>NC_057812.1:356608407-356953407 GCF_018294505.1 Triticum aestivum | reverse complement strand
ATGAGTGACATGTATGAAAGAATTATGAACGGTGGCTTTGCCACAAATACGATGTCAACTACAAGATCATGCAAAGCAATATGACAATGATGAAGCGTATCATAATAAATGGAACGGTGGGAAGTTGCATGGAAATATATCTTGGAATGTCTATGGAAATGCCATAATAGGTAGGTATGGTGGCTGTTTCGAGGAAGGTATATGGTGGGTGTATGATACCGGCGAAAGGTGCGCGGTATTAGAGAGGCTAGCAATGGTGGAAGGGTGAGAGTGCGTATAATCCATGGACTCAACATTAGTCATAAAGAAATCCCATAATTATTGCAAAAATCTATTAGTTATCGAAACAAAGTACTACACGCATGCTCCTAGGGGATAAATTGGTAGGAAAAGACCATCGCTCGTCCCCGACCGCCACTCATAAGGAAGACAATCAATAAATAAATCATGCTCCGACTTCATCACATAACGGTTCACCATACGTGCATGATACGGGAATCACAAACTTTAACATAAGTATCTCTCAAATTCACAAACTCACTAGCATGACTCTAATATTACCATCCTCATATCTCAAAACAATCATCAAGTATCAAACTTCTCATAGTATTCAATGCACTTTATATGGAAGTTTTTATTCTATCCCTCTTGGATGCCCATCATATTAGGACTAGTTCCATAACCAAAGCAAACTACCACGCTTTTCTAAAGACTCTAAAAATGATATAAGTGAAGCATGAGAGTTCATTAATTTCTATAAAATAAAACCACCACCGTGCTCTAAAAAGATATAAGTGAAGCACTAGAGCAACAACAAACTACTCCGAAAGATATAAGTGAAGATCAATGACTAGTCGAGTAATTATGCAACTATGTGAAGATTCTCTAATGTTTAATAAGTTCAGATCTTGGTATTTTATTCTAACAGCAAGCAAAACAAAATGAAATAAAATGACGCTCCAAGCAAAACACATATCATGTGGCGAATAAAAATATAGCTCCAAGTAAAGTTATCGATGAACAAAGACGAAAGAGGGGATGCCTTACGGGGCATCCCCAAGCTTAGGCTCTTGGTTGTCCTTGAATATTACCTTGGGTTGCCTTGGGCATCCCCAATATTAGGGTCTTGCCACTCCTTATTCCATACTCCATCACATCTTTACCCAAAACTTGAAAACTTCACAACACAAAACTTAACAGAAAACTCGTAAGCTCCGTTAGCGAAAGAAAACAAAACACCACTTCAAGGTATTGTAATGAACTCATTCTTAATTCATATTGGTGCAATATCTACTGTATTCCAACTTATCTATGGTTCATACCCTTCGATACTACTCATAGATTCATCAAAATAAGAAAACAACACATAGAAAACAGAATATGTCAAAAACAGAAAAGTCTGTAGTAATCTGGATCAAACGTATAATTCTGGAACTAATAAAATTCTCAAATAAATTGGTGGACCTGAGTAATTTATCTATTAATCATCTTGAAAACTAATTAACTAAATAGCACTCTGCGATAAAAAATGGCAGCAAATCTCGTGAGCGCTAAAGTTTCTGTTTTTTACAGCATGATCGCAAAGACTTCATCCAAGTCTTCCCAATGGTTCTACTTGGCACAAACACTAATTAAAGCATAAAAACTAAATTATAACAGAGGCTAGATAAAATATTTATTACTAAACAGGAACAAAAAGAAAGGAACAAAAATAAAGTTGGGTTGCCTCCCAACAAGCGCTATCGTTTAACGCCCCTAGCTAGGCATGATGATTTCAATGATGCTCATATAAAAGATAAGAATTGTAACATAAAGAGAGCATCATGAAGAATATAACTGTCACATTTAAGTCTAACCCACTTCCTATGCATAGGGATTTTGTGAGCAAACAACTTGTGGGAAAAAGAATCAACTTGCAGAGGAAGGTAAAACAAGCATAACTTCAAAACTTTAAGCACATAGAGAGGAAACTTGATATTATTGCAATTCCTACAAGCATATATTCCTCCCTCATAATAATTTTCAGTAGCATCATGAATGAATTCAACAATATAACCAGCACCTAAAGCATTCTTTTCATGATCTACAAGCATAGAAATTTTATTACTCTCCACATAAGCAAATTTTTTTCTCATTCGGGATAATGGGAGTATCACAAGAGACTCAAATACTATAAATTGTTTCGACATTAAAAAAGTAATGTTCAGAGAAGGGGTAACCATAATCATGACAAGTTTTATAAATATAATCACTACTTTTTATAGCATAAGTATCATCACAATAATCATCATAAGTAGGAGGCATGCTATCATTATTATAAATTTGCATATCATAACTTGAGAGACTAAAAATATCATCTTCATTAAATGTAGCATCCCCATGCTTGGGACAAACATTAATTGCAGCAAATATATTCTCAAAAACATCATCTTCATCAAACATAGAATCCACAAGCTTGGGCCTTTTCATATCATAAGCATAATCACTCTCATCATTAATAGTATGGATAGCACCAATAGTATAGCAATTATCATATTCTTCCACGCAAGTGCCAATTTTTTTCAAGATCATAAGAAGTATCATTATCTTCCAAAATTGTATTTTCATGAGGCACAATAGTAATAGGAGCAGCATTATTTGGGAGAGATATCTTTTTACCTCTCTTCCTTTTTCTTTTCTTCTTCTTCACCACATCATGTGTGGGTTCAATCCTCTTTTTGGAGCTCCTTATTGATGAGATTGGTTGAATAGGAGGCTCTTCCTCATTACCTGATTCATCATAAGAAATAATAGGATGGTATTGGGAAGTCTCTTCCCTTTCATAAGTATTCTCTTCATCTTCTATTTGCTTTCTTTTCTTTATGTAATTGGCAATATAAGGATTTTCAATGCAACTCACCGCACAATGCATATAAATTTCCTCTAGATCAAAACCAAGAAGTTTATAACAGGAAAATTCTGGAAGATAGTTATTTATACATTTCATTTCTTCGAAACCCATAACGAAACTAAGTTCATTATGATGTGCAAGAGAAATCAAGTCATCACAATTTTTGGAAACATTAGATCATGAAACAATTTGCATCGGATGGTTAAATGGCCACGTTCATTGCAAAACTCACAAGTATGGCCAAGAAAATTTAAATTTTTAGCACAATCATCTAGCCTTTCTTGCAACAATTTAGTTTCTAAGTACTTATGCCTCTTGCAATATCTATCTTCCCTATTTGGTGTGTACTTGCAAACCCAATGCACTCCACAAAAATTGACATGTTTATAGGAGACATTTTCATCATAACTAGTGCAATCATCATTAGTGCCATGGATATTCAAGGAGTTCATACTAACAACATTGCAATCATGCTCATCATTCAAAGATTTAGTGCCAAACATTTTAATGCATTCTTCTTCTAACACTTTGGCACAATTTTCCTTCCCATCATACTCACGAAAGATATTAAAAAGATGAAGCGTATGAGGTAAACTTAATTCCATTTTTTGTAATTTTCTTTTATAAACTAAACTAGTGATAAAACCAGAAACTAAAAGACTCGGTTGCAAGATCTAAAGATATACCTTCAAGCACTAACCTCCCCGGCAATGGCACTAGAAAAGAGCTTGATGTCTACTACACAGCCTTCTTCTTGTAGACGTTGTTGGGCCTCCAAGTGCAGAGGTTTGTAGGATAGTAGCAAATTTCCCTCAAGTGGATGACATAAGGTTTATCAATCCGTGGGAGGCGTAGGATGGAGATGGTCTCTCTCAAACAACCCTGCAACCAAATAACAAAGAGTCTCTTGTGTCCCCAACACACCCAATACAATGGTAAGTTGTATAGGTGCACTAGTTCGGTGAAGAGATGGTGATACAAATGGTATATGGATGGTAGATAAAGGTTTTTGTAACCTGAAAATATGAAAACAGCAAGGTAACGAATGATAAAAGTGAGCGTAAACGGTATTGCAATGTGTTGAAACAAGGCCTAGGGTTCATACTTTCATTGGTGCAAGTTCCCTCAACAATAATAGCATAATTGGATCATATAACTATCCCTCAACACGAAACAACGAGTCACTCCAAAGTCACTAATAGCGGAGAACAAACGAAGAGATTATGGTAGGGTATGAAACCACCTCAAAGTTATTCTTTCCAATCAATCCGTTGGGCTATTCCTATAGGTGTCACAAATAGCCCTAGAGTTCGTACTAGAATAACACCTTAAGACACAAATCAACCAAAACCCTAATGTCACCTAGATACTCCAATGTCACCTCAAGTATCCGTGGGTATGATTATACGATATGCATATCACAATCTCAGTTTCATCTATTCAATCAACACATAGAACCTCAAAGAGTGCCCCAAAGTTTCTACCGGAGAATCATGACGAAAATGTGTGCCAATCCCTATGCATAGGTTCATGGGCGGAACCCGCAAGTTGATCACCAAAACATACATCAAGTGAATCACGTGATATCTCATTGTCACCACAGATACGCACGGCAAGACATACATCAAGTGTTCTCAAATCTTTAAAGACTCAATCCGATAAGATAACTTCAAAGGGGAAACTCAATCCATTACAAGAGAGAGGGGGGGAGGAGAAACATCATAGGATCCAAATATAATAGCAAAGCTCGTGATACATCAAGATCGTATCACCTTAAGAACATAGAGAGAGAGAGAGAGAGAGAGAGAGAGAGAGATCAAACACATAGCTACTGGTACATACCCTCAGCCCTGAGGGAGAACTACTCCCTCCTCATCATGGAGAGCACCGGGATGGTGAAGATGTCCACCGGAGAGGGATTGCCCCCTCCGGCAGTGTGCCGGAACGGGTCTAGATTGGTTTTCGGTGGCTACGGAGGCTTCTAGCGGCGGAACTCCCGATATATTGTGCTCCTTGATCGTTTTACGGTATATGGAGATATATAGGAGGAAGAAGTACGTCAGGGGAGCCACGAGGGGCCTGTCGTGGTTCTAAGTATGACAGTAGAATGGGGGGTAGGAATGTAGAGGCAAGATCCTAGCTATGGAGGAGTTGTACACGAGAGTTTTACGAGTTCAGGCCCTTCTCGGAGGAAGTAACAGCCCTACGTCTCGGAGCCCGGAGGCGGTCGACTGGATTATGCGCATGTGTGTTACAGGGGGTGTGAACCCTTGTCCCTGAGGAGGGGGGTGGCTTATATAGAGTTCGCCAGACCCCTCCTGTCCTTAGTTACAAAGGGTTTAAGGTACATAAAGGCAGAGACGTTACTGGTAACGCCTGTAATAAAAGTACATAAATGACCATTAAAGCTATGACTTAAATCCCAACCATTGTAGAGTGAGTGGCTCTTAGTCTTCTGGTAGTCGAGCGGTTGCTTGTATGGTCGAGTGTCTTCAAGACTGTCGAGTGGAACATGGCTTTATAGTCGAGTGGATGATGATTTTTCTTCGACTGCTTCTGGTTCTTTAAGGGATGCCCTTGGGGAGGGTATCTTGATCAGATCCATGACCCTACCCTAAGTACATGACTTCATCATTAGCCCCCGAATGGATCAGGGTTTGAGTGAGGAAGGAGTTGAGAACACTTCCGACTCATTCTTCATGCTATGAGTATATCTTGCTCTGGACCAATGAACTGAGGGAATAATATCAACTTCTTTTTCAGTCGCCTTGGTCCATTCTTAGTTTTTGTCGAGTGACCTTTCACGGTAGAGTTCCGAATGACATGTGGAGGATGTTTTCCGTCTGACAAGTTGCTTTGCCCTCCGCGGATTTCGCGGGATTTGAATTTTGGGAAGCGCGCCGGATGGGCGAGGCCGTGGTAATCGGGACGGGTTAGGCAGGTCGCCTCGATCCCCGCGCCACCTTTTTCGCCACGTATCGCGCGCGCGACTGTTGCGGGATTTGTTTAGATCATCTGGGCCTACAAGTCAGTCACTCGGGAATGACCTTATAAAAGACACCGGACCGGGCCTTTGAGTTGTGCGCTCTCATTCTCTTCCTTCTTCCTCAGACTTCACCATCGCGCCCGCTTCCATTCTCGGTGTTGCAACCTCACTCGGGCTTGATCCGCCTCCATGGGAGAAGAGAACACGATGGCGTTGGAGCACGCGAAGAAGGCGACCGCGAAGGCGAAGGGCAAGAGGACCAGCCAGGGCAGATCCTTGTCAAGATCCGTCCTACCGCCGGGCTGGATCTAGGGTGACTGGATCCGCTCGACGATCAGCCAGGACGACCTCGACGACCTGGTGGAGGGGGGACTGATCCCCCATGAATCGGCACGGCTCTCGGGGAACAAGACCGAGCCACAGCCGCGGGAGGGTGAGTGCGTTCTCCTCGCCACTCACGTCGACCACGGGTTTTCTTTGCCTCCCCATCCTTTCTTTCGTGGCTTTTTGAACTTCTTCGGGGCTCAACTCCACCACTTCACTCCAAACACCATAGTTTATCTGGCTGCCTTTGTGTCAATGTGCGAAAATTTCTTGGGTTGTCGACCGCACTGGGGCCTCTTCAAACACATATTCACCTGTCGCTCCCAGTCGGTCAAGAAGGCCAATCCGAGTGATGAGAGGACGCACGTCATCCAGATGTGCGGGGGCCTCGGTATCCAGATGAGGAACAAGAGTACCTTCCCAGCGATGATCCTTCCTGACTCGGTCCGGGGCTGGCAGTCGACTTGGTTTTACTGTAAGGACCAGCCGACCCCGGGTCAGTCGACTGGACTTCCCCCCTTTTCCCTAGCTCGAGTGGAGAAGCCCTCCTCCTTGAGGGCGATCCTAGAAGAGAAGGCGCAGGTCAAGGCGTTGGTCGAGCGGTTCGTCCAACTTGTCCGCGATGGAGTGACTGGGATGGACCTGTTGGAGGTCTTTCTCAGTCGACGCATCCAGCTGCTTCAGGCCCGTGACCATCCGATGTGGATGTACTCGGGACTCGAGGACTCCACTCGGATCCACCCGGAGGACGTCCACGACAACACGGTGGAGAAGTGGCTGAGGGGAATCACCAGCAACAAAGACAACCCCCGGGGGTCTAGGAGGGTGGTTCCATTCGACCACTCACGCCAGCCAGAACAGGTATGATTCTGCTTTGCCAAGTATCTTCTTGATTCACTGTGTGACACCTTGTTGATGGTCGACTGTATCTCCTTTGCTTGTTGTCCTTTCAGGCCCTCATTGTTATGTACTCGATGCCCAATGGAGTGCGGGAGCAAGGCGTCGAGGAAGGAGCGAGCGGGGGCGAGAGCGGCGAGTGGCACTCGGATGCCGATGAGGACGAGGAGTGCGACAACTCGAGTGATGACGAGGAGGTCGAATCGCCTCCTCGCAGAGAGAGGAGATCCAAGCACGCTCACGACCCGGCGAGCGCCCCGATTCGGGCGACCGCGCCGACTGGGCAATCTTCGAAGCGCCCCTGGACGTCTTCCCCAGCGCCGATTGAGAAGGCTCCGAAGCAGCTTAAGGTTGTACCGCATCCTGCGCCAAAAGCATTGAAGGCCACCTCCAAACTACCGAAGGCTCTACCTAGGATCAAAGTGACCGTCCCCACCATCTCCGGGTAATCATATGATCTGTTCTTTTCGTCGACTCGAGCAACAGAACATAACCGACTGAGTGTGGACATTTGCAGTGCTGCTACATCAGGAACCTCTTCCTACTAGTACCGAGACGAGGAGATGGAAGATGCGGTTACCTCCAACCCACGTAAAAACTCTTATGATCTTGTTCTTGATTACTTGGCCGATTGAATTCTAGCGCTTCACTTGGGGTCGACTGAACTTCTCTGCAGCTCCACCCAACGCCATTGATCTCCCAAACGACGATGAAGATGTGGCTCCTAGGCCCAGAAAGAACAAAAAGGTAGCGGCTGGCAAGACATCTCAACAAGGACCAACGACAACACCGACCGTCCGTCAATCTGAAGACGCGAGCGGGGCCTCTGTAACTTTCGTTGTACCCTTGTCGAGTGAGCGCCCGCACCATCGACTACACCGGCGTTTCCTACAGTCATCCAATCTCCCGCCCCGGAGCTCCAAGCTGCTGCACCTGGGTCGTCTGCCCCCTTCTTCACCAGCTACCCTGTTTCGGAAAACCAGTTGGATGCAGCTGCGGAAGCCATCCGTCAGGCTAACGTGATGATGCAGTGGATGAAGATGGTGCACGAGAATAGCCAGACTACTTACGACACTAGCGCTGCTCTCCGGGCCAATGTCCAAGTAAGTAGACTTTCGACTGACCTTGTTCTATTAGGATATGCTACCCGAAATATCTTGTTCCATACAATCTCATGTTGTTTGCGTCGAATCTGAACACCCACTGGGTGTTTTGTTGTCTTTGGTAGTTGCGCTCTTCCACTCGATCTGGGCGAGTAGGATCTGAACCGGTGGGGGCACGCTAAGTGCACCCACTGGGTGTAGTCCCCGAGACCGCAGTCGACTACTGGCAGTCGACTGGGTCTGAGTTCTTTCTTCCTTTCTTTTCTTTCACTCGACCCGGGCGGACCAGTCGAATGAGATATGAACCGGTGGGGGCACGCTAAGTGCACCCACTGGGTGTAGACCCTGAGACCGCAGTCGACTGCTGGCAGCTGACTGGGGTCTGAACAGTTTTTTTTTACTAGACCCGAGCGGACCGGTCGAGTTGGGTCTGAATCAGCGGGGGCACGCCAAGTGCACCCGCTGGGTGTAGTCCCCGAGACCGCAGTCGACTGCGTGTGCGGTCGGCTGTGGTCTAAGTGAACTCTTTATGTTTTATTCACTCAAAAGTAAATAACCTTTGATCTTGTGGATTGACACGTCTTTTGCCTCCTGCAGAAATCTTGTACTCTCATTTCCAAGTTTGCTAAACTTGTGGAGAAGCAGAGGCAACTCAACCTCGACTTGGAGCTGGCCCAACAGAATTTGAAGAAAGCTTAGGATGAAGCTGCTAGTATGGAAGGTAACTACGTGTCGACTGTCGATGTCGATCATCTTTTAAAATATTTCTTCGATCTCTTGTTTGATCCAGTTGCTTCTTTTGCAGAGAAAATGAAGTTGGCTCTGGAGAGAAAGGACTCCGACCTTGCAGCTGCACGGAAGGAAGCCCAGGATAAGATTTCCCTTGCGGACCAGAAGCTGGCTTCAGTCGGAGCATTGGAAGGGGAGGTGAACAAGCTGAAGTCCTGTCTCAATGAGTCTAACCGAGAAGTGAGTCATCTGAAGAAGGATAAAATTTCCCTGAATGAAAAGCTGGAGTCTGCGGTCCACAAGAGGAATGACACGGAAGCTTATCTGAGAACTCTTGCCAAGAAGCTCTATCTTATGCTGGAAGGTACTCCTTTTAAACCAACTATGCTGATGCTTGCAAATGAATCTTGTCTAGTCGAATCACTAATTTTTTTGACTGTAGAATTCTGTCGAGACTTTGACGAGGCAACCGGAAGGGTCGAGACGGGTCTGGACCCTATCGCTTCTCCAGTTTGCAACAAAACTGCCATGAACATGCTCCGACTGGAGTCTCGTGTCGCCAGCATCACAAGTTACCTCACGTGTCTGAAGGTGGCAGTCTCACGAGTCGACTCATTGCTCTGGCCAACGGCGATGCTTCAAAATGACCTGGAATCTCTGATGGCTCGACTCGAGGAGATCCCTGATCGAGTGCAAGAATGGAAGAAGTCCTCCGCCCGGTGTGGTGCTGACGTGGTGCTGTCCTTGGTACGAGTCCACTACAAGGAGGCTCGTGAAGACAAGCTGGCGGCAATCAAGGTCACCAACACCAAAAGGCATGGCTTCCAATCCTTCATGGAGACTTTCATCGCTGCTGCCACTCAGATCGCGGATGGGATCGACTTGGACGAATTCGTCGAACCTGCCAGCCCTCCTCCTGCCGAGTGAACAAACTTATGAAATTTGAATCTGTCTTTAATTTGCCTCAGAATGCCGAGTGATCGCTGTAACCGTTAAGCTCCTTCGGGCTTGATGCTCGAATACTTTTGATTTGTTGCTTGGAACTTTAGGATTTATTCGAATTGCTTTTGGGCATACTTGCGATTGCTTTTGGGATCTGCTCCATTGTGTTTGTGGCGTAGCTTGGAGGACAAGGTTGCAGTCGACCTGCGCTTCGTCGTCCTTGCGGACAAGGATGGAGCGTATGTTGTATTTGTGGAGTAGCTCGGAGAAGAGGGCCACGGTCGACCTGCACCTCGTCATCCTTGCAGACAAGGATGGAGCGTACATTGTATTTGTGGCGTAGTCCGGAGAAGAGGGTCGCGGTCGACCTGCACCTCGTCATCCTTGCAGACAAGGATGGAGCGTACGTTGTATTTGTGGCGTAGCTCAGAGAAGAGGGCCGCGGTCGACCTGCACCTCGTCGTCCTTGCGGATTTTATAAACTTAGGCGAGCACTAGACTGCAGCTAAGCTCCCGAGTGGGAGGACTGCTCACCACTCGGTAGGATTTTACAAACTTAGGCGAGTACTGGACTGTAGCTAAGCCTTCGAGTGGAAGGATTGCTCACCACTTGGTAGGATTTTACAAACTTAGGCGAGTACTGGACTGCAGCTAAGCCCCCGAGTGGGAGGATTGCTCTCCACTCGGTAGGATTTTACAGACTTAGGCGAGTACTGGACTGCAGCTAAGCCCCCGAGTGGGAGGATTGGTCACCACTCGGTAGGATTTCACAAACTTAGGCGAGTACTGGACTGCAGCTAAGCCCCCGAGTGGGAGGAGTGCTCACCAGTCGGTAGGATTTTACAAACTTAGGCGAGTACTGGACTGTAGCTAAGCCTCCGAGTGGGAGGACCGCTCTCCACTCGGTAGAATTTTATAGACTGGAGCGAGTACTAGACTGCAGCTAAGCCCCTGAGTGGGAGGATTGCTCACCACTCGGTAGGATTTTACAAACTTAGGCGAGTACTGGACTGCAGCTAAGCCCCCGAGTGGGAGGATTGCTCACCACTCGGTAGGATTTTACAAACTTAGGCAAGTACTGGACTGCAGCTAAGCCCCCGAGTGGGAGGATTGCTCTCCACTCGGTAGGATTTTACAAACTTAGGCGAGTACTGGACTGCAGCTAAGCCCCCGAGTGGGAGGATTGCTCTCCACTCGGTAGGATTTTCTTTCGAGCTTAGGCGAAACAGATTCGCGGCTAAGCCTCCCGAGTGAGAGGATTGCTCTCCACTCGGTAGGATTTCATAAACTTAGGCGAGTACTGGACTGCAGCTAAGCCCCCGAGTGGGAGGATTGCTCGCCACTCAGTAGGATTTTCTTTCAAGCTTAGGCGAAATGGATTCGCGGCTAAGCCCATCCACTGGGGGATTTCGGAGGTAAATAAAAACAACAACAATCATGCGAGAAGATAGAAAAGCTCTTGTCTTTGACGAACAAATTACAAAGGTACTTCTTATTACATTTTATTCGAACGAGTGCTTAAGTATAAAAGGGGCGAAGGAGCTCCGCATTCCAAGCCCGTGGCTCGTCCTTCTAATGCTCAACGCTGTAAAGATGATATGCTCCATTGTGGAGAACTTTGGTGATGATGAAGGGGCCTTCCCAAGCCGGGGTGAGCTTGTGTGGTTTCTGTTGATCCACTCGAAGAACCAGGCCTCCTTCTTGAAAGGTTCGACCCCTCACATTTTTGGCGTGGAATTGACGCAAGTCTTGCTCATAAATGGTCGACCGGATTAAGGCCATCTCTCTTTCCTCCTCTAAGAGGTCGACTGAATCCTGCCGGGCCTGCTCTGCTTCCTCTTCGGAGAGGAGCTCGACTCGGGTTGCGTTGTGGAGCAGGTCACTTGGCAGAACAGCTTCAGCTCCATAGACCAAAAAGAAAGGAGTTCATCCAGTCGATCAATTGGGAGTTGTCCTCAAACCCCAAAGAACTGACGGAAGTGCACCGACCCAAGCGTCTGCTGCATGTTTGAGATCACGCATCAGTCGGGGTTTCAGTCCTTTGAGAATTAGGCCATTCGCTCTTTCCGCTTGTCCGTTCGACTACGGGTGAGCGACTAAAGCATAGTCGACTCGTGTGCCTTGAGAAGCACAGAAAGCTCTAAACTCATCAGAATCGAAGTTTGACCCATTGCCAGTGAAGATGCTGTGTGGAACTCCATATCTGAATGTCAATTCTCTGATAAAACTGACAGTGGTGCTGGCTTCAAGACTCTTGATAGGTTTAGCTTCGGTGCATTGGTAAACTTGTCGACTGCCACGAGCACATGAGTGAAGCCGCTCCTGCCAGTTCTCAGTGGTCCAACCATATCCAATCCCCAAACAGCGAAGGGCCAAACGAGGGGAATGGTCTTCAGGGCTGACACTGGCTTGTGAGACATGTCCGAGTAAAACTGGCAGCCTTCACATCTGTCGACTATATCTTTCGCCATTTTATTTGCTCGTGGCCAATAGAATCTGGCACGGTATGCTTTAGCCACGATGGCCCGAGAGCACGCATGGTGACCACAGGTCCCTAAGTGGATGTCATTGAGGATCATTCGACCTTCTTCTGGCGTTATGCATCTCTGACCGACTCCAGTCATGCTTTCCCTGAACAATTGTCCTCTTATCATAGTAAAGGCCTTGGATCAACAGACGATCTGTCGAGCCTCTTCTTCGTCCTCTGGGAGTTCCTTTCTGAGGATGTATGCAATGTACAGCACTGTCCAGTCGAGAGTAATGACCAGAACCTCCATGATTAGGTCGAACACGGCTGGGACCTCGACTTCAGTCGGATCTGTGGAGCTCTTAGGCTGCAGGGGCTCTTCAGTAAAAGGATATTCTTGAACTATCGGTGTGTGAATATGTTCCCAAAACACATTGCTGGGAATGGCTTCTCTCTTGGAACCTATCTTTGCCAAGTCATCGGCTGCTTGATTTTTCAGACGGGGTATGTGATGGAGCTCTAACCCCTCAAACTTCTTTTGCAACTTCCTCACCGCATTGCAGTAACCAGTCATGGCTGGGCTTCTAATGTTCCATTCTTTCATCACTTGATTGACCACCAAATCTGAGTCGCCATAAACCATAAGGCGACGGACACCGAGTGAAATGGCCATACGTAACCCATATAGGAGTGCTTCATATTCTGCTTCGTTATTGGAGGAATCAAAGTGAATCTGGAGGACGTATCTGAGCTTGTCTCCTCGGGGGGATACCAGTACCACCCCTGCACCAGAACCATTCAGCATTTTGGACGCATCAAAGAACATGGTCCAGTGCTCCGAGTGAACTTGAGTCGGCAGTTGCTGTTCGATCCACTCGGCGAGGAAATCTGCTATTGCTTGGGACTTGATAGCTTTCTTTGCCTCAAACTTGACATCTAAGGGAAGGAGTTCAATCGCCCACTTTGCCACTCGACTAGTTGCATCTTTGTTGTGCAGAATCTCCGATAATGGAGCCTCGCTGACGACTATAACAAAGTGCTCAAAGAAATAGTGTGCAATCTTCGTTGTGGTCATGTAAATCCCATAAAAAAGATTCTGATAGTGTGAATATCTCTGTTTTGACGGAGTCAGAACTTCAGAAATATAATAAACCGGGCGCTGAACTTTATAAGCTTTTCCCTCTTCTTCCTGCTCGACCGTTAGTATTGTACTGACGACTTGTCTAGTGGCTGCTATATAAAGCAGTAAAGGCTCTTTGCTGATTGGGGCAGCAAGCACCGGCTGGGTGGAAAGTAGGGCTTTTAGCTCTGCAAATGCTGCATCAGCTTCAGGAGTCCACTCGAACTTATCTGATTTCTTCATCAGTCAGTAAAGAGGCAGTGCCTTTTCACCGAGGCGAGAAATGAATCGACTTAGGGCGGCCAAACAACCAGTAAGCTTTTGGGCATCATGCACACGCACAGGGCGTTTCATCCGGAGTATAGCACCCACTTTCTCTGGGTTAGCATCGATCCCTCGTTCGGAAACGAGAAAGCCGAGTAATTTTCTGCCCGGAACTCCAAACATGCACTTTAATGGATTAAGCTTGATATCATACCTTCTGAGGTTGGCAAAGGTTTCAGCAAGGTTAGTCAGTAGGTCGGAACCTTTACGTGACTTGACCACAATGGCATCCATGTATGCTTCCACATTCCGACTGATCTGAGTGAGCAGGCACTTCTGAATCATCCGTATGAATGTGGCTCCAGCGTTCTTCAAACCGAATGGCATAGTGACATAACAAAAGCACCCAAATGGGGTGATGAAAGCTGTTTTTATCTTGTCGGGTCCGTACAGACGGATCTGGTGGTACCCGGAGTAGGCGTCCAAAAAGGACAAACGCTCGCACCCCGTAGTCGAGTCGACTATCAGGTCGATGCGAGGGAGAGGAAAGTGATCTTTGGGCAGGCCCGATTGATATGTTTGAAGTCGATGCACATGCGACGTGAGTCGTCCTTCTTTGGGACCATGACAACATTGGCTAACCACTTGGAGTAGTAAATCTCACGGATAAACTCAGCTTCCAAAAGCCGAGCCACCTCTTCACCGATTGCCTTCCTCTTCTGTACGGCGGACCGTCGAAGATGTTCTTTGACTGGTTTCACTTTTGGGTCGACTCGCAAACGGTGCTCAGCCAGTCCCTGGGAACACATGGCATGTTCGAAGGTTTCCATGCAAAGATGTCCCAGTTCTCACAGAGGAATTGAGTGAGCGCTTCTTCCTATTTGGAGTCGAGTGTCGTTGAAATGTGAGTCAGAGCAGCATTGGGATCCGTCGGGTGAATGTGAATCGACTTTGTTTCGCCAAACGACTGGAATGCTGAATCCGTGGAGGGCTTCTTGGCTCGCAACAAATCACTCGGATCTGCATTTTTTTGATATTCCTGCAATTCTACTACGGCCATCTGTGCATCGGCGATCTTTGAGCCCTTTTGGAAGCACTCTTCCGCCTTCTTCCGACTACTAGTGATAGTGATCACCCCTTTGGGACCAGGCATCTTCAATTTGAGGTACACATAACATGGTCGAGCCATAAAGCGTGCATAAGCCGGCCTGCCCAGAATAGCATGATAGGCACTCTGGAAATCCACAACCTCAAATGTCAACTTTTCTCTGCGGTAATTCTTGGAATCACCGAAAACCACGTCGAGAGCAATCTGGCCGAGTGATGCAGCCTTCTTGCCAGGAATGACCCCATGAAAACTCATATTACTTTCACTGAGTCTGGACATCGGAATGCCCATTCCTTTCAACGTCTCTCATACAGTATATTCAGGCCACTGCCACCATCCATCAGAACCTTAGTCAGTCGGCTGCCTTCGACTACTGGGTCGACCACCAACGCTTGCCTCCCAGGGATGGCTATGTGCGCTAGGTGATCGGACTGGTCGAATGTAATGGCAGTCTGGGACCAGTTCAAATAACTGGGTGTCACCGGAGCAACCATGTTCACTTCTCTGTTGATGACTTTCAATCGACTTTTACTCTCAACGTCAGCGAAAATCATCAGAGTGGAATTCACATGGGGATAACCATCGTCATCCTCTTCCTCATCCTCAACCTTGTTTGCTTCTTTCTCCTTTTCCTTGGGTTGTTTCCCTCGGAATTGTTGGATTAGGAGTCGACACTGCCGAGTGGTATGCTTCGGGTAAATGAAATTACCCTATTCATCTTTTGCGGTGTGGATGTGGCATGGCAAATCCAGCACATCATTTCCATCTTGATCTTTTACTTTCTTGGGGTTCCACGGTCCCTTGGGCTTCCCCTTGAACTTTCCTTGAGTCACGGCTAAGGCTTCACCAGGAGCAGCTGGCTCGGCTTTGCGCTTCTGCTTCCGACTAGAGTTTCCTCCTCCGGTTTCATGGGCGACTGTTTTGTGCTTGCCACTCTGGAGTCGGTCTTCTTCTTAACCGTTGGCATATTTGGTGGCAATTTCCATCATCTGAGTCAGAGTCATATCTCCTGTCCGACTGAATTT
Source organism: Triticum aestivum (assembly GCF_018294505.1). Taxonomy (NCBI): domain Eukaryota; kingdom Viridiplantae; phylum Streptophyta; class Magnoliopsida; order Poales; family Poaceae; genus Triticum; species Triticum aestivum. The sequence goes on along the minus strand of NC_057812.1, from coordinate 356,937,552 downwards.
CATATTCAACTCCCGATACTTGACGCCTTCTTTAAAGGCACAAATTGCCTGATGATCAGACACATTCTCCACCGTGTGATGCAATGTGATCCATCTCTGGATATAATCCCTCAAAGACTCATTCGGTTTCTAAACGCAACACTGTAATTCGGTCAGCCCTGCCGGCCGTTTGCAAGTACCTTCGAATGTTCTGAAAAATACTCGGGCAAGATCTTCCCAAGTATAAATACTGCCTGGTGCTAACTGATTCAGCCATGCTCTAGCCGAGCCCTCCAGCATCAGAGGAAGGTGTTTCATGGCCACTTCATCATTGCCGTTACCAATCTGGACAGCCACTCGGTAGTCTTCAAGACAAGTATCAGGCTTGGAATCACAAGTGAACTTACTGACTCCAGTCGCCAACCTAAAGTTGGGGGGAATCACTGTAGCCCTGATGGCTCTGCTGAAGCACTCCAGACCTGAGACATGCACCCTGCTGCTGGTTGGTAGATCTCTGTCGTGACCCTCTCGGCGAGCTCTGTTTCGTTCGACCAAGCCCTGAACGAGAATAGATCTCGCATCAAAGCCGGGCTCTCTGGGGTCGACTGGAATCCCTTGCCCCATACTGTGAGGGCGTTTGTCATCATGTTGTCGAGGCACGTATGACCCACTCCTTGGGGGAGGTGTGGGCACTCGATGAAGATTATCGCGATCAACTCGGTGATCATACTGCTCATGGTTTCTGTACTGATCTCGTCGGTCTCCACGTCCCTCACGCCTCAGGGGCGATCTTGGGCTGTGAGCCGACTGAACTGTGTCGACAACCATGGACCTGCTATGGATCCTATTCCGTGACTGAGATATTGCTGTATTCTGCTCTCCTGCCGCACGGAGCAAAGCTCGGATCTGCACCAGACCTCGACCAGCTTCTGACTGGGAAGGTTGGATCGACTCCGCTGTCCGGGCTGCAGCTGCGAGATTCTAGATCGGAGTTTGGTATACCTGAGTCGGAGGTGGAAAGAGTTGACGTCGACTGAATTCAGGAGCACACTGTCGAGCACGCTCGTTGAGTGCGCGCTGGAGATTCTCCAGTCGAGTGCGCTCAGCCAAGTTGGCCAGGCGTGCCTCCTCCAAGGCCTGGGCCTTAGGGGTTTCTCCAATGATAGGAGTGTGAATGCATCCATGTTCCGGCGGCGAAGTTCTTCTCTCCGCTGCGAGGAGAGGGGTTCGGGGAGGTACTCTTCATGAATACGCGACGGATCGCCGCCCCCATCGCCTCCGTCTTCACGGGTGAAGCCAGGAGGACTGCGCGGTCCGTTGACCATCAAAACTTCTGCCGCGGGGTTGCTGCTATCGCACTCGGATGCAGTCTCTACGGAGCCAGTCGACAGATCTAACAGGAAGAGGGTTTTGTCGGGCTCGATTAACGCGACTTGAGGGGGTGACCGACTGGTGAGCCACCGCATGCTTCACCCACCACTGAAGCCTCGATCTACCGAAACGTTTGCTCTAGCGGGCCGCAGGGAGGGGGAAGCCATAGGAGCCGACCGATACTGGGTCGATGGCTACCGCAGGAGGACGCCGTAGACGCACGCGCAAAAGTGCGTTGCCCCGTGGACGAGGAGTGCGTCGACGTCGAGTGGACCCTCCTGAAGCCAAGCGGAGTCGTCGGTGACAAACACGAGCGCGTCGAGACGGATCTTGCGGCCCTCAGCCAAACCTCTGCCTGAAACCATGATGAAGGGGATCGAAAAAATTGCAACTTCTCCAAAAACTCGCTAAGACACCTGCCTCATGGTGTGCGCCAACTGTCGTGGTTCTAAGTATGATAGTAGAATGGGGGGGGGGTAGGAATGTAGAGGCAAGATCCTAGCTATGGAGGAGTTGTACACGCGAGTTTTACGAGTTCAGGCCCTTCTCGAAGGAAGTAACAGCCCTATGCCTCGGAGCCCAGAGGTGGTCGACTGGATATGCACGTGTGTGTTACAGGGGGTGCGAACCCTTGTCCCTGAGGAGGGGGGTGGCTTATATAGAGTTCGCCAGACCCCCCCCCCCCCCCCCCGCCCTTAGTTACATAGGGTTTAAGGTACATAAAGGCTAAGACATTACTGGTAACGCATGTAATAAAAGTACATAAATGACCATTAAAGCTATGACTTAAATCCCGATCGTTGAAGAGTGAGTGGCTCTTAGTCTTTTGGTAGTCGAGTGGTTGTTTGCATGGTCGAGTGTCTTCAAGACTGTCGAGTCGAACATGGCTTTATAGTTGAGTGGACGATGATTTTTCTCCGACTGCTTCTGGTTCTTTAAGGGATGTCCTTGGGGAGGGTATCTTGATCAGATCCATGACCCTACCCTAGGTACATGACTTCATCAGGGCCCACGAGGGTGGAGGGTGCGCCCAGGGGGTGGGCGTGCCCCCTGCCTCGTGGCTTCCTCGTTGCTTCCCTTACGTGGACTCCAAGTCTCCCGGGTTGCTTTCCTTCCAAAAATAAGTTCCGTGAAGTTTCAGGTCAATTGAACTCCGTTTAATTTTCCTTTTCTATGACACTCTAAAAGAAGGAAAAAACAAAAACTGGCACTGGGCTCTAGGTTAATAGGTTAGTACCAAAAATCAAATAAAATAGCATATAAAGGCATATAAAACATCCAAGGTTTATAATAAAATAGCATGGAACAATCAAAAATTATAGATACGTTGGAGACGTATCAACACGCGAGACTCAAAATCTCATGCTGAAGAGCGTGGAGGTTCGAGTCCTCTTCAAGGCATAATACGGAGAATGCTCATTCAATGAGCATTCCTCGTAGAAGTATTCCGGAAATATGATCCTGGCGGTCTCCTCTATCTTCTGAGGTCCTTAACCATCTCCCTGAGAAAAGTAGACAGTAAAAGCAAAAATAGAGTAAATATATATAGCCCGAACGACCCTAAAAATCCCTCGAAGGAGATAATAAAGAACCCAAAGCAGATGGTATCCTACTGCAAGGGTGGTCTTAAGAATCCAAAAGAGGTTGCTCAGAAGAGATAGATGTATCCCAACCTCTATTGCTCTCGCGTAAACACTTTTTTTACGCGACAGGAAAAGGTGACTACGAATTCCCCTTTTTTTGCGAATCCCTGTTTGTATCCTTCGAGCGCACGCCCATTAAGTAGCGATCAAATCAAGGAAATCGATCAAACGATCCCCGTGCCATCCCAAATCATGATCTTCACCAACTTGGATTTGGTTCTCTCGCGATTATCACGAGTTGCAGAGATGAGAACCATGAAAAGCAAGATCTCGAATAAGAAAACAGAAACCAAGGAAGAGGAAACCACAAGAGTGAAGACTAGTAGAGTATCGTCTTTTTTCATTCTTTGCTCCTTTTTCACTCAATGATTCCTTCAAATTTGCCGACCAAAAATTATATATGTCTATTCAATCTATGATATTTCTATATATATAGTATATGATATCTAATATGACATCCGATTTATTAAAGGGATTGGATTGGTGACTCACTCATTCAGTGACTTTGGCATTGGATGTTCCAAAAATGGGTACTATCGAATTAGGTGAATTAGAGAATAGACAGAGGTCCATTGGCATTTCAACCTTTCTTCCCCTTTTAGGGCCTATCCAAAAGAGAATCCAGTACCTCTTGGTCCTGAATATTAGAATAGGATGAACGAACCGGCCTCCGCGGATATCTTTGCTTCGGAACAAAACCCTCCAATCAAATAGATTGTCCCAAGGGCGCCATATTATAGGAGCCAAAGTTATGCTATTGAAAATTCGTTCCTCTAGCAGTTCCAGTTTGAGCATTCCGTTCCCTTTTTCAAACTCCACTTCTTTTCATATAGCAATCCCTGATCAAAGAGAGAACAATATCCATTTCAAAACATTACTAATAGATTCCTTAGTTCGGACCGACGAAGTAATGTCACTCGACTATTATCAACCTGACTGCAATCTTTTTCTGTCTGTAAGGATTGCACCAGAGCACCTTCTACTTCTAATAGGCCATGAACTATAGATAGAGAAGAATCATTCTGAGCGAGTACATAAGAAGCGATCCACTTTTTTTCGTCGGGTCTAGGGGAAGACCAGAGATCTTGCGCGGCAGGTCCGCCAGAAAAACTCAACAGAGAAAGAAGTCTCGTTAATCTCTTGATGCTCGTTCCATGTTCGAAGTACCTTTTGGCCAAAGAAAACCCCGCTTTCTGACACAATTGCCTCTTTATCTTTATATAGATAGATTCTATGGGGTTATTACTTAGTAAGTTTATTTTGTACAAGAGGCCCTCCTATCTGATAGAAAAGGTCCCATGATCCTAGCCGATCTTACCTTGGCTCACAAACCCCAAGTTTGTCTATGAAGAGCTAATCTAATTGTATTTTTTCTAGAATGGACAGGGCTTCGTTGCTAAGTGCTACAAGATCTAGTGCACTTGAACTCGTGGTTATGGACCCGAATCCTTTAGTATGGAACATTGTCTTTTCCAAGTAAAAACCCCTAGTATATGAAAGAATGAAAAGGTGCTTTCGTTCTTGTGGAATAAGAAGCCCTCATTCCTTGATAATATGCTGTTTTTTGATTCTCGCATAGTGATCATTTCTCTTTAGCAAAGAATTACCTTGGTTATCAAAGGATTGAACAACCGGGATCCATTTACTTATGATACCTAGTTGGCATTGATAACAAGGATCTGATGAATTATGAGTTTAATAGATCCTCTTTAGCAGAAAGACGTATATTCCTCGCTCATTAGAAAATCACTTATTCCCAAATGATCCAATGAATCTAATAGGATTCAAAAATAATTTTCGTAAGATTTTTCACTACCTAAATTAAGTATGTGTAGTTCAAGCCTTAACTCAATGGTTTTTTGGAAAACCTAATTTAGAAAATACTTCTTGGCCAAATTATCTTTGCATGAAAATACTTTTTTGTCCTATACACATGGCATGATCATTGGGAAAAGTTGAAGATCAAGGGAAAGAAGTATAAGAGTTGGAGGATTGATTTGATTTTTAGAGCACTTACAAACAGCCAACAAAAATCCAAATCAAAGCAGAGACCAAATAAACACATAAGTTTTTGTTGGTTCACATTTTTATGCCTAAATAATCATAAATGTTGTGGCATGAAAATCAGGGTGTGACAGAACTACCCCCTTACAAGAATCTTGTCCCCGAGATTCCTAAACTAGGCTTTTAAAGAAATACGGGAATTTGGATCTGAGGTAGTCTTCACATTTACATGTTGCTTTTGCTTCCATGTGGTTGCTCCACTGAACCTTGAAGTACTTGATAGTGCGGCTTTGTGGACGTCATTCTGCTTCATCGAAGATGCAAATTGGTCTCTCGCAGTAGGTCAGATCAGGCTGCAGGTCGATGGCCTGGTGATCGATGTCCTTATAAAGATAAGGCTTGTCAGGAATTTGGAGACATTTCCAGATTTGTGATACGTGTTATACGTTGTGCACATCAGATGGTTCTGGTGGTAACAACACCTGGTTAACAACTTCAGCCTGTCTCGTAGTGGTCTTGAAGGGGTCAAGTAAATCTAGGTGCGAGCTTTCCTTTGTCATGGAAACGCTTGGTTCCCTTGAGAGGAGTGACTCGAAGATACACATGGTCTACGATAGTGAAGTTTACTTCCCTACGACAGGTGTCAGCGTAGCTCTTTCGTCTTCACTTGGCAGTCTTTAGGTGCCCTGTGATTAGTCGAACTTGCTCTTTGGTTTCACGGAGGATATCGGGTCCAAAGACTAAACCTTCTTCGATCACCAACCAATTGAGGGGTGTGCGACACTTGCCTCCACACAGCACCTCAAATGGTGCCATTTAGAGGTTTGACTGACAACTACTGTTATAGGAGAACTCGGCAAAAGGGAGGCAATCTTCCCACTAAGCTCCATATGCTAGGGCACAAGCTCGGAGCATGTCTTCGAGTATCTACTTTACTCGCTCTGCCTGACCTTCGGTCTGTGGGTGGAAAGTCGTACTGAAAGATAACTTCACTCCCCTAGCTTCTTGGAATTTCTTCAAGAATCTTGAAGAAAATTGGGTTCCTTGATCTGACACAATCTCCTTGGGAACTCCTTGAAGGCTTATGATTCTGTTGATGTAGAGAGTGGCCAACTGGTTAACATTGGTCGGCAATACTAGAGAATCCTTCCACAAATTTGTGGTGGTATCCCGCAAGTCTGAGGAAATTCCTTACCTCCTTGACGGTGATTGGGGATTGCCACTGGGTCACAGCTTGAATCTTGGCAGGGTTTACCGAAAATCCTTTTTAGTGAGGACATGACACAAGATTCCAACTTTGTGTAGCCAAAACTCATACTTGTTGAATTTGGCGTACAACTGGTGCTCTTGAAGCTTTCCCAAGACCATCCTCAAATGTTGCTCATGCTCTTCTTCTATCTTCAAATAGACAAGGCTGTCATCAATAAAGACGACTACAAACTTGTTCAGGTACTCCATGAAAACATTGTTCATGAGGTACATGAAGTAGGTTGGGGCATTGGTTAACCCAAATGAGATGATCATGTATACTCATACAGTTCATACCGGGTTACAAATGCTATCTTCAGAATATCTTGGGCCTGGTCTTTAACATCATAGTATCCAGACCAAAGATCCTCTTCGAAAACACCTTGGCTCCATTCAACTAATTAAACATGTTTTCAGTCATGGGAGTGGATTCTTGTTATAGATTGTGACTTCATTAAGGGAGCGATAGTCAACACACAGTTGGATGGTACCATCCCTTTTTCCCATAAAGATAATAGGTGATCCCCAAGGTGAGACACTAGGGCGGATAAATCCTTTCCTCAACTGCTCGGCCAGTTGCTTCTTCATTCCTTCCAACTCCTCTGATCCCATCTTATAAGGCTTCTTATAGATGGGCCTACTCCGGACATGAGCTCAATGATGAACTCGATGTCATGGTCAGGAGCCATTCCTGATAGCTCATCGTGGAAAACATTGGGGTACTCTCATACTACTAGCAGAGGAGGGGTTGAAATCGAACTTAACTTTGACTCCTTAGTCATTGGTTAGTCGGGTTGGCACGGTCTAGAAAACCTTGTTGCTTGATGAGCTGATCCATTTCTAAGATTACATCCAGCCTGGAAATCTTAAGAAGATATGATTTTCTAGGAATTCTACTCCGTTAATGGTGATGTTGACTCTCCTACACACTATGTTGGTCCTCATCTCTGTTCCATGGGTTAGTAGTCTCGATCAAGCTTGGAGGTGTCTGCTTCTTGAATTCTGCCAGTGTGGAATGTCTGTTGCCATTTCTTGACTCCTATGGGTTGTTGGCAACAACTTGAGCAATCATCTGGGAGGACTGCAATGTTGGCTTGGAGTTTCTCTTAGAAGGATTGCGGAAGTTGGTCCATGTCCAGGTTCTCTGAGGGGGAGGTGGTGGTGGATCTCGTCTGTGGGCCTGATCCTAGCTGGCTTCTGCTTGGGCAGAGCCTCCGGTTTCTAGTTGGCTAGCGGTGCTAGTGCGGGTTTCAACCGGCATTTGGTTGGAGCGGCCAAAGGCTCGGGACTGGGATAGGTGAGCGGGAAAGAAATACCGATAGGGTGCCCAGTATGGGGGTTGATACTATCAAGTTATTTAAACAAAGGCCAGAAGGGTCGAACAAATCATTTAAAAACCAAATGGGTGATGTAGTCGTTCATAAGTTCCTAGAGGGAAAGTGTGACTTCCATCAAAATGCAAAAAACAAACACAACCAAAGAATGGCTTCATTGGAACCATTTCAAGGACTCGACTTTGCATAGGGATTACACGACTGGCTTATCCTAGTCTCATACGGTGCCTATGTGGTGGAATGCTCTGTCACGTATTCTGGCTCTTCTGGGTCTTCCTCCTTGTTGTCATCCGTCTAAGCTTATTTATCACTTGAGGGAGTGGGGTTGGAGGAGCTCAATACGGCATTGCTTTGCTGGTGGTGTGATGAAGAGCCAACAATAATACCTAACCGTCAATCAGTGTTACTATCTTGTCGGCGAGCACAAGTATTGCCCTCCTGTGTTACTTGAAGAACCAGCTTGTTGGGGAGTCATTTGCGTTCATGACTACTCCCACAAGGTACCCCGTCTTAGTGTCGTTGATCCAGTGCTCATTGTAGGTGAAAGCGGGGCTCGGTGAAACTGACACATCTAGAGGCTATACGAGAGAAGCGTGGAAAATCTGATGGTCAGGAGGTCTTCGGGTTTAGCGGCCATTTACAAAGCTTTTGAAGGTCAGAGGTTAGTAAGGAGAAAACCATCTTAGGTGAGTGCGTTTAGAAAAACTCAGAAAAGGAGAGAAGTATAGATAGTTTTGAAAACAGCGATAGTTCTGAAAATAGTTTTATCCTAACTTACGAACCATGCTAACTAAGGTTTCCTATATACAGGATGGCTCTGATACCAGCTGTGTGGCGACCCCAACTGACACAGTCGAAGCCACCGATTGCACGTGCACCGTGAACCCAAGGATGAATGCTCACTGTACACAACAAACTGAATATCAAGAGTTTACATCCATTATATAACGTCTTACGTACACAAATAGGACCATTATGCTCAAGTCTTACATAGATAGAGCCTTTGGGGCTAAACAACAAATAAAACAAAGCAGTGGAAATCTTCTATGATAACTTGGACCCACGCCATCTGCCTTAACTCTACAGGCATTCTGACTGTGAAGGCATCCTAGTTCACATGTTCGTCACCAAAGAACTCTTCCTCATATTCCTTCTCTACCAGGCCTGGCCAAGTAAATATCCAGGGACAAGCCAATGAGTACGTTTGAATGTACTCGCAAACAACCCATGAATAATAACAAAACAAATATGCATGGTGTCAACTCCAAGTTGGTATTTCTAGGAATGATAGTTTTCCTCTTGCAAGTATGATCAATACCTTTTTAGGGGTCATGCATGTGTCTCCAACGTGAACAAGAGGGCACAGATATCAACATAAAATAGAGAGAGTTATCCACAACTCCATTCCAAGCTCATCGTGACCTTTCTCACGATTCACAACAACAATTTTTCCATCCCGTGTTGTTTTTCAGAAACATATGTACATAGTCTAAGCAGCACTACCCAACTGTCCTTGACCATGTACATGGCCATTTGAATAATTTGACACTCCGCACAGGTTGCACACTTTACCCACAAGGTCCAGGGAACTCCCGTGTCAGCCATGATCCGCGGTACCTCAAGTACCTAGGGTGAGCACCCGATCACTACCTTTCCCTAGTCATGACTAACATAGGGTCCACTCAATTGGTACCATCCCCCATGCCACAATTTTTATTACATATTTAACTTTGTCTGTGGAGTGTTGCTCCCATGTTCATCACATAAATCATGCACGAGGGTACCAACGGTGTGTCCGGCGCCCAGTAAAAATAGTCATGGATGCCTATCCAAGCATGACCCTGCCTGGAGGGTGACCACGCCACTCCTGTCACAAGTTATGCATGCATCCATGCTAGCACAAACTAGGTAGTAAATAATGCCCTTTCCCATATAAGGGTAATGTGGTTGCGCATGTTAGGTTGGGACGGTCAACACATCTTAAATCTAATCCATTTCTAGAAACAACACATTCAACTTGCCTCACTACTTCTCCATCAAGTAGTGACCTAGCTCATCATCATATCCTAAGGCCATTAGTGGCACATGTTGGGGCTTTTCGAAAGATTTCTCTCAAGGTGGTATTCATGGAACTTATGCAAGTTCATGCATCAACAACTAGGTTTCACCATCGTATCTCTAAGCACAAAATAGAGCTACAAATCATCCAAGTGTCCACGGATCATACATCAATGCAACATGCATAGAAAACTCATCATCACTATCATCATCATCATGCATACATAATTTATTCAATTAACAAAAGAGGGTGCATAATGGTCAAAGGGAAGCTTGCCTGGCTCAGCAAAGTCTTCAACTCCTCTGGTCCATCTCCTAGCATTCCATCCACTTCGTCAACTATCGTCGAAAGCAATCACAATAAGCAACACAACAAGGCAGAAAATAAAAAGTTCTCTAAAAATAGGAATTCCACTTTTCTAGGACATCTCTCGTTATATGTAAAATAATCAAAGTGGTTGTACTGTATTTGGATCAATGAGGATTTTTGGACATTTAGTTTGGTTTGAAAAAGGGGATATTGGATCTGCAAGAAGTTTACAGAAACATATTTTTATAAAATGAGCAAAGGCACTCATTTAACAAGGAATGATTCTCGAAGCATCTAGGAGTTGGTTTCACTGGATTTGGAGTTCAAATGATTTTCCTATGAATTTGCAAAGTTGTCCGTGCATGGAGGAATGGACCAATAATATTTTATGTCACTGACAAAGCATAGGAAAAAATGTTCATAAACAAAGTTATGGACTAGATGTATCTGCAAATTTGAATCATGGCATTTGGATCAAAGATGGGCTCTGTGTGATTTACTAAAGTTTGGCTCAGAAATGGACATATTGGGTTTATTTAAATATGTGTGAAGAAAACTTTTCTGGAAAAATGTGCATGCTGCTCCATGAGGTAGATCAGGAATTTAGAAGACCCTATGATTTTGAACCATCAAATTTGGAGCTCATATGAATATTTGGGAGATTTTACAAGATTACACAAAAAGAAAAAGTGAAGGGTTTTTACGTAAATGGGTTGGATCTGGGGTGGAGGTAGCGCGCAATGGGCGAGACTTAGCGGCAGGGTGCCACAGTGGGACCTGGATGTCTATATATAGGATGAAGGGCATCGGAGTGCGGATGTGTTCCGGGGTTACTAGGTGATGAGCAGGAGGACCGAAAGGGATTTTGGGGCCCCCAGCAAGTGTTGGGGGGCCTCATGGGCCAAGGGAGGGGGTACACCAGCCAACTAAGGGGCTATGCACACCCCCTCACCCAATCCCACGTAACCAGAGGAGGTGGGGCGCCCCCTAGGGCTGCCAAACCCCTTTTCCTTGTGGGCCAAGCCTCCTAGGGGTGGGGGCACCTAAAACCCATCTAGGGAAACCCTAGGGCACCTCCTCCTCCCCCTTCCCCCTATATATAGAGGGGTAGAGGGAGGGCAGCCGTACCCATCTATGCCACGACGCTGCCCTACCTCTCCCTCGTAGAATTCTTCCTCCCCGTAGCGCTTAGCGAAGTTCTACTGAGATTCCACCACCGCTGCCGCCACACCATCGTGCTGCCGAAGGACTCGAGGTGCTACTTCACCATCGCTCGCTACATCGAGGAGGTGAAGGCGTCATCAAGCCATACATGTGTTGAACGCGGAGGTGACGTCCATTCGGCATTTCGGTCGGGAGTTCGCGGGACGGATCATGATTGGATCGCGAAGACGTTTGACTTCATCAATCGCGTTTCTTAAAACAAGGGTATGTAGATGTAATCTCTCCTCTCATAGATGTTCATCTCCTAGATTGGTCTTGGTGAGCGTAGGAAAATTTTTGTTTGCCATGCAATGTTCCCCAACATGGGCCGGCCCAGCAGCTTGACCACGCGGGCAAATGGGGGTGACATGGAAGGCGGCCTTGCTGATGTGTGCCTTCACGCGGGGGAAGCGGATCCGGCCAAGGCCGTTTCCACCTAACAGACAGTGCCCGCCTATTGGGTCATTGACATGCGGGGCCCAACACTCAGACCGTCGTCTACCTCCCGCACCTAAAGAGCAGAGGCAAGGGAGGCGAGGCCAAGCGACATGGGCGCTCTCCCCGGTGGCACCGGCTACTTGCGGTGACACCCAGTACACCGGCGGGTTCAATAGGTCATGCCACATCGACTGAGGTGCGCCACAACTGCAGGGGTAGTCAAATGCAAGCGCACCACCGGCCATGGTGGGTGAGGCTGACGGTGGTGATGGAGCTCGACGACATGGCCATGGGAAGGAGGGGAAGGAGCACGGGAGAGCTCCACTATACTGGTGGAGAGGCTCTGGAATAGAGTGGTCGGGAGGAGGGGGCCTTGGTGGCATGGATTTGGGCGGAGGCCGACGGTAGCTCTTCAGCCACGAAGGCGAATGGAGGGTAAGAGAGGAGGTGCGGGTCGGTCAGGGGGTCACTAGGAGGGAGAGAGAGCAAAGTGGATCTAGAGGTAGGCCTGGGGTGGCCTTATATGTCGAGGTCATGGCTCATCGTGGACGTGGCCTACGGGTCCCCGTGGCAATGGCCGTGGTGGACATAGGAGGAGCCTAGGTGTGGTTTGTGGAGTTCATGGGGGTGGTGTCTGGTGTAGAGAAGGGAGAGAGAGAGCGGGGTGAACTCCGGGTGGAGCCACGAGCTCGCACACGCATTGGTGGGCTCGGGCGGCTCTAGGCACGCAACACGGGCAGGACAGAGAGGGGAAGGAGGGGACCATCATGGTGGCATGTCGCGGATGCCGAGGCACCTCGACGAGCGAGTGGTGGAGGCTCGAGGTGGTCGGAGGACGCGGCGTCAACGGTCGCCTGCTCTGCCACGCCATCCAGAGTGTGTCCTTGGCCAGCATCCGTGGCTTTCGCACGCACCCACTCATCCACTTGTGTATGGAAGCCGCAAGGGGCATGGGCAAAAGCAGGGAGTGACCTAGGATGATCTGAAAGGCTGAGCGAGGAGAGAGGAGGCTGAGACAGAGAGAAATCTTGTTGTCCAGAGAAGAAAAATGGGGCTTTACCCCCTGTAACCATTGAGCCTCGACCAGGGAATCTTACAGGAGATAGAGGGGCTCCAAGAGAGGCTGTGGAAAAATTCCAGCTCACGGAGACAAGTGGAAGGGGCCAAACCTATGAGTCCAAAGTTATGCCAGAAGGTGTTTGATTGTGGCTTAGGGCATCTAATGGAATCCAATGGCCCTGAAAATTAACAAGAATGGTCTTGGGTTCATTTTGTGCTATCCTACAAATTCTCAGCTCATTTCAGTACTACAGGATGGTCCAAACATGACAGTCCAATCAGAGACCATTTGAAGAAACTGTGTGTGATGCATTTATTCGCAAATGATGGTGTAAGAAAACCGTCAAAATGAGACGAACTGTTTACTATGGCATAGAAATCAAACACGGTTCAAATAATAGCTGCCTATGTGATGCGTGGCATACAATTAATCCATACGAACTATTTGCGATGATCCAGAACAACAAAAATGGTCAGCAAGATGAGGGTGTGTGTGCGATATACGGCATACAATTCACTCGGGTGAACTGTCTTTGATTATGCAAAACAACAGAAACAATCAGCTAGATCAAGGTGTGTGCGATGGAGGGTATATAGTTCACTCGGGTGAACTATTTGCGATGAGCCAAGACAACAGAAATAGCTCAAAAGAACAAGATGTGTGTCATACGCGGCAAACCTGTCAGTAGTCAGAAATGTGTGTGAACACCGATAATAACACACACAATTGTTGCTAATAAGCCATGTGATTTGCTCTGTATACAGAAGAACAACATATATCTATACCTACTAATAAAGCAAGGTGTGTTTCGCCCATTTTTTATCCGTTCGCTGTCAAAAATATCTTTTATATCTGAGGTGGTACTAAATTCTTTCGTGTTTATATGCTAAAAAAAGAATTTTTGTACATGGGCCGCGTGTTGTGGCCCAGCGAAGCTAGCCCACTAATTTTTCTACGCACGTAGCTGGGAAAATTCTACTTTCCGCATTGGGCGATAAATAGTTGGAGTTTCGCACACGAGAACAAATAGTCAGAGTTTCGCACAAGACAACAAATAATGGGCTGGCTCCTTTTTTCTTTGTTTATGAGTTTTACTTCTCTTTTTATTCTCCTTTCCCTATATCTTTTTCTCTTCCAAGTTTATTTTTCTTTTAGAATTTATTTCATAAATTTAGAATTCTCAAAAGCTTTAGAGTTAAAAGTTATTTTGCAAAATGTTCAGAATTCCAAAATTGTGTTGCTATTTTGAAAAATATTTGGAACTTGCCAAAAGTTTTCCATTTTTCCAATTTTTTATTTTTCAAAATTGTTTGTGATTTCTAAAAACATAATGGCATTTAAAAAATGCTCCAAATTAAAAAAATATTCTTGTTTGACTGAAATTTTCACAATTAAAAATAATGCTCGTGTATAAAAGATACACATTCTCTAAAAATCTTATGAATTTTCAACTTATGTTCCTATTTTATAATTTTTTTAGTGTTTTTGAATTTAAAAGATGTTCCCTTTCATATTTTGTTCGTGTTTTTTCAGAAGTGTACATAATTTTTTTAAACTGTTCATGATTTAAAAAATCTTCATGTTTCCTAGAATATTTAGAAACTTCAAACATTAAAATCCCTTCGATTGAAATGATTGAAAAGAAAAATAGATTTAATAACTCATGGGCCTTCTTTGGTGTATGATGACGTAACAAAACTCTTAAATGGCCTTGATCAATGAATGGAAAAATAGCTGATTGATTCCTTCACACGTGGTGAAACTGAGAAGCTAAATGTTCCTTTTTTGTGTGTACATAGGGTTTTGGTTGCACATATAATTCTTACTAACTTTAAGTGCATACTATTTTATCTCCCGTTGTAACACACGGGCATATTTGATTTTATATGATTTTATAGTGTCGGTTCCTATTTGTTGCATTTTTTGTTTTGCAGAATATCCCTATCAAACAAAGTCCAAACACGATAAAAATTTATGTAGATTTATTTCGGAATATATGCAATTTTTGGGAGGTGGAATAAATGTGAACGGAGGCCCACAACCTCCACTACCCATCAGTGCGCTACCCACACCCCCTGGTGCGCGGTGGTTCCAAGTCGGCAACCCGTAACTCGGTTGGCGCCCTTCTTTTGTCGCAAGAAAGATAATTTATGGGGAAAATCATGTAAAAATGTCAGCTTAATTGGAGTTACGAATCTCCAGGAATTAAAGAAATGGTGAAGGGCTGAATAACAAGAATGTGAAACAGAAGGGAACAGAGAGACGGATCCAATCTAGGAGGGGCTCTTGCCCCTCCACCGCCATAGAGGCCATGGATCAGAGGGGATGCCCTCCTCCCATCTAGGGGGGAGGCCAAGGAAGAAAAAGGAGGGAGGCTCTCTCTCTCTCTCTCCTAGTGGCGCCAGAGTGCCACCAGGGCAAGGATCCTGACGGTTGATCTACATCAACTACCCAGCTAAAGTCAACACCAACTTTCTCCCCCTCTATGAAGAAGTGTAACCTCTCTATTCACGCTGCAATTATCTACTTAAACATGGTGCTCAACACTATATATTACTATCCAATGATATGTGGTTATCCTATGATGTTTGAGTAGATCTGTTTTATCCTATGGGTTGATTGATGATCGTGATTTGTTTGAGTTGTATATCTTTATTTCGGTTTTGTCCTATGGTGCCTTCCATGTAGCGCAAACGTGAGGGATCCCCGCTGTAGGGTGTTGCACTATGTTCATTTTTCTCTTATAGTGGGTAGCAAGAGTGACAAAAACTGATACCTGAGTAAGGGAGTTGTTGGGTATGGGAGTAAAGAGGACTTGATACTTAATGCTATGGTTGGGTTTACCTTAATGATCTTTGGTAGTTGTGGATGCTTGCTAGAGTTCCAATCATAAGTGCATATGATCCTAGTACGTAAAGTTTGTTAGCAATTGCAATAATGATTACTGGTTTAGTTATCAATCACCTAGGGACAAATAACTCTCTTGTGTGACAAAAGCTTTATACTAAACTACTAAATTTATTAGCTTGCAAATCATTCATAGTTTTATTCCCAAAGTACTTCTAGTTTTATACTTGTTCTAGGTAAAGAAAACACTAAGTGTGTGTAGAGTTGTATCAGTGGTCGATAGAACTTGAGGCAATATTTGTTCTATCTTTAGCTCCTCATTGGGTTCGACACTCTTATTTATCGAAAAAGGCTACAAATGATCCCCTATACTTGTGGGTTATCAACCAGCTTGAGAAAAATCTTTCAAAAAGCCGCAACAGGTGCCACTAATGCCCGTGGGAGATAATGATGAGCTAGGTCACTACTTGATGGAGAAGTAGTGTATCGATGCAAGTTTAATGTGTTTTTTCAAGAAATGGATTAGATTTAAGATTTGTTGACCGTCCCAACTGAACATGCACAACCACACTACACTTATATGGGAAAGGGCATTATTTAGTACCTACTTCGTGCTAGCATGGATTCCCGCATTACTAGTGATAGGAGTGGCGTGGTCGTACTTGGATAGGTGGCCATGATTGTTTTTACAGGGCACCAGACACACCGTTGGTGCCCCCGTGCATGAGTTACGTGATGAACATGGGAGCGAGACTCCGCAAACAATGTTAAATATGTGATAATGATTGTGGCATGGGGGATGGTACCAATCGAATGGACTCTATGTTAGTCATGACTAGGGAAAGGTAGTGATCGGGTGCTCCCCTAGGTACTTGAGGTACCGTGGGTCATGGCTGACACAGGAGTTCCCCGGATCTTGTGGGTAAGGTGTGAAACCTGTGTAGAGTGTCAAACTATTCGAATAGCCATGTCCACGGTCAAGGAAAGTTGGGTGGTGCTTCTTAGACTATGCCCATATGTTTTTAAAAAACAACATAGGATGGCAACATTATTGTTGTGAATGGTGAGGAAGGTCACGATGAGCTTGGAATGGAGTTGTGGATAACTATCTCTATTTTATGTTGATATCTGTACCCTCTTGTTGCATGTTGGAGACACATGCATGACTCCTAAAAAGGTATTGATCATACTTGCATGAGGAAAACTAGCATTCCCAGAAATACCAACCTGGAGTTGACACCATGCATATGTATTTGTTATTATTCATGGGTTGCTTGTGAGTACATTCAAACGTACTCATTGGCTTGTCCCTAGCTATTTACTTGGCCAGGCCTAAAAGAGCAGGAATATGAGGAAGAGTTCTTTGGTGACGAACATGCGAACTAGGATGCCCTCCCAGTCAGAATGCCTGTAGGGTTAAGGCAGATGGCATGAATCCAATTTATCATAGAAGTTTTTTGCTGCTTTGTTTTATTTCTGGTTTAGCCCCAGAGGCTCTATCTACCTAGGACTTGACCATAATGGTCCTATTTGTCTAATATGTTATGAAATGGATGCAAACTCTTGATATTCAATCTGTTGTGTATAGTGACCATTGATATTTGGGATCACTATGCACGTGCAATTGGTGGTTTCAACTTTGTAAGTCGGGGTCCCCATTTTTATAGACAACTGGGCCATTCTCTGCTCTAGCAGCAGTTGCCTTGCAATGTGTAACTGTGTCAATTGCATTTTTAATAGTACCAGTTTCAATGGCTATACTAGGTTGCCTATAGTTAAACATGCATTGTTATTCTCATTACTGCACACTGTGTGATGTTCAAGTATGAACTGTCCAGCCCAATTTCGCCAATACCAGCTACAAACTTACCATACATGACTTATGAGTTGCTAAGCCTGTGGTAATTAACAGTTGTATCCATTTTTAACATGTTCCTTTGCTACCGTGCTACTTTCCGCAATGAAGATATCACTAGAGATGTTGTCGTTTTCTTTCCATTTCCAATTTTTGGTGGATGCTAACCCGGTTGTATTTAGCCAACCTTTCCATGTACTTACACATGGCCATAACGGGCGATGCTGTTGTTTGTCGTTGATGTTAGCTGCATCACATGTCTTACAATATTTTACATCACTGTTACGATTGCGGTTTTGCCTCTAACATTTACTTTCTTCTTGTAGGTACACATGTCAGCGGGTGATCCACACTTCACCCCGGAGGAACACCTCGCCTCCGCTGCCGTTGACTTGGAGCGGGCTCTGGCCCATATGTAGTGCCCCAGCAACTACCGCTCAGGACTTACCAAGTATGAACTAACCAGTTCAATCTTACCAATACCAGTTGCAATGGCTATGTTACCTTTCCATGTACTTACACATGGCCATAACGGGCGATGCTGTTGTTTGTCGTTGATGTTAGCTGCATCACATGTCTTACAGTATTTTACATCATTGTTACGATTGCGGTTTTGCTTCTAACATTTACTTTCTTCTTGTAGGTACACATGTCAGCGGGTGATCCACACTTCGCCCCGGAGGAACACCTCGCCTCCACTGCCGTCGACTTGGAGCAGGCTCTGGCCCATATGTAGTGCCCCAGCAACTACCGCTCAGGACTTACCAAGTATGAACTAACCAGTTCAATCTTACCAATACCAGTTGCAATGGCTATGTTTTGTACAATTGATGTATTAAGCATACTGTAGTAAACACGCCTAACCCGTCTTAGCTAATTTGCCTACCTTTTTATAGACAACTGGGCCAATCTCTGCTCTAGCAGCACCTGCCTTGTGATGTGTAACTCTGTCAATTTCATTTCTACCAGTACCAGTTTCAATGTCTATACTAGCTTTTCTGTAGTTAAACGTGCCTATTGTAGTAAACAATTCTATCCATTTTAATCCGTCCCTTTGCTACCATGCTACTCTTTCTTAATTAAGATATCACTACAGATGCTATCATTTTATTACCATTTGCTATTTTTGGTGGATCTTAACCCTGTTGTAGTTAACAATTGCCTGTCCATGTACTTACGCAAGGCTGCTATGGGCGATGCTATTTGTTTTCCGTTGAGGTTAGCTGCATCACATGTCTTATACACAATTTGTTCCTAAATACAAGTCTTTTTAGAGATTCCAATATAGACTACATATGGAAAAAATGATTGAATCTACATTCTAGTCTAAACTATGTCTATATACATCCGTATGTAGTTTGTATTGAAAGCTCTAAAAATACTTGTACTTAGGAACTATGGTAGTTGTATTTTACATCATCTGTGCAATCGCAGTTTAGCTTCTAACATTTAGTAGTTGCTTGTAGGTATATATATCAGTGGTACTGATCCATGCTTCGATCCCTTTTGTGTATGGGGAAATGAGATATTCATGAACAAACGTCAAGTGAGGAAAATAAGAAATATTGTTAGGCGAAATATACGGGTGAAGGGAATTAAAATATTTATTTACACTTTGTCCAAGACAACAGTGAACTTTAGGATGGTAAGGAATGTGTCACCTTTTCCCCCTGCCCACAACAAGTTAGTCTATTAGGCATGTATATCTAAAAGTTTTCTCTTTTCAGTGGTTTCCGAAGCAATTTACTGATGGTTACCTTGCAAACTACATGACGGGAGAGGCAAGTAAGGTTAAAGTATATAATTCATACTACCAAGATAATGGTCTAGAAGTCTTCCTGAAGGCGGTGAAGGATGGGTGGGCGATCATAACAAGGGGTTGGACAAAAGTTGTTCACGCCAATGGCATGAGGGAGGGCACATTATGGGCATTCCACTTATTCAACACCATCGGTAGCCAAAATGATTTACACTCTCTCTTCACGTTTACCGCCTCTAAATATTGTGGTCCATCATAGTTAATTTTTGCCTAATCCTGTAATTACTGAACAAATTGTATTGAGAATTTTATTTATGGTTTGGGTTTTGAACCATTCCGTTGAGAATTTTAATTCCACGTTTCATATTTCAAGATTTCCAATTTGAATAATAAAGTATAGGAAAAACATTAAAAAGGAGGGAATAAAATAATGTACACAAAGTTAGAAGGAAAACAACGTGTGCGATGGAAAATATAGAACACACGGTTCTTTGACATGAAATGTTTGCGATGCTCGACAGACGCAACACGGTTTGGTCTCATATGAGTGTGCGATTCATGGTAATACAATAAACATTTGAAACATGTATGTGTGTGTAATATCGGACAAAAAGAAGACATCATAGATATGGATCCAGTGTGTGATAGGAATACCTATGGCACACAATTATGAAAATGGACACGTTGGCGATAGTAGAGGCACCGTACACATTTTACATTTTGAACCGTGTGGCATAGCGTACCTATTCCAAACACATCGGTAGATTAAATGTTTGTGATATCCAGCTTTTCCAGACAATGTAGAAGTGTAATTGTTTCGAATGTCTCTTGGATCTAAAACATAACGTCGATACATAACGTTTGGGAAATGCACGACTTCTCATATGATTTATTCTATGGAAATCATCAGTCACCGCTCGCCTATACCCAACGGTTTTTGGTTCATGTGGGAAGGACCCCCTATCACACCCACTGGAAAGGCGATGGTTTCAAACTCTGTCACGAAAAGGGGGTAAAAACCATTTGTATAGCATGTAACTGTTCCAGCGAGAGCATTGACTCGTGAGTTGTGGCAAGTCTAGTGGCCTAGTTCCCGGAACTTCAAGCCAGAGGTGGAGAAGTACAATGACAACATACACCTGTCAGAGTTCCTGAGCATTTACACTATCACGGTGCAAGCTTCTGGGCTCGTGAAGATCTTCGCCAACTACTTTCCATTGGCGCTCAAGCCCAATGTTTGATCGTGGTTGATGAACCTGCCGGAGGACTCCATTTCCTGTTGGGCAGATTTGTGCCACAAGTTTTTTAGTGCCTTCACATGCGGCCACAAATTTCCAGGCCAAGAAACTGATATGCGGCTGATTCCACGGAAAGAAGATGAGTCACTCTGCAAGTATATACAGATATTCAATCGTGTACAGTGCAACATTCCCGATATCCACCCCGCAAAAATCATTGCCGCATTTCGCCAGAACGTGACAAACCGCAAGATTCGGGAAAAGCTAGCCATGACCAAGGTGAGGGATTTTGCTGAGCTCTACACTCTGGCTGAGAATTGTGCACGGGCTGAGGAAGGAAGGAGACTTCCCAGGGAGGAGGTTGTCGCAGGATCTGATTTGAAAGATGACCATGCCACCACCACCCTGAAGAATAAAAATGGCAAGCGCAACAGGAAGCGCAAGGCAAAGATGTGCTCGTTGTGGTGGGATCCGGTAACAGTGGCCCTGCCAAGAGGGCTATGGCTGGGCGCCCCAGCAAGGAAGTTGTCGGGTGTACCTCGTGGCAAGCCTTGGCGGCTGCTGACCAGACCAGGGGCTTCGGCAAGCAGTATTGCAGGATCCACCACACCAAGAGCCATGACCTTCAAGATTGTCGGCAAGTTGAGCAGCTTGCTGAGAAGCAGGAGGCTGAATATCAGAAGAGGGATAGGGAAAAGGCTGATGGTGCAAGTGGGTCTGGCAAGAAACATGGCGGCCGAGGAGGTCGTTGCGGCAAGACCAAGTAGCAAAAGAAGAAGCCTACTAGAGGTTGAGAGAAGAAAGAAGATGATGATGATCAGGACGATGAGGATGGTGATGAGTCCATTGGACATGAGATCCAGAAAGCCATTGAAGCAATGTGCGTTGACGAAGGTGCATCTCTGCACTCTTCTCACTGCCAACTCAAGTAGTGGGCACAAGAGGTCAATGTAGCGGAACCAGTAGTCGATGCCTAGAAGCCATTGAGATGGTCCAACACGCTCATCATTTTTTACACTGGGGATCACACTGATCGAGTGCGGTCGGGTACAATCAGCAACCTCAAAGTGACAAAAATGTTGTTTGATGGTGGGGCTGGTCACAACTTGATTTCACCTGATGCGATGAAGCTACAAATCTCTGAGGAAGATCTGAAAAAGGCTGGCACATTTCAAGGAATCAAACCTGGAAGAAGCCAGCCAAAGGGCGACGTCAGTCTGACGGTGACATTTGGCAGCGAACTTAACTACAGGACAGAGAAGATTTTATTCTATGTTATCAAGATTCCATGCCATATAATGGGATCCTTGGCGGCCCGGCACTAGCAAAATTCATGGCAGCATCCCACTAACCATACAACATGTTGAAGATGCTAGGACCGATGAGCATCACCACGCCATCCATTCTGAAAAGAAGGATGCACTGATCTATGCTGAGTAGCTCTACCAGGAAGCAGTTGCAGCATTTTCTGCCAAGGCATTTGCTCCTGCCAACTGATGAGGACATCAATACCATTGTTACACCCACAGCCCCTGCTACTATACATACTAGACCAACTACTAGAGCTTGCGCATGCCAATTAAATTACCAGGTACTTTTGTTTCTTGGTAACGATTCTAATGTTCATGAGAATATGATGTTGCCTAAATTGGATACATTTATTTTGCTTACAAATGAAGGGCCTAGCTTGGAAAAGAAAGATGAACCTTGGAGCAAGTTCAAGCATGGAGATGATGGCGTGTGCAAGGGGAACAAGAACGGAGTTATAGCTGATGATTCCAGGACTTTGAAGCCACCATAATGAGTGCATGAAGCCTTGGACGAAATATACAAGATACCACTTCATAAATTTCGTCCAGAGGCTATTCTAGGTGATGCGTCACCTTATTTTTGGGCCAGGCCCATGTAATTTCAAAATACTTGATTATAGGCTGTTTTTAGAGTCTGTATGTGTGGGGAAACAAGAGTTATGGTTGGTTCCGGACCCCTCCTCCAAGGGCCACGAAATTCACCCCTCTCTCCTTAATATATACAGCCCTTAGGGCATTATTTAGACTTTGGGTTTTCTTTAGATTAAAATTTCACCATAGCTGCAACTTCACGTACTTTGTTTGTGTTCAACGACTAGACCAATTCCAGTGGGACTGAAGTATCTTCAAGAAGGGCAAATGAATAAAGATGGAAGTAATGCTTGACCATACCAAACTATGTGGATGGCAGCTTTTGTAATGAAGTACTTTTGAAATTTGAATTTGGAGTAGTGGTTAAGGATGTAATAAAGGATTTGATATGAAGAGAATTATGGATGAACCAGTGCATTTTTTTGGCGATACTTGTCTCTGTGAACACTTGAACAATGGAAAAGAAAATGTATTCTATAGAGTGGAGTTTGGAAGAATGAGTTGGAGTTTGGTTTTAGTTATGATGGTTACCCCAAGAGTATGAAGTAATGAAGTACTATTGGATTTAAAGGAGATGTAATGTTGGAATATGGAGCAATAGTAACTCCAAGGATGAGTTAAGGATATACAAGTTTTAAGTGGGCTCATAACCCACAGGACCCAGGATTTGATAAGGAAACAAGCACAATCTTGTTGAAGAAAAGAATTCTGGAGGAAGCTGTGATGTCATCAGCAGACGTTGCATAGGAGGTTACGTAAACCCGAGAGTTGTGAAGAAGCGATAAAGATTTTGTTTGGCTTGCAGAACAAATGGATTTACCCGAACCCATTCTGTGGAGAAGAGAAGTTCTGCAATACTTGTGAGGATGCCCAAGTGTTAGAATACGTGATTCACTATCTGCGTATGTAGTAATGATTCAAGTACGGGATGGATTGGCCCCCATACAGGAGACTTCTATCACGAGCTATCATATGTTGATAGAAAATCAGAGAGCCTTAAAACCCTGGAAGAGTGTCGACGCGATAAGCCATACAACCATAGAATGGTAGGACGATGGAACCCTTTACAAGCAATTGTTGCCAATCGTAGGTCCTACGGTGAGATTCATTCCAGACCCATTTCCTGCAGAAGGAACCAGTAATTGTTGACCACCATGAGATTTACGACAGTTGTTTACCATTGGCGACACACATGTCAGCTAAGAAGACCCAGTCTCGTAAGGATCATATTATGATGCAAGGACTCCTGATTTTGAGGAAAAGGCCATGCCCTTACCAGAAGAGCAAAAGTGAAGGAGTTATCTCAGGGAATATGAGAAGACCGACACCGTCAACACAAAAGATGGAGTACATGAGTTTTGTTGGAACCGTGACCATGCTTCTAAGGGTGGTAGCACCCCATACCATGTGTTGATGAATGGATTTTCCAGGAGCCCCCCAAACCTAACCTTCTTTCTAGCCTCTCCGAATCTCGAGGACGAGATTCATTTTATGGGTGGTAGTTTGTAACATCCCAAAATTCTAAATTTTGGAAAGTTATATTAAATAAATAATTGTGATTGTTTGTTTGATTTTTGTGTGATTGATTGTGTGAAACTGAGTGGAAATTGAAACTTTTTGAAAGTTTGAATGAGAGGGAATAAAAGGACTTTCCCAAAACTTTCATCTTGCATTTTGATCTCGATGAATTCAAATTCATTCATCACAAAACCCTAGAGTGAAGATGATATGACTTCTTCCATTTAAAGAAATGAAAAGGGGTTTGAAAATGATTTGAATTCCTTTTTGAAATAGTTCAAATTTAGAAACTTTAAGCAACTCAATGAGTTCATAAAATGACTCCGTCATATTTGAATAAAGAGAGTTGGAAGTTTCAAAGAAATAAATTGGAAGTCACTTTGAAGTTATTTGAAACTCATTTTCCATCTGAAGTTGTTTGAAATTCCAAATTCAAATCCAATTGGGAGTTATTTGAGTTTTTTTTCAAAATATTTTTCTCCTAAAAATAAATAAATGGAAATAAGGGTAAAATGATTCCCTTCAATGGAAAATTTGGAGAAAATAAATTTGAAATCATTTTTCTATTTTAAAATGATTTTTATTGGTTTTAAATGCAACAGTAGCACTGTTTGACTTTTATGAATTTTTATGGAATTTAGTTGAACTTGAAAAATAGTTCATCTTATTGCTGCTATTTTTTCTGAACATTTTGGTATATGATATGCCTATGTCTATTTTTTTTATTTAATTTACTTCTGTTGGAGTCTCCTTTCTGAAAAAAAACAAAAAAAAAC
This sequence comes from Triticum aestivum, assembly GCF_018294505.1. Taxonomy (NCBI): domain Eukaryota; kingdom Viridiplantae; phylum Streptophyta; class Magnoliopsida; order Poales; family Poaceae; genus Triticum; species Triticum aestivum. The sequence continues at coordinate 356,913,010 of NC_057812.1, read as the reverse complement.
ACGCACGCACGCGCTGGCCAGCCGGCCTAGTAGCCACCCAGCTGCGTGGCCTACTGGGCTACTGGCCAGCTGGCCTAGTGCCCGACCGGGCAGGCCATCCCAGGCCGGCCAGCGCCTCAACTCCCAGTGCCCGAAGGCTTCGCACTCGCTTGCCCGCTTCTCATCTCCCTCTCTGTCCTACTGACTCGTGGGCCCCGCGCCCATCGTCCCCAACCTCCCGTTCATCCCGCTCGGGATAGAACACGAGCTCACTGCCCGCAACAGTCGCCCGCCTTGTGCTCGGATAAGGCTTATCCCGCAGCCCCAAGCACCCCTCTCTGCGCCTATATAAGCCTGGGAGCCCCCTCTCTCCATTCTGCCACTTCGCATCGTCCCTCATTCCTCACAGCCACCGCCTTCGTCAGTTGGATCTCGCTGGAGCCGAAACCCTCCGCCGACGATTACGTCACCGGTGGTGCACCTGAGCCGCTCTTTTCTTCGTCACCTAATCCCCAAGCATGTGCGCATCGTTTTGACATATTGGTTTCCCATAGGTCGCGCCGGAGCAGCCAAACCGACGACCCCGAGCCGCCGGAGTTCACGTAGCTCACCGGAGCTCTGTCACCTCCCTCCGCCCCGTCCGGTGCATGCCGACGCCCGCCATCATCGCCATCCGGTCACCCACACCACGCCATTCCCGTTCGCCTCCTTCCCCGCTGCCAAGGACCGCTGGAGCCGCCGCCCCCGTCCGCCGTCTGATGCCCGACGCTAGCGCCGCTGACCCTGTTCGCCGTCCTCACCGCTGTAAGCCGAGCCGCCCGCTTCGTTCGTTTAGATTAGTTTTTTTGTTGTGTGTTTTGTTTTAGTTCGGTTAACCACGGTTTTAGTTAAACCGGCCTCTGGTTTTCTTTTTATTTAACCGTGATAGCTATTTTTCCTATTTAGTGGCCATTCGCCATATAGCCACCGCAGCGAATGCTGCTCAGCCAGCCACGAGCCGCCACGTGGCCAGGGACCTGGTCGCGAATAAAATTTTCACAGTCAAGTCCCTGTAAATTTCAGTTTAGCCCCTAAACTTCGGATAGCCGTATCTTTTTAACCGTAACTCCAAATTCGATGAAACCAGCGGCAAATTCTTCGTCATGATTAGATCAATCTAGTAGCATCATGTTTGTAAACTTTTTGCAAATTCAAATTTCAACTTTATTCAGATTTGAATTCAAACTTCAATTGGCCATATCTCCTAAACCGTAGCTCCGATTGATGTGATTCTTTTTGCATCGTGACACCGTTGCCAAACCCTATCACTTGGACCTATCTCTCGATATTTTTTTCACACATTAGGATCTGTCCATAGTAGTTTTACTCGTATGCCTAGTAGGCACTATGGTCCACGTCACAATTTTTGGCGCCCATGCCCTATGTTGTTTTGCACTTAGTATTTACTTTTGATAGTTAAGTGTGTTGTGTGTTCCTTTGGATTTTCCGAGTCTTTTGATGTTGCATGTTATTGGGTTCTCTGAAATGATTGCTTATGTGGGTGCAATGTTTGACTTTATAGATTTTCATCGGAGAGTGACGAATAGTTCTATTAAGTAAATTTCTAAGAGTGATATAATCTTCATCAACTATTACCAGGCAAGTTCACATTTGACCATTCTTCCAATTACCTATGTTTTATATTATGCACTTAGTACTTTTGTGGTAGGATTGCATGGTAGGATTTATTGATGCCAGATGGCTATGCCGTTACCTAGTAGTTCATTGAGGTAGGTTTGAATCATATACCTTTGTCACCACCGCGTAAGTTTAATTTTGCCTCGCCAATGTAGACGTGGATTGGGAAGTGTTCATTGTGGGAGATGAGTGACAAAGTAGTAAGTAGAACCAAGATAACTTAATGAACTACCTGGGCGGAGGTTTGGTTTGAATGGTGGCGAAGTACAGTGGGAGCATGCATGGGAAATCCATGGTGGTGCACCACTAGTGGTCCGTCCGCCCATGCTCAAAGAGATCACTCGTATTCTCATGTCTAGAAGCTTACGTGTGTAGCCACAAGACAATATGGGCTCTGGCTTAGTTGAGTAGTTAGTGTGACCCCTTCCGGGATGGGCTAGCAGATGTAGAATGAGTAGGTGTATCGGCTTATCCGTGGGTTAAGGGGGAATACTTTCGAAAGACTATGTCTCGGTCATCCTATTCTCAAACGCCAGGAAGTGCGAGAACTTCAAGGGAGGCAATCGAGTCTTGTGGGGAAAAGTGCACAAACCTCTGCAGAGTGTTAAAACCTAATCGATTAGCCGTGTCCCCGGTTACGGACAACTTGAGCATCTAGTAGTGGAAATGCTGAGAGATCTCATCACTCTTAATTAAACAGTTGGGTTGTAAACGAAACTTTGGGAAAGGATTTAGTTGGGTTTACCAACTCATCCTATGCTATACAGTAGTGGTAGAATAATATCTTTTATTCTAGGGGAAAACTAGCTTTATGCAAAAACTAAACTTAGAGCTTTCCACCAGCCAAATTGCATGTACAAATAGGTTCATTATTCTTATGATGTGACTTGCCAGTACATTCAATGTACTGACCTACAGGGCTACAACGTCTTATGTTGCAGGAATTTCTACGACGAGTAAGAGTTATGTTGTAGGGTTACGGTCTACACTCAACTTACCATTGGCGTTGATGGACTCCACACCCTTATGTTTGTTTCCGCTGAGACTTATGAGGTATATATCAGTTTTACGTTATTTATACATGTGATTGCACTATGATATATACATTGATGTACTTTGTGTGCCAGCATACTGATCCAGGGATGGCACAGATACACAGAGGCTTGACCATTTGAGGTCATGTCGATACAGAGATGGTATCAGAGCACATGTTGACTGTAGGACGTGACCCTATAAACTGTAAAACCCTTAGGAAAGGGTTTCTCTAAAAATTCATTTTCAAAAGATCCTTTACCTCTCTTCTTTTCTGAGCTTTATCAAATCTTTTCTTTTACCTCAAATAGTTAGACAATACCCTTTTCCCTTTGACCACACGGAGGATCAACTGATGAGACCACTCTGAGGAAGGTATGATATCAGACAACTGAGGACCACTTAAGTGTAAAAGAGGACTTCAACATACATTAGAAGAGTTGAAGCTACAACGGTCAAAGACTCGAAGAATTTGAAGACAGTGAAGAATTGCAAGATTTATATGACCTTTAGAAGACCAAACCCTTGTTGTATACTCACGTTAGATGCGATGATTTGTGAGCTGTCATATTTTGTGTGTGTTTTCTAGCAGCAACAAATAAAACTTATTTTCAAAACTGTATTGTTTGTATTGTGTGTATCTCTCTCTATCCCTCTTATCTCATCCCCAAAACCCTTGGACCCAATAGATGATGAATGAAGATGGACTTGCATTCTCTGAACCGATCACTCAGTTGGAGGCAGAGCTATGGATTCAAAGCATGGAGAATCACTTCAGGAGCAATTTAGTTGCAAGGAAGTATGAGGTTCAATACGCTCTTCAGTACTTTACAAAAAGTGCTGCAACCTGGTGGAAAATGCATCAGGCCATACAAGGATGTAACGGAGCAAAAACTTGGGAGGAATTCAAGATGACTCTACTGAGGTCTCGTCTTATTCAGAAGCCATATGGCAATAAAATGAAGAAACCTTGCGCATGCAAGATTTGTGGTGAGATAGGACATACCCATGAAGAACACAAGGATGGATGCCCTCATTGTGAAGGAAATCACCAAGGTGAAGAATGTCCAACTAGGCAGGTTACTTGTTTCTTGTGTGAAGGAACTACGCACTACCCTTCCCAATGTCATATTCATCCCAAGGTACAAGAAATTACCAAGCAGCAGAAGGAAGCAGTGAAAGAAGCTGTCGGGGAAAGTTTAAAAGAACCTGTGATGAAGGAAGATGTTAACAACCCTGATGGAGAAAGCCTAAACAGATTTTACTCCAATGCTTGCTATTCATGTGGGGAAGAAGGACATTTTTCACAGTATTGCACGAAGGAAAGCCAAGAGTATCTGGGAAACTCCCTGACGGAAGAAGTGGAGTTTGATCGACAAGAGATAGAGGAATTGATCGGAACGAAGAAGTCGAGGAAGAGAAAGAGCATGTATCCCCAGAATAACCCAATTTCTGCAGAAAAGGACCTGAGTCAAATCACTTGTTACAGGTGCAAGGATTTAGGTCATTACGCTAGCAAATGCCCAACAAGGAATCCAAGAACCCAAGGAGCCAAGATAACCACCAGTAAGCCCCTGGATTTGTCTGAAGTCATTCGTTTATGCTGCAAAGGTGTAGGACATTTTGCCGGAGAATGTTCAGACCCGATGAGAGCTTGAGGAGAGTAGTTGAGATCTTGATTTTTGAATAAAGCATGTAATAAATGTGGAAAACACTTTTATTTTTGGGGATGTTGAGTTGAGTTATGAAATGGAAATTGTAATGGTTCGTGAAGGAATAAAAGTTGATGTGGTTGGAATCTCATATTTGGTGTCATGAGTTGTTTGTTGATTGTGAGTACCTCTCTCGCTATCTCACCCAGACTAAAACCTTGAACCCATGGACAAGCTGACCCCAAACCTTTCCCAGAAAAATAACCACATTTCACCAAAGGAAATACATACAGTATCCTGAGTACCCCTTCTATCTTATGCCTGTAGATGACAACCCTTTACGAGTCTTTTCTCAAGGGCCTGAAAATGATCATGACCCTGACCAGTGATCAGGATTACCCAAAAATCCTGAAGGACATGATGAAGCATATTCATCTTGAAGGAGATGCAGTCTACAAGGGTTATCCTTTCATGGAGAAGGGAGTTGAACTTTGGTATGTGGAGGTTCACCTCCACCGTGTGAAGGGAGTTTGCCCAAAGACTATGGGACAATACTTTTTTCATTTCTCGAGTACCACGAGCAACATTCTTTGACTCTATTCGTGAAGCTGCTATGGAAGCCATACGTCATATTGGAGAAGTACTAGAAGCAAGACTCAGTCACACTCAGGAATACCTGAGAGAGGTCCATGCAGAGATGATGGAGATGAAGCTCATGGCCACCACAATGAAGCAAAACATCAATGATTTGAAGGATCACGTCGCACAATTCTAGTGGGACTGAAGTATCTTCAAGAAGGGCAAATGAATAAAGATGGAAGTAATGCTTAACCATACCAAACTACGTGGATGGCAACTTTTGTAATAAAGTACTTTTGAAATTTGAGTTTGGAGTAGTGATTAAGGATGTAATAAAGGATTTGATATGAAGAGAACAATGGATGAACGAGTGCATTTTTTGGCGATACTTGTCTGTGTGAACACTTGAACAATGGAAAAGAAAATGTATTCTATAGAGTGGATTTTTGAAGAATGAGTTGGAGTTTTGGGGATGCAGCACCTAGGATAGCCTCTGGATGAAATTTATGAAGTGGCATCTTGTATTTTTCATCCATGGCTTCATGCACTCATTATGGTGGCTTCAAAGTCCTGGAATCATCACTTGTAACTCCATTCTTGTTCCCCTTGCGCACGCCATCATCTCCATGCTTGAACTTGCTCCAAGGTTCATCTTTCTTGTCCAAGCTAGGCCCTTCATTTGTAAGCAAAACAAATGTATCCAATTTATGCAGCATCATATTCTCATGAACATTAGAATCGTTACCAAGAAACGAAAGTACCTGGTAATTTAATTGGCGTGCGCGAGCTCTAGTAATTGGCCCAGTATGTCTAGCAGCAGGGGGTGTGGGTGTAACAATGGTATTGATGTCCTCATCGGCCAGGGGAGGGGATGAGCTCGAGGGGGATTCGGAAGGCTCTGGTGGGTCACGTGGCATCTTAGGGGAGACCTGGGCAAGCAGGCAAAGAGGAGGTGGACTCACGCGTGCATGCGCACGGCGACCACCCGCCCACGGGTCCTTCTGTCAAGAGGAGGATGACGACTGGCAGTTGGCCGTGTGGGCTGCACCGCTAGTTGGTGGGCCGATTGTTGGGTCGGGCTACATGAGCGTGAGGTAAGTTCTTTCTATTTATTTTTTATTTTTCTTCAGTTTTTCTTTTATTTAAACTTTTCCCATTGTACAAAAATTCGAACAGAATTTAAACATTGCCAAAAACTCCTCTTGATGTTTTTATGCTGCTTCATGGACTTTTCCAGAGGCACATAAATATTTTAAAGGCCTTTGAATTTATATTCTATATAAAAATGGATATAAACCAAGACTCAAATACTTATTGATTTAATGGCCAAAATAATTCCTCAAAAATGTTTCATCTTTTTGGTTTGGATCAAGACCCTTTCCAAAATATCATACATGAATGAAGAGCATTTTGGAAACATTGGATACATTTTCCAGGGTTCTTTGACCTTCTTTGAAAATTTTCAGGCTTCCATTTTCCTCAATTCAAATTCCAGGAATTTAGGTATGATGCCTAGATGCAGGTGCAACCATTTACAAGCAAAATTCTAGGGTTGTGGCAACTCAACCCCACTAAACAAGAATCTTGTCCAAATATTTAAGATGTGAGGTAAGAAGACAGAGGGGACACATAGATAACACAAACTTCTTGATTCATCTATTATTCTAGAAGACATTGATTCTTGCATCATCCTAATCCTCACATCCTGCTACAAAATCTTCATCTAAAAATGATGACGACAGAAAGAAACTGATGCGGAGCATCCTACGGCCATCTCCACGGACCTACCATCGTCTCACAAAGTGCCAAGACGACCTATGACACAAGTTAGAGCTAGAGCTCTGGAGACCGAGGTCACTTCCTTCCTTAGTGATATCACAAGTGATTCTCTCGAGACATGGCTACTACCTAAGTCTGAGATGTTCTGCATGATTAGGTACCAAATTTTGTGTATTTTCAGGGCCTTTGAATTTATATTATATATAAAAATCAATATAAACCAAGACTCAAATACTTATTGATTTAATGGCCAAAATAATTCCTCAAAAATGTTTCATCTTTTTAGTTTGGATAAAGAGCCTTGCCAAAATATCATACATGAATGAAGAGCATTTTGGAAACATTGGATACATTTTCCAGGGTTCTTTGCCCTTCTTTGAAAATTTTGAGGCTTCCACTTTCCTCAATTCAAATTCCAGGAATTTAGCTATGATGCCTGGATGCAGATGCAACTATTTACAAGAACAATTCTATCGTTGTGGCAACTCACCCCCACTAAACAAGAATCTTGTCCAAAGATTTAAGATGTGAGGTAAGAAGACAGAGGGGACACACAACTAACACAAACTTCTTGATTCATCTATTCTTCTAGAAGACGTTGATTCTTGCATCATCCTGATCCTCACATCCTGCTACGTAATCTTCATCCAAACATGATGACGACAGAAATAAACTGATGTGGAGCATCCTACGATCATCCCCATGGACCTACCATCGTCTCACGAATTGCAAGAGGACCTATGACACGAGCTAGAGCTAGAGCTCTCGAGACTGAGGTGACTTCGTTCCTTAGTGATATTACAAGTGATTCTCTTGAGACATGGCTACTACCTAAGTCCGAGATGTTGTGCATGGCTACTACCCGAACCCCCGGACATCCGGCCCCTGACAGCATCACTTCCATCCACCGCCCCATTTTCTGTCCAAATTTCGCCAAATTTTGTTCCGGTGCCCACATTCACTTCCGCATACCACCACCACTTCTGCATAGCACCACCATATACCATATACACCACCTGTCGGTGTCAAAACCGGCGGATCTCGGGTCGGGGGTCCCGAACTGTGCGTCTAGGCCAGATGGTAATAGGAGGCAGGGAACACGATGTTTTACCCAGGTTCGGGCCCTCTTGATGGAGGTAAAACCCTACGTCCTGCTTGATTAATATTGATGATATGGGTAGTACAAGAGTAGATCTACCACGAGATCAAGGAGGCTAAACCCTAGAAGCTAGCCTATGGTATGATTGTTGTATATATTGTATATCTATCGACTAGCCTGGCCTCGGTTTATATAATGCACCGGAGGCCTAGGATAACAAGAGTCCTAGCCGAATACGCCGGTGGGGAGAAGTCCTTGTCTTGATCGCCAAGTCTTGTGGAATCTTCCTTGTATGCGGTAGCCGTCCGAACTGGCCCATGAGTATACGGCCACGGGGGTCCTCGGCCCAATCTAATAGATCAGGAGACGACGTGGTGAGTACCCCCTAGTCCAGGACACCGTCAGTAGCCCCCTGAACCGGTCTTCAAGTTAGGGACGCTCCTCGATTCTTCCGAACTGTTCTTCATCTTCGGTTGCCAGTCTTGAAAACTGGTTCAACAAATCTTCTTTATCTTCGATCTTGAGGATCGCCGAAATGCATTCGACGAGTTTACACGTCGGGTATCCGAGGAGCCCCTTTAAGTTTCCGGCCTTTATCAATGCCTTGTTTATTTTTATGCCACACCTCGGGTTTGAAGTTGTTCCCGGGAGGCAGGGTCCTCTTGTGTCCGAGCTCCAACGCCGGACTGCATTCGAGGTATCTTTTGCAGCCGAGCACCAACGCCGGACCGCTTCCCAGCTCTAGCGCCGGAATGTATCCGAGCTCCAACACCAGACTGTATATCCGAGCTCCAACGCTGAAATATATCCGAGCTCCAACGCCGGACTGTGTCCAGGCTCCAATGCCGGACTATATCCGAGGTGTCATATCACCTTGGTTCAAAAAAGTTGAAGGAGTTTAGCCGAGCTTAATGCCGGAAATGCCCTCTATGGAGCCAGCCACGAGCGCTCGAGCTTTATGCCGGACTGCTTCCGAGGTGGTGCACCACCCCGACTATGGGCCGATTTTTTGTCAATATTTTTTATTGGTGCAATTTATTCTCTGCCGAGATATATAGCCAGTAGCCCTCAAGGTGTGTATCGGTCTAAAACCCGAGATGCACATGAAGGATGACATAAGACCGCTGATCCCAGTAGCCGCTGAGACTCAGGTTGATTTGCAAAATCGGCCTGAGGATCAAGTCCTAGCTCGGCAGAATACTTCGGGACACAAAAGCGGCGTGCTCAGTCCTCAAGACTCAGGTTGGGTGCGGCCGACCAACCTGAGGATCAAAATCTCCTCGGAAACTATATTGCACATAAAATTTTCTGCATTGGACAAGCAATGCAGTAGCCCCCGAGACACTGGTCGGGTGGCAACACCAGATCAGGGGATCGATGTGCCCCTTTAATATTTGTAAATAATAAGCCCGAAGCCCAGTAGCCCCCGAGCCTTAATGCGGGCACGGGTGGCCGAATTAAGGATCAATATCCATAGTAAAATCACAAATTATGTGTAATGACTCTATGTATCCAAGTACTTTACGTCATTAATGCTCGGATCCGCATTGTACAAAACTTTGTTGACCGACCATCGGCTTCCACCTCCTTGGCCAGTAGCCGAGGAGTGTTTGTCCTACTTTATAAAGCCTTTATGAGGGCAAAGATTTACGACAAACAAGGCAATCTGGCCACACGGTTTTATAAACAAAGGTACGCAGAGAGATATGTTATATTACTGTTTAACAGAAGAAATGTATTCCAAAGAAAATAGTCCCGCTATCGGTTCCTTTCTTTGGGTTGTCATGCTAAGCATGATCATGAAACCTCAGCTCGAATGTAAGAGCAAAATATCGAGGATTTAGTTTGGGAGGCCAGTTAATAGCCCCCGGTAGTGTTCGGCGACAGTCGAGGTCAAGCCGTAAACACTTCGGCCAATGTTATGAATGGCCCGTCATAGTCATCGGATCGCTGACCAGTTTACGCTTATTGTGACAGTCAGTTTTCGGCTTTCTCCACTAAGGTGCTTAACCATGTGAGCTGGAAGCACAATCGCAGTGGTTCTCCCTTTGCACGCCTAGCCGAACAAAACGGAACGTAGGAAGCAAGTGCAGGAGCCGGGCAACCCAACTATTGACCGAAGACACAATTCGAAACCGATGCATATATAGCAATATCTGAGAATGTTTTTGCCGAATCCCTAAAGGTGTCCGGCGTTGCACTGCGAGACTAATGCTGGAAAAGCACAAATAGTTTAAAAGTGCCAAAAAGCTTGGAAAACCAAGAAACGTCAGTAAAAACATGACGTCCGAACAAGATCAAGTGTTCGGTGCCAATCCGAAAATTGGTCTTAGAAAAAAGAAGTGCTTCTGTCGTCCTTTAACATGACACATCCTATCTCAAGACTTCGAGCGGGTCAGCCTACGGCTTCAACCTCCTATCCCGAGGGCGGAGTACTTCTCATTAGGCCAGTTTAGCAAACTAAACTCTAGCGGCTTTGAGAGAGAAATTAGGCTCCCCGGCTAGTGACCGCACACTCGCGTCGAAAAAAGGAGTGATAAATAATAATAATAGAACTTTGCAACGACTGAGAAGAAGAACACTTATTATAAAACGGCTCAAATAAACTTAAGAGCCCCCAAGTGACTTGGGTAGAAGAATGATTGCATGTACCGAAGTACTTATATCATATCTATGTTCAACCGAACTTTAAACGCGTCTTAACCGACCGTCGGCTTCTCCCTCTTCGGTTAAGGACCGAAAAGTGTTATGTACTCCATCGGTCGAGAATATCGACGGTGTTTCCAATAACCAGGCAATCAGGCCATAAGGCTGTAACAGACAAAGCGCGCTCAGGGAACTTATGCTATATTACTGCGAAGAGTAAGAAGCATCTTCGAAGAAAATAGTACCCCCACCGATACCTTTCTTCGGTGCTCATTGTTATTATGAGACTTGTGCAATAGATTTTTTGTACTCATGAGTTCCGTTGTGTGCCGACCATCATTGAATAACTATAAGAGCGCTAGCTTTCGGCTTCACCCAGTCTGAGGTCCGGCTCGGGTGACCCGATCGTGACAATCGCAGAGGTGCTCCCTTTACTCCCTAGCCGAACAATCGGGAACGTAGGGGTAAACACAGGAGCGAGGCAACCCAGCTTGCAAATCGCTTAAGTCAATGTGGTGCATATTGTGGCGTAATACACGAACAAGGAACGAAGCCGTACAAGTATAATCATATGCAACAGGAAAAGCTTCATAAAGGAAGCCCCCAAGTAAACGGGGTATTTGAATTTATGCGTCACAAACAAAGTTTGGACAAGGAAATTTTTTAGAAGCAACTTTTTTCCAAAAAAGTATAATGCTTGGTCGAACCGAACGCAAGTTAGAAATTAAAGCTTTGAGCATGAAAGCGACTTAGCTGGTTAATGTGTTCGGTATTGATGACGCGGTCCGAGCTTGATGCGGGGCAAGGTTCCATCCCTCAAGCCGGTCCCGAGGTGGCGGAGCGGAGAGCTTGACACGCCGAAGTGGTGACATAGCACGATCAATGCAGACCGGCAGAGTGACGCCGAAGTCCCCGGATCATTTTCCTGTGCACAAAAAATAGTGCAAACCGGAGATAATAGTAATAATGATAATTAAAAAAATCGTTGCATAATAAATAATTTATGCAAAGTGAGTAATAAAAGAAATATGGCCTGGCGCCGAAGTCAAGTCGATGCAGGGCGTCGGCGTGATGCGGTAAAGGCGTGGCAAAGCCTGAATTCGCAGGTCGGTCCGAGCTCCGAGTGCGGCGTTCGCCGGACTATGTACGGAAACTGACCGAACCACCATGCGACTGTCGTTAATGCAGCCACCATTTGATAGACCTGTGTACATATGACGGACAAACCAGAGTAATAATTCCTTGGGAAAAATGAACCCAAACAAGCAAAAAATACTGGGATTAATAGCACCTGGTTTATTTGTTGTAGCAATCCGAAGGAAGGTGATTCCTAAAATTGGGACCCGCTCCGCACACCCATTGCCTGATGGGCGATAAAACGACGGCATGGCAATGCTGGTAAAGGTTGACTCGCCGAGGCAAAGCCCTCGGCCCAGCTAACGTGACGGAGCTGGTCGGCTAGTGACGCCGAAGTGTCCGGAGTAGGTTGATGAAGAGATGGCGAAGCCCCCGGTCCAGCCGAGATGTCGAAGCCTCGATGTCAGCCGATGAGTCGAAGTAGGTCGGCGTGATGGACACCAGCTTGAAGAAGCAATAGTGCGGCCCTGTCGATGCAGGTCGTGACGTGGTCGATGCCGGCTTGATGAAGCGACCGTGCGGCGATGCCGGTATGCCCGCTCCGTGTAATCCGTGGGGCGGCGATGTTGGTGATGATTTATCCTTCGCGATGCCGGGCTCTTGTTCGGCTTGCCGAGATGATGATCCGAAGAAGTTGAGCTCGGCTCAACAAAGTGACGCCGTGTCTAGCGCAGGTCGGCAGCCGTGGAGTAATATTGCCGGACTGGTTTGACACCAGCATGATGTTGAAGATCATGTTCAAAAGATCTTACAGTTAGTGGGATGTGTTCGGGAACAAAACACAATACCCCATACAAAACTTCCTTCAAAAGGGATGTCCGAAATCCTGTTCATAAAAAAGATGAACTCGGGTCGGATTCGTTTTCGCGCAGAAAACAGATCCGAAAAGTGATGCACTAATCGGAAGGTTCCCGGAGTTTGGACGGTCGGATCGAGCCGAAATTTTGAGAGGTGGTAGATATAGGAATTCCGCAGCCGATCAACGGTTGGATCTTCCAAAGGACGTCCGAGCTAGAAGCTGGACACCACGCCCTAAACTCATCCAAATTCCCGTCCAGATTTGACAGGGCTCCGGTATATCGTGGATTGCCAGAGATTCCTCCATCGGAACTCGACGAAATTTTCCAGGGTTGTTGTAGACTCAATTCCGCACAATTCCACCAAAGCGATCGTCAAAGCGATACTCGAGGAGGTGGTGGTGGCAGATACGAGTTCGCTGTCCAGAAAAACAGCACGGTCGCTTGAGGGCAATGTTGACGTTGAGCCCCCGAGCTCCATAGATGATTCCTCCGTGATCTTGATAGAGATCGGAGTTGATGTTTGATGAAGGCCCTCGTCCGGACATGGTGATCCGAACACGGGGCGCAATTCTTGGTCGAACCAAGGTGACCAGTCGAGCTGGTGACGAAGATGCCGAAGTCGCAGTTGATCTGCAGGCGAGCCATCGATCCTTTTGTCGATCACACAGCGGAACTCTCAATGAAAGCACCAATGTCGGTGTCAAAACTGGCGGATCTCGGGTAGGGGTCCCGAACTGTGTGTCTAGGCGGATGGTAACAGGAGGCAGGGAACACGATATTTTACCCAGGTTCGGGCCCTCTAGATGGAGGTAAAACCCTACGTCCTGCTTGATTAATATTGATGATATGGGTAGTACAAGAGTAGATCTACCACTATATCAAGGAGGCTAAACCCTAGAAGCTAGCCTATGGTATGATTGTTGTATATATTGTATATCTATCGACTAGCCTGGCCTCGGTTTATATAATGCACCGGAGGCCTAGGATAACAAGAGTCCTAGCCGAATACGCCGGTGGGGAGAAGTCCTTGTCTTGATCGCCAAGTATTGTGGAATCTTCCTTATGTGCGGTAGCCGTCCGAACTGGCCCTTGAGTATACGGCCACGGGGGTGCTCGGCCCAATCTAATAGATCGGGAGACGACGTGGTGAGTACCCCCTAGTCCAGGACACCGTCACCACCATCGCTTACCCTCTAGCAATTCCTCCAATTTTGTCATGTTTGCTTTGAGAATTTGAGTTGTGGTTCTATGTCCTATTGTGTTTCGGCTATTTAGGTACAGTCCGACATCGACATCACCGCCGCTCATCTTCGCCATGGACTCGTCATCAACACACGACCACTCCACCATTTTGACACCATACCATAAGCAAGAACGGTAACCTCATCTTGGTATCGTGAATATCATTCTTGTCATTGCATTGATAACCACATAGCCCAATTTTGCGTATCTTACCCATTGAGACTAGCCTATGAGTATTGCCGGTAACGTCACTTGTGCACATTAGTGATCATACTTCCCATTGCATACTTACCATATCATCTTGGTATATATCTTCGTATCATCTTTTGTGTCACAAAGTTGTCATCGCATACACAATTGCTCTATTGGTTTGTGGAACATTGCATGATAAAAGAGCTCAAAAGAGATAGAGGCAAACAAGCTTTTAAGAAAAAGGGAAAGATAAGTAAAGAGCTTTTAAGCAAGAACTATAGCATCATACTACGTTAAGATTGTCATACTAGATCATCTTGGATCATATCATCGGAACACCATACAAAGAGCATACTTTGGATAGAAGCCGTTGCATTTTTGCTTAGTAGGTTGTGCACAAGTCTTCGTATCCGCCTATTGTGCAATCATGCTAGCGTCTCTCTAGTGTTGTGCAATAAGAGCATTTTCTTGGATTCCACATTTTGGCCATTCCTTGGTTGCACGACCCCATCCATCTCTTCGCGTGTGTGTTTTCGTGAACCATATTTTGCTATTTGGTCTACTTGTTGCATTGCAAATTTGCGAATCTTTTCCAACATTATTGAAGTACACTAACAATTGCATAAACTTTTGTGCCACCATCCTAATCGAGCTCCACCATAAGCTTTTACTTGTGTAGGTGTGAGAAACCGACAAGAATTGGTACCAATTGTTCTATTTCCTTGTTCCGCATTTGAGTGATCATTGATCCGTCTTCAACATCGGTCAAGCTACATTTGGTATAAGTTATTCTCTTTCTCCCACTCACATATTTGCTTGGAATGATGGATAGGCCAAGTACTTGTACCAACCAACTCCTCATCGAGCAAGACGACGACATGTCCTCCTATGTCACAAAGAGCCATCTCTTTGGTGCACAACGTGCTTTGCATCAAGAGCAACAAGCAATGAGCGAATGCATAAACAACCTCGCCACTGACTTGTGACTCTCCGAGCAACGTACAAGAGACTATTTCGACAAAAAGCTTGACGACCACAAGCAAGAGAATGATGCAAGAATGGACGAGATTCGTGCTTCGTAGCTCAACCGCTCGTCTTCCACTTCGTCCTCCTCAAGACGGAGCCGCTCAATAGGACACTCTGACTACACTGATGCAGAGCATCCCATGTTCATGCCCATGTACACTCCGAGTACTCTCCAAGCCCCAAGAGGACATATGATGAGACCTCAAATATACGCCATTGGACAGAAGATGAACTCGCTCCTCTCCGAACCTTCACTTTCTACATGTGAGACATGGCTACTACCTCCAACGTGTGTGCTATGCATGATCAGGTACTTAGAGGAAAGCCACGGAGCCACCACATCCAATGGACGAGCTAGCGAGGATGCCAAGTAAAAGGACCAAGAGAAGAAGCTGCCAAAAGTCTACAGCCTCCAGACGACCAGACCCGCTGGACGTCCGATGCCTAGGCACTCAGCCCGCCAGAAGGGCCAGCCGACGGAAGCTACAGTGGCCGGACGTCCAGCAAGTACTGGACGTCCGACACACCCCAGGCCCCGGACGACCAAGCGCCACCGGACGAACGGTGCCACGGCGATAGAACAATATTTATGGAAGTCCGAAGATCACCGGATGTCCGGAAATTCCCAAGCCTCCGGACATCCGACGCCTATCTGCGTACAGAGATCGGGCCCGAGTGTCAGGACCCCGACTCGATGTCACATCGATATAGCCGGTAACACCTCATATCACTTTGCGGCCTCACGCACGGTATCCCCACGGGTGTCGCCTTACCTTTGCCCGGGACCGTTTGCGCCTTTTGGCTCACGTATATGATAGTGTCGCTAGCATCCATATGATAAGGAGCCCGGGCTGACATGACTAGTCGTAAACCCAAAGTGGCACAGACTTACAGGGACAGGCATCCATGACCCAGCTTCGAACGTGTCGGTCATCAGCAAGTGGGTCCGGGCTGTAGCACTGGGCTAGCAGGACTCCGGTAAACCGGGCTGTAGCGGGCTAACAGGACTCCGGTACTCAATGCGTGACATTTCCCCGAAGGGACAGACACAGGAACGAAGAAGGACACATGCCGGCCAGCCTAAGTGTTCCAGAGCAGTAGCAAGCTACCATGGCTCAGCGGTAACACTAGGAGACATTTCCCGGTAAGAGAGGCTACTAAAGATAAACAACTAGGTAGTCAGATCCCACACATACCAAGCATTTCAATCATACACACAATATGCTCGATATGTGCAAATACAACGAAGCATCACAACATGACTCTACGACACAAGTACTTTATTTAAGGCTCAGGGAGCCATACATAACATACACAAAGGTACGGGTCTCACGACCCAACATTCAAGTCATACAGTCATACAAACCAGCAGCGGAAGTAACTTGTCTGAGTACAGACAACTAGTAAAATAAAAGAGGCTTGGAAAGCCTAGCTATACTACATGGTCCTTCACAAGCTCAGGATCACCACCTGGGCCTTTAGCCTACTCGTTGATGTCAACGTCTACATAGAACCCATCAGAAGGGGTTGCAGCGTCTTCTGTAAAAATGTAAATTATAGCAACATGAGTACAAAGGTACTCAGCAAGACTTACATCAGATCCTACATACATGCATATTGTCAAGAAGGGTTGGTGGAGTTATTGCAGCAAGCCAGCTTTGACTCTTGGCTAGACTATCCTACGATACTTCAACTTCAAATGGTTCACGAGTCCACTACTCACCACTTCAATACACTACCGAGGATCCGCCTCCGTCTTCCTACGGAAGAGCCATCCTCGGCACTCACACTTATCTTGAGGCTTTTAGTAGTTTCCATTTACTTGTCTATGAACTGTATAGGCAACCAAGTAGTCCTTTACCGCGGACGCGGCTATTCGAATAGATCATGATAACCCTGCAGGGGTGTACTTCTTCATACACGCTCTCACCACTTACCGTCGTTTACACGACATGTACTCGGCAACCTTCAAGCGGAAGCCCAACGTGGGTGTCGGCCACGACCTACCTAATCACCTAAGCCTCCAGTCCAGGTTTATCGCCTATCCAGGTTCCATCCGCAGGGAGTCCGGCCGAGGTTTCCCATACGGCCCCGAACGATGTGAACAGGGTTCCCGAGATACCTAACGGGTATTCGGTACACCGTGCCACGTACCTACCGCATCACAGCCCACCCCTACGGTCAGCGCTGTCCACGGCCTCCAGTAGGCTACAAACACCAGAAACTACTTGCAACTCCTGGACGGAGAACTAGGGTGAATAAGAAGCCGAGAGGGTCCATTGGTTTCGGGCCCAATGCATGGTAGTAGCTGATTCTTAAATCACACATACAGATCTCAGTGCTTAAGGTCGGCTTCAATGAAACAACCCACCATGTACTCCTACATGGCCTCTCATCGATACCTTTACCAAATCGTGTTCACCACATCACTCTCATTACCGACATAATCATTTCACTCTAGCCCATCACCCAGATGAACCAGACCTGACACGACTCTAAGCATAGCAGGCATAGCAAGGTAGGAACAACACATACATATGGCTCAAACAACTCCTACACATGCTAGTGGGTTTCATCTAGTTACTGTGGCAATGACAGGTCATGCAGAGGAAATGGGTTCAACTACCGTAGCACACAGCAGTTTGAAACGCGTTGTCTTAATGCAGTAAAAGAGAGCAGGAGCGAGAACATGGGATTGTATCGATATGATCAAATGGTTGGTTGCTTGCCTGATGGTTCGATGCACTGATACGGTTCTTCGTTAGGGTAATCACGGTACTCCTCGGAGGCAGAACCTGTCGCAAAGGACACCGATACACAACCATCACCAAACAATGTGCAACAATATGATGCATGCATGAAACATGGCAATATGAGTGTGTTGGGCTAATGCAACTAAAACCAGAAGGGTTTGAACCAATTTGAATCAAAGATTCAAATTTCAAACTCAAGCATGGCCTTTTAAAGTGCTTTGCCTTGTTCTGCTTTAAACATCAATTTAACTTGTTTGATCATGCATGAAAATAGTACAGATGGATAGATTGGATTTTTCTGATCATTTTTCATATATAATTTGTCTGATTTGGAGTTACAGAATAAAAGTTATGAATTTTTGAAGTTTAAATAATATTCTGGAATTTCCTGATTTAAATTAAATCCAGAAATATATATATTGCGCCAGCATGACGTCAGCATGACGTCAGTGGTCAACTGCGGCTGGCTGGGGTCAAACCTGACGTGTGGGGCCCACACGTCAGTGACAGGGGGGTTAAACAGGGTTAGTTTAATTCTAATTAAGAATTAGTGGCGCTGGGGCCCACTGGTCAGTGTCAGGGGGGTTAACTAACAGTGATTAGCGCTAATCTAACCACCTGGCCGACGGGGCCCACGCGTCAGTGACCCTGGGGGGTCAAACCCCAGGTCGAACAGGTCAAACCCACCGGCGACATGACGCCGGCGAGGCCCGAGACGGCGGCGCGATACGGAAACGCGCTACAGGGCACGGGCGAGGCCGTGCTTGGGCTCGTTGGAGAGCCCTTGCTCCCGCGCGTCGAACGGTGGTGGTGGCCGTGCCTGTGGTGGCCGGTACCGACGACGGCGAGCTCGTGAGCGGCGGCCGGAGTTCGGGTGCGGTCGGGATCGGCGCTGCTGCTCGCAGGCGAGGGAGCTGAGGCGCTGGAGGGGCTCTACGGGTCGCGGCAAGCACAACGGGTGCACGCCCGTGACCAAATGGTCACCGGGGCTTCGCCGGCGACGAGCCCGTGCGGCGGAGCGTCTCGGCTCCGGTAGAGGGGCGGCTAGAGCTCGAAATCGAACATGGGGTTAGGGGGAAACGAAGCAGGGGCTCACGGGGATCATGCAGGGAGGGTCAGCGAGCTCGGGGAAGCACGAACGGCGGCGAATCGACGGCGACCATCGGCGGCGGTCGAGGACGAAGACGATGGCGTGGAGGCGATGCAGAGCTTCCCGAGGGGCTTGGCTTGGTGGGGAGGAAGAGGGGGTCGCGGCGGAGCTCCTGAGCTCAGCGGAGGGGCGAGGGGTGGCCGGTGGCGGCTGCTATGGCGAACGGCGGCGATGGTGGCGTTCGGACACGGGAGAGGGAGAGCGAGGGAGAGGAGGGGAAGAACCGAGGGAGAGTGAGAGAGAGCAGGGGGAGGGCGTGGCGTCGTTCCAGGCCATCCAGACGAGGAGGGGAGGGGCAGGCAGGCAGGCGAGCAGGTGGCGTGGCGCGGTGGCGCGCGCGCGCGCCGGGCACACTCCCCTCCCTCTGTCGAGGACGAAGACGACAGAGGAGGGAGGCGGGCTGGGCCGCCTGCTGGCTGGGCCGGCCAGCTGGCTGGGCCGGACAGGGAGGAGCCCAGGTAAGCTTCCTCCTTTTATTTATTTTTGTTTTCTAATTTCTGACATTTGTTTTGATTTAAATAAAATATTAAATCATTTTATAACCTTATGCCAATTTTTGCAGGAGCTAGATATATTATTCCAGAGCTCCCCAACAGGTGGCATAATTTTTGGACATATATTAATATATATAACTAATATATTTCCAATGCAAATATTTATGCATTAATTCCAAATGCCCAAAATAAATACCTATGAGCTCTTAAAAATATTGGTTTGATTTTTATCTCTGTCCAATATTTTCAGAGAGCAACATGAGCATTTTCTTGGACCCTTTTGGAGAAATTTTTATTTGGATCATTTTCAAAATGATTCTGAGGGTTTCACAAATCCCCATTTCAAATTAAATGGAATTTTAAACATGATGCACACACTCTGATGCATGACTAGCTAGGGTGTGACAACTCACCCCCACTCAAAAGAATCTCGTCCCGAGATTTGGGTTCCTCCGGGAAGAAGGCGGGATACTCGAGTCGAAGACGATCCTCCCTTTCCCAAGTTGCTTCATCCTCAGAATGGTGCGACCATTGACTTTGAGAAACTTGATATTATGACGTCGGGTGGTACGTTCGGCCTGATCGAGGATACGAATGGGGTACTCTCGATATGTAAGATTATCTTGGAGATCAAGCGTTTCGTGGTCCACTCCACGGATAGGATCCGAGAAGCAACGCCTGAGTTGAGAAACGTGGAAGACATCGTGGACTCTGGAGAGGTGCGGAGGTAGTTCCAACTGGTAGGCAACTTCTCCTCGTTTGGCGAGAATGCGAAAAGGTCCAATGTAACGAGGAGCCAATTTGCCTTTGATACCGAAACGATGGGTTCCCTTCAGAGGGGTGACCCGAAGATAAGCCTTCTCGTCAACCTCGAAAGTCATAGCCTTATGTTTTCGGTCATATTGACTCTTTTGACGAGATTGGGCTGTTTTCAACTTTTCACGAACGATACGAACTTGTTCTTCTGCTTCCTGAATCATATCCGGGCCAAAGAATTGTCTTTCCCCGGTCTCTGACCAGTTAAGGGGTGTTCGACACCGTCGTCCATAGAGAACTTCAAAAGGGGCTTTACCCAAGCTAGATTGATAGCTGTTGTTGTAAGCGAATTCGGCAAATGGAAGGCACTTCTCCCAGTCCATTCCGAATGAGATAACAGAGGCTCGAAGCATGTCTTCTAGAATCTGGTTGACGCGTTCCACTTGACCACTCGACTGAGGGTGGAAGGCGGTGCTAAAGGAGAGACGGGTTCCCATAGCATTTTGGAAACTTTCCCAAAATCGAGAGGTGAAAAGACTTCCTCGATCCGAGTTAATTTCCAAAGGAACACCATGGAGGGACACTATTCGGGAGATGTATAAGTCTGCCAGCTGACTAGCGGTTATACTCTCACGAACAGGTAAGAAATGGGCTACTTTGGAAAGACGATCGACAACGACGAAAATAGCATTATTCCCTCTCTTGGTCCTGGGAAAACCGGTAATGAAATCCATACCAATTTTATCCCATTTCCATTCAGGAATAGCTAAGGGTTGAAGGGTGCCAGCAGGCCGTTGATGCTCTGCTTTTACACGACGACAGACGTCGCAATTAGCAATATACTGAGCAATTTCTCTCTTCATCCTAGTCCACCAGAACCTCTGGCGTAGGTCCTGATACATCTTAGTACTACCGGGATGAATGGTGAGAGGAGATTCATGAGCTTCCTTAAGGATCAATCGCCTCAGGTTTCGCACTTTGGGAACCACTAGTCGATTCCCGAAGTATACGACCCCTTGATCATTAATGGAGAAGCAATTCGCAATTCCTTTCTGGATGTTTCTCTTGATGCGGGAAATTCCCGGATCTACCTTCTGTGCTTTGATAATCTGATCCGTAAGGGTAGGTTTTGCCACCAAGGTGGAAAGAAAACCTTGAGGAACAATGTGAAGGTTAAGCTTCCGAAATTCCTCATGGAGAAGCGGTTGACTTTGTTGTAACATCAGGTTGTTACAATAAGATTTACGACTTAGCGCATCAGCCATGACGTTGGCTTTCCCTGGGGTGTAGGTTATTCCTAAGTCGAAGTCTGTGATCAACTCAACCCAACGTCTTTGCCTGAGATTCAGATCCGGTTGGGTGAAAATGTACTTCAGACTTTGGTGATCAGTGAATATTTCGCAACGGTTACCGAGGAGGTAATGTCGCCAGGTCTTAAGTGCATAGACTACGGCTGCAAGCTCTAGATCATGAGTAGGATAATTCTCCTCATGTGGGTGCAATTGCCGTGAAGCGTAGGCAATTACGTGTCGATCTTGCATGAGAATGCAACCTAGTCCTTGTCGCGAGGCGTCGCAGTAGATAACAAAGTCCTTGGAGAAGTCTGGCGGTACCAGTACGGGAGCAGAGGTCAGGCGTCTTTTCAGTTCCTGAAAGCTGTGCTCACATTGTGGAGTCCATTCGAACTTCTTATCTTTCTTGAGGAGTTCGGTTAGAGGTTTAGCAACCTTGGAGAAGTTCTCGACAAAGCGACGACAATAGCTCGCTAAGCCCAGAAAACTCCGAACTTGCTTGACCGATTCAGGTGGAGTCCAATTAAGGACGGCTTGAACTCGCTCAGGGTTAACAGCAATACCTTTACCAGATATTACATGACCCAGATAGGTCACTTCTGACAACCAGAATTCACATTTAGAAAATTTGGCATAAAGGCGATGCTCTCGAAGTTTCTTCAACACTAGCCTTAGATGTTCGGCATGTTCTTCCTCGTTCTTGGAGTAGATGAGTATATCATCGAGGTAAACACGACGAATTTATCCAAATACTCCATGAAGATTGAGTTCATTAACCGAGAAAAGGTGGCTGGAGCGTTGGTTAAACCGAAGGACATGACGGTGTACTCGTATTGGCCATAACGAGTAACAAAGGCCGTTTTAGGAATGTCCCCGTTTCTGATTTTGATTTGATGGTAGCCCAACCTCAAATCCATTTTGGAGAAGACTGAGGATCCAGCGAGCTGATCATACAGGTCGTTGATCCTGGGGAGCGGATATTTGTTCTTGATTGTGACCAAATTGACAGGTCGGTAATCTACAACCATCCGGTCCGTACCATCCTTCTTCTTGACGAATAGGACGGGGCAAGCCCACGGAGATGAACTAGGTCGGATGAAACCCTTTTTCAAGGACTCATCGAGTTGTTTCTTAAGCTCGGCTAGTTCTAGTGGTGCCATCTTATAAGGTCTTCTAGCAATCAGAACGGTTCCTGGGATGAGGTCTATTACGAACTCAACATCCCTGTCAGGTGGAACACCTGGCAATTCCTCTGGGAAGACATCCGGGAAGTCACGGACTACCGGAACGTCCTCAAGGTCTGGCAAAGGGCTGGCGTTAAGAGAATATAATTGTCGCTTGGCTATTCGGGTCAAGACATTGACTATCTTCCCCGAAGGATGAGTGAGTTGAACAGTCCTAGAGAAGCAATCAATTTTGGCATGATGAGCTGACATCCAGTCCATACCCAGAATGATATTAATATCTGAAGATTTAAGGGCTATCAAAGATGCGAGGAAAACAAGTCTGTCGACTTGGATTTCATTTCCATGGCTTACTCTAGAAGTTTGCCATTTGGATCCCGGAGTTTGAATTACCATAGAGGTTGGCATATCACCGAATGCGACGTTATGCAAACGAGCATAATTTTCAGATATAAAAGAATGAGAGGCTCCTGTATCGAAAAGAACAGATGCCGGGTGGCAATTAACAAGAAGCGTACCGAGAACGACGTTGGGATCCTCTTGAGCTTCTTCGGCAGAGATACAGTTGACATGGCCACGTGAAGCGGTGACCGGCTTGGCGTGGAACACTTTCCCTGTCGGCTTGCCACGGCCAACAGCTTTAGCAGACTGGTTGGGGTTGGTCTGGGGACACTCACGCATATAGTGGCCAGATTCCCCACACTTGAAACAAGTCACGGAACTGGTACGTGGAGGAGCATTGTTGGTTGGACCCCCATAGGGCTTGGCTGGACAGACTGTTGAACAGGGCGAGGCGCCTGGAAAGATGGCCTCGGTGTGAACCTGGGTGGCAGGGCGGTGTTGGGCACCCACACGCGGCGCTTCTGAGGACCAGCACCGGATGAGGAACCCATGTCACGGCCATGCTTGCGTGTTGCGTCATAGTCAGTCTGACCAGTTTCAGCACTGATGGCTTTGTTGACAAGTTTCTGAAAAGATGTGCACTCATGCAGACGGAGGTCGCGGCGAAGCTCAGGACTAAGTCCCTTACGGAACCTTGCTTGCTTCTTGGCATCAGTAGACACTTCCTCAGTTGCATATCGTGCGAGGTTACCAAACTCCCTGCTGTAAGCATCCACAGAAAGTCGGCCTTGGGTGAAACTGCAAAATTCCTCACGTTTACGGTCCATGAGACCCTCCGGAATGTGATGTTCACGGAAAGCCTCGCTGAATTCAGCCCAAGTAGTGACATGGCCCGCTGGGCGCATAGCTCCATAATTCTCCCACCATAGACTGGCGGGGCCTTCAAGATGATATGCAGCAAAGGTGACCTTGTCAGCCTCCGCTACCAGCGCGGAACGCAGTTTGTGAGAGATACTGCGAAGCCAGTCATCAGCGTCGAGAGGCTCGACGGAGTGGTGGAACGTGGGTGGATGTAATTTGATAAAATCACTGAGTGACACCACGTTAGTCCTCTGATGGTGTGCTGTGTTCTGTTCAATACGCTCCAACAAACGGTTGGTCTCCCGCTTGTTTCTCTCAGCTTCCATCATAACCTCGGCTAGGGAAGGAGGATGAGGCAGATTTGCATCCCTGACTTCACTGCCTTCGGCCTGCTCTTGAGGAGCAGGGTTAGTGCGCGTGTTGACCATCCTAGGTAAACAAGACAATGATTTAGTCAGGATGATAAAATTCCGACATAGGATATAAAATGTAAGGAATAACTCGAAATGCAAGATGATCATCCGTATGACATGGTAAATACAGAAACTGCTTCTTTATTCCATCGTCATACACACCATACAGGGTTTAGTACAAGACCAAACAAAGTACTATTACGGTGAAAAGAGGATTACATCTCATCGGAGGCATTCCAAGCTCCTATACATTATTTTTCTACACCTCCGGAAAGAGTACAAACTAGGTCATATCCCACGAGTCACGCGGGACGATAGACGACACAGCTAGTGCGAACTAGTGATACTACCACTAACTCAGACCGATCCGTAGTAGTCCTCGTAGAAGTCACCTCCATAGCCTGGAAGCTCAACATGATCATCCGGAAACAGACGATCTCGCGGAGCTTGTGGACCATAGGGGCTAGGATGAGGTCTTGGACCAACAGACGGTGGCCTGCGGGGACCGCGAGGTGGGGTGATGCCTCCTACATCACGCCAACCCATCACGTCTGGCAGAGCAGATCTCACAGGATAGAGATCGCGCATATCTGAATATCCAGCTTGCACCGCCGGTGCGAACCGAGTCAATGTGGCCCAGTGGTCAGCACGGGTATTGAAGAGCTCTAACCTCAAGGCCCGATTTTCACGGTCCTTATCCTCGAGCATCTCAGCAGTGGTGCGAGTCCGTGAATCCTCCTGAGTGGGGTCAGCATAGATAGCCTGGAGATACCCTTGTGCTCCCGGAAGTGATCCTGGCATATACCGGAAATCAGAGTCCCGAAATAGTCCAGATCTGACTCGCATGATGGTCATCATAGAGTAGGCGGCGTCCTGCACAGCCATCTCAATAGTAACCCCGAGTCCATAGGAGCAGTGAAGGGGCTCGGTGGATCCAGGATAAGATGGAAATATCCTGACAGTGCAGAGATACTGGCTTTGATTGAAGTCCCGAAATTGCTCTTCGACCGTGTACTCAGGATACCAGCGGTATCCAGCCTCAGTCATTACCCTGACCAACTTGGCAGTATGGCCGGGTACATCTAGGCATCGAGTCAGGCGAACCACTTGATTGAGGTCGCGAGTGGCCATCTGAAAGCACAATCATAATGCAAAGGCATTAGAATTTCTAGCAAAATTTCGGCAGCATAACAGCTGTAAATGCTCAAGAAGGATTTTGAGACATTTGACAAAGGATTTCATACACACTCAACATCATCATATCAAATTCTGAGTCCATCCTAGCAACATAATATGGTAGAAGAACTGAACTAGGCTTGTATCCATCAAACCTATAAGGTACTACTGATTAGTAACACGTGATCCTGATAGAGAGAATAGATCCTAATTCCTTAACCCCCGGTGGAAGAATGGACTGACTCAGATCAGAATGTCATAAGATAAAGGAGTAAAAAGAGCCTTACGTTCCAACCCACAAACAATTCCCCTACATATAACTAAAGAATTTCTAGACTCAACATCGACCAGTTTGGCTTGGAGAACCTACAGGCAGTCCGGCTCTGATGCCAACGCTGTCAGGACCCCGACTCGATGTCACATCGATCTAGCCGGTAACACCTCATATCACTTTGCGGCCTCACGCACGGTATCCCCACGGGTGTCGCCTTACCTTTGCCCGGGACCGTTTGCGCCTTTTGGCTCACGTATATGATAGTGTCGCTAGCATCCATATGATAAGGAGCCCGGGCTGACATGACTAGTCGTAAACCCAAAGTGGCACAGACTTACAGGGACAGGCATCCATGACCCAGCTTCGAACGTGTCGGTCATCAGCAAGTGGGTCCGGGCTGTAGCACTGGGCTAGCAGGACTCCGGTAAACCGGGCTGTAGCGGGCTAACAGGACTCCGGTACTCAAAGCGTGACATTTCCCCGAAGGGACAGACACAGGAACGAAGAAGGACACATGCCGGCCAGCCTAAGTGTTCCAGAGCAGTAGCAAGCTACCATGGCTCAGCGGTAACACTAGGAGACATTTCCCGGTAAGAGAGGCTACTAAAGATAAACAACTAGATAGTCAGATCCCACACATACCAAGCATTTCAATCATACACACAATATGCTCGATATGTGCAAATACAACGAAGCATCACAACATGACTCTACGACACAAGTACTTTATTTAAGGCTCAGGGAGCCATACATAACATACACAAAGGTACGGGTCTCACGACCCAACATTCAAGTCATACAGTCATACAAACCAGCAGCGGAAGTAACTTGTCTGAGTACAGACAACTAGTAAAATAAAAGAGGCTTGGAAAGCCTAGCTATACTACATGGTCCTTCACAAGCTCAGGGTCACCACCTGGGCCTTTAGCCTACTCGTTGATGTCAACGTCTACATAGAACCCATCAGAAGGGGTTGCAGCGTCTTCTGTAAAAATGTAAATTATAGCAACATGAGTACAAAGGTACTCAGCAAGACTTACATCAGATCCTACATACATGCATATTATCAAGAAGGGTTGGTGGAGTTATTGCAGCAAGCCAGCTTTGACTCTTGGCTAGACTATCCTACGATACTTCAACTTGAAATGGTTTTGCGCACACGAGTCCACTACTCACCACTTCAATACACTACCGAGGATCCGCCTCCGTCTTCCTACGGAAGAGCCATCCTCGGCACTCACACTTATCTTGAGGCTTTTAGTAGTTTCCATTTACTTGTCTATGAACTGTATAGGCAACCAAGTAGTCCTTTACCGCGGACGCGGCTATTCGAATAGATCATGTTAACCCTGCAGGGGTGTACTTCTTCATACACGCTCTCACCACTTACCGTCGTTTACACGACATGTACTCGGCAACCTTCAAGCGGAAGCCCAACGTGGGTGTCGGCCACGACCTACCTAATCACCTAAGCCTCCAGTCCAGGTTTATCGCCTATCCAGGTTCCATCCGCAGGGAGTCCGGCCGAGGTTTCCCATACGGCCCCGAACGATGTGAACAGGGTTCCCGAGATACCTAACGGGTATTCGGTACACCGTGCCACGTACCTACCGCATCACAGCCCACCCCTACGGTCAGCGCTGTCCACGGCCTCCAGTAGGCTACAAACACCAGAAACTACTTGCAACTCCTGGACGGAGAACTAGGGTGAATAAGAAGCCGAGAGGGTCCATTGGTTTCGGGCCCAATGCATGGTAGTAGCTGATTCTTAAATCACACATACAGATCTTACTGCTTAAGGTCGGCTTCAATGAAACAACCCACCATGTACTCCTACATGGCCTCTCATCGATACCTTTACCAAATCGTGTTCACCACATCACTCTCATTACCGACATAATCATTTCACTCTAGCCCATCACCCAGATGAACCAGACCTGACACGACTCTAAGCATAGCAGGCATAGCAAGGTAGGAACAACACATACATATGGCTCAAACAGCTCCTACACATGCTAGTGGGTTTCATCTAGTTACTGTGGCAATGACAGGTCATGCAGAGGAAATGGGTTCAACTACCGTAGCACACAGCAGTTTGAAATGCGTTGTCTTAATGCAGTAAAAGAGAGCAGGAGCGAGAACATGGGATTGTATCGATATGATCAAATGGTTGGTTGCTTGCCTGATGGTTCGATGCACTGATACGGTTCTTCGTTAGGGTAATCACGGTACTCCTCGGAGGCAGAACCTGTCGCAAAGGACACCGATACACAACCATCACCAAACAATGTGCAACAATATGATGCATGCATGAAACATGGCAATATGAGTGTGTTGGGCTAATGCAACTAAAAGCAGAAGGGTTTGAACCAATTTGAATCAAAGATTCAAATTTCAAACTCAAGCATGGCCTTTTAAAGTGCTTTTCTGCTTTAAACATCAATTTAACTTGTTTGATCATGCATGAAAATAGTACAGATGGATAGATTGGATTTTTCTGATCATTTTTCATATATAATTTGTCTAATTTGGAGTTACAGAATAAAAGTTATGAATTTTTGAAGTTTAAATAATATTCTGGAATTTCCTGATTTAAATTAAATCCAGAAATATATATATTGCGCCAGCATGACGTCAGCATGACGTCAGTGGTCAACTGCGGCTGGCTGGGGTCAAACCTGACGTGTGGGGCCCACACGTCAGTGACAGGGGGTTAAACAGGGTTAGTTTAATTCTAATTAAGAATTAGTGGCGCTGGGGCCCACTAGTCAGTGTCAGGGGGGTTAACTAACAGTGATTAGCGCTAATCTAACCACCTGGCCGACGGGGCCCACGCGTCAGTGACCCTGGGGGGTCAAACCCCAGGTCGAACAGGTCAAACCCACCGGCGACATGACGCCGGCGAGGCCCGAGACGGCGGCGCGATACGGAAACGCGCTACAGGGCACGGGCGAGGCCGTGCTTGGGCTCGTTGGAGAGCCCTTGCTCCCGCGCGTCGAACGGTGGTGGTGGCCGTGCCTGTGGTAGCCGGTACCGACGACGGCGAGCTCGTGAGCGGCGGCCGGAGTTCGGGCGCGGTCGGGATCGGCGCTGCTGCTCGCAGGCGAGGGAGCTGAGGCGCTGGAGGGGCTCTACGGGTCGCGGCAAGCACAACGGGTGCACGCCCGTGACCAAATGGTCACCGGGGCTTCGCCGGCGACGAGCCCGTGCGGCGGAGCATCTCGGCTCCGGTAGAGGGGCGGCTAGAGCTCGAAATCGAACATGGGGTTAGGGGGAAACGAAGCAGGGGCTCACGGGGATCATGCAGGGAGGGTCAGCGAGCTCGGGGAAGCACGAACGGCGGCGAATCGACAGCGACCATCGGCGGCGGTCGAGGACGAAGACGATGGTTTGGAGGCGATGCAGAGCTTCCCGAGGGGCTTGGCTTGGTGGGGAGGAAGAGGGGGTCGCGGCGGAGCTCCTGAGCTCAGCGGAGGGGCGAGGGGTGGCCGGTGGCGGCTGCTATGGCGAACGGCGGCGATGGTGGCGTTCGGACACGGGAGAGGGAGAGCGAGGGAGAGGAGGGGAAGAACCGAGGGAGAGTGAGAGAGAGCAGGGGGAGGGCGTGGCGTCGTTCCAGGCCATCCAGACGAGGAGGGGAGGGGCAGGCAGGCAGGCGAGCTGGTGGCGTGGCGCGGTGGCGCACGCGCGCGCCGGGCACACTCCCCTCCCTCTGTCGAGGACGAAGACGACAGAGGAGGGAGGCGGGCTGGGCCGCCTGCTGGCTGGGCCGGCCAGCTTGC
Source organism: Triticum aestivum (assembly GCF_018294505.1). Lineage (NCBI taxonomy): Eukaryota > Viridiplantae > Streptophyta > Magnoliopsida > Poales > Poaceae > Triticum > Triticum aestivum. The sequence continues at coordinate 356,883,693 of NC_057812.1, read as the reverse complement.
TGGGCCGGACAGGGAGGAGCCCAGGTAAGCTCCTCCTTTTATTTATTTTTGTTTTTCTAATTTCTGACATTTGTTTTGATTTAAATAAAATATTAAATCATTTTATAACCTTATGCCAATTTTTGCAGGAGCTAGATATATTATTCCAGAGCTCCCCAACAGGTGGCATAATTTTTGGACATATATTAATATATATAACTAATATATTTCCAATGCAAATATTTATGCATTAATTCCAAATGCCCAAAATAAATACTTATGAGCTCTTAAAAATATTGGTTTGATTTTTATCTCTGTCCAATATTTTCAGAGAGCAACATGAGCATTTTCTTGGACCTTTTTGGAGAAATTTTTATTTGGATCATTTTCAGAAATGATTCTGAGGGTTTCACAAATCCCCATTTCAAAATTAAATGGAATTTTAAACATGATGCACACACTCTGATGCATGACTAGCTAGGGTGTGACACCGAGGCCCATGTACCCCCTTCACCCCTCACTTACCCCTTCGTGGCTCTAGACTATATATACTCCTCTGCCTCCTCCATTTAAGGGTCATCATAGGTTTAGCTCATTTGAGATAGAGCTTTGCTCACCCATATGGATCTACTCCACGAGAGAGACCACGCGCCTCTACAGAGAAGATCCACCTTGGATTCAAGATACCCTCATGGGTGGCCCCCATGAAGACCTCCTCATGAAGAAGAACCGGTTACCCTTTGTATCGTCCCTTGTTGACTTTGGATCGTGTGATCTCTATGTATACTTGGATCTAGCATATGTACAATAATTCTTGTTGGTTTGAGTGACTCTCTCGTGTTTCCCCTCGTGTTCTTCACGGGATCCGCTCCTTTCGTGAAAGATCGGCCATCTAGGGTTCCATCCTACATCATCTTGGTATCATGAGCCACGTTGATCATGATTTCGGAGCTCCCCTCATTGTTTTCTAGCCTAATTGTGTTGTGTTCTTCCCCAATTCCGAAAATCCCCACAAAAATAGCCCCAATTTTTTTGTGATTTGTTGGTTTGATGATGTTTCGTTGGATTTGATCCATGGATTTGCTTGGTTTCAAGTGGATCTAGTATTTCTCCAAGTTTCCCCATCTTTTATCCATGAAATCTCATCGATTTTGACCCCAAAATCCCCATTTTCCGCCCAAAATCGCGTCCCGAAACTCGCATCTCGCGTTGAACCCGACCCACCGGACGACTGACGTTTTTACGGACGTCCGGAGCCGCAGGAACGACCGGACGTCCGCAACCTTCCGGATGACCGGTGCCTCCCAACAGAACAAAAATAGAGGATTTCTGAGCCCTGCCGGAGGTCCGACGACTGAAGATCCGTCCATTTTGCCTAGGGTTTCCACCACATCACCCGCATTACCACCACCGACTTCCGCGACCTAACCCATTTTGATCCATATAGCATTAGTGGTTGCTTGAGTAGTGATTCGAGTCCTAAGGTGTTTCGGCTACTTAGGGACGGTTGCTTCTTCATCAACCACCACCACCACTACCGCATAGGCTTACCCACCATACACTTCCGCCACCCCAACTTAACCCAATTTTGTTTGAGTTGTGAGTTGTGTCTCCTAAGATGTTTCGGCTACTTAGGGACGGTGACCATCAACTCCGACTCACATCACCCCATAACCTCCACTTGTGCATTGCCTACTCGCATAACCCATCATTGCATTTCCGCAATCCCATTGAGCTTCCGCAACACCACCACCGCATTCCGCTACCACCATTTGACATTTGCCATTTGAGATTTTGGGCTTGCGGTTTTTTCTGATTCCTAAGTTGTTTCGGGTACTTAGGGATGAGTCTCCATCATCTTGGTATCTACATCAAGAACACCGCCACTCATCATCGCCACGAGGTCATCATCGACTTTAACCAGTTCACCATCATCCGTCCGTGGCTTACAAACAAGAAACCTTTGACGGTAACCTCCATATCTGTATCATCTTGGTATCATGGTATCCCTCCATTGTATATTCCCCTGGCCATTGCATTGATAACTCATAGCCTGTTTTGTGTCACTTGCCTATTGAGACTAGCCATTTGAGAATTGCCGGCAATGTTACTTGTGCACATTAGTGATCTACACCTTCCATTGCATACATACCATATCATATTGGTATCATATCATCCCTTGTGCCACAAGTTTGTTCCCGCATATATCCAATTGCTATCTTGGTTTGTGCATTGTGCAAAAGTGGCCATACACAAAAAACAAAGAATGAGCTTTTAAGCAAATGAGAAAGAGCAAACAGCTTGTAAGCAATAGCCATAGCATCATACCACATTGCATATAAGATTTTCATATCCGATCATCTTGGATCGTCTTGTGCTAAAGCACCGAAACATACATACATAGCATACTTGGGATAGAAGTTCATACATTTTGCATCTTATAGGTTGTGCAAAAGTGTCGTATCCGCCTATAGAGAAATCGTGCTAGCATCTCTCTTGAGTTGTGCAACAAGAGCGTTTTCCGTGGATTCCACATTTGGTGCTCATTCCTTGGTTGCACGACCCCATTTATCTATCCGTGTGTGCGTTTCCACGTGCCATTCTTTGCTATTGGTCTACTTGTTACACTTGCGAATTTGTGAATCTCTTTCAACATTATCGACTCTTGCTAACATTTTGCATCAAATTTTTGTGCCACTATCCTAACTGAGCTCCACCATAAGCCTTACTTGTGTAGGTGTGAGAAATTGATGAGATCGGTACCAATTGTGCTATTTCCTTGTTACATTATTGAGTGATCATTGAACCATTTTCAACATCGGTCAAGGTACATTTGGTATAGTTCTTCTCTTTCTCCCACTCATATTTGCTCGAGTCTTGTGATGGATAGGCAAGGCATTTCATCTCCGGTCTTCCACAACAACGATGGCGCGTACAACAATGACAAAACTCCCCACTTCGGACTACAACGAGCAATGCAAGTTATCGACAACATCACCACCAACTTACGACATTCTGAAGCTAGGGGAAGGGACTACTTCGACAAGAAGTTTTCCACACGAAAGGAGGAGCAAGATGCAAGGATAGAGGAGATTCAGACTTTGTTGGCCAAACGTTCTTACCCTTCATCATCCTCAAGGCGACGGCGAGGAAGTCAATCATCTTCAGTGCACAAAAATGATGCAAGTGCAAGTCGTCGACGTCCACATCTCCATGGCGACCACCATCACATTCATGATCCACACCATCATGAAGGGCAAGTCACCTACAATCATCATGTGCACGACGACGACGAACGCCATAGAGCTCAAGCACGACAACGACACCATCATCATGAAGATGCTCGCCAATCGCAAATGTACAAGTCCCAACAAGCCATACTTCATGCCAAGGCCAAGCTTCAAGAGCACAAAAGTAGACAGCAAAACGACCACAACCAAGATGGCTCTATGGCTACAACAACCACTTTGGCATCTTCGCCAAGTGCTATTGAGGCATCTTCGCCTTTGGACGTACAACATCTTCGCCTACTTCCCACGAGTACGCCTACAATGACTTCATCAAGTACAAGGCGACCACCTACGAGCAAGGGCGACACTTCCATCTTTGGAAGCCCCTCAAGGAAGATGGCCAAGCATGGGAATTTCCCTTCGTTCATGGAGACGAGCTACGAGGTGTCACATCATACGGGCCTCCAACAACAAGATGGTGACAAGAAGGTCGAGCAAGGGCCATCCCCTTTCACTATAGCGACGAGCATTAACTTCTTCAAGTACATGAAGACGACGCCCATATTGGACTCATACTCCGAGTCAAGCTATGAGACCGCACATGAGACCTTATCTTTGGTCTTAGAGGAGAGTGATGATGTGCCATCTTCGGCCTTCTTCCACGGCTACGACTACGCCATGATTGAGCATGGAGACATTTGCACCTACATTTCTCCGAACCCACATATCATGAGATGACCCAATTTCCATGTGAGGAGAGCCACCACCCCATGAGTGAGATGAGTGACTCCACCATATATGACATTGAGTGCATTTCCTATGAGTGTGTGTGTGTGTGTGACCACCACTAGCCCCGCACGTGAGATCATGCCACACATCCTATGTGAGGTTGAGAGCCATTTGAGTGACTCCACCAACAATATGAATGAGAGCATCCAAGAGGGAGTGAGTGAGCCACAACACTTAGTGAGTGAGGTAGTTGACACCGCATGTGAGGCCACTATGATTTCTAACGACTTAACCTCTACTCCTAGTGTGTTTTCTTCTTTGGTGCTAGGTCTCCTACATGACGACATGCCTACCCTCGACGAGTCCATACCTCCAATGGAGACAATGATGGCCATGGTGGACGATGATGCACCCCCCACATGGTTCCATCAAGATGAAGATGACCATGACTTGGTCTTCGACACCTCACCTACAATGCTTGAGCGATGCTCTAAAGGTAACATAGGTGATGGTGCTCCTCTTCTCCCATTAGTGGACTATCTTGCAAATGATTGCTTGCATGATGTTGATCACCTTATGGATTCATCACATACTATGTCTTCTACATGCTTTGATATGCCACCCATTTATGATGAATATGATGATGAGCATGTTGATTTGCCTAGTTGTGATGCTATGATCCATAGGATATCATGTGAAAATTCTTTTGGGCACATCATGTTCGAAAACCCATTAAACTTGTCATATGCTATGAGTGAGATCTCCCATATTGCATCATTTCAATCTCAACATAGTAGCTATGCATGCCCCATTAAAATAAATCCCATCTGCACATATGGCATAGATGACGAGATGATGGTCATTGGCTTTTGTTTTTCATGTGATGATATTGCCATGCTTCCTTTACATGATTTGCGCAATTCATCTACTATGCCATGCCATGATCACAATGTTCCAAATATGCATTATTTTGGATGTTGTCAATATTCTCCATGTGATGTTCCCATTAATGCTCATGAGGAGACCCCATAGTTTCCTCATACATATTAGGAGATTTTGATGCATTCCACACTTTGCATGATTCCCATAATTGCTTGCACCATATGCATTCCATGAATAACAATGCTCTACATATTTCCCATGATGCATTACACAATTTGGGTCTCCATTATGCTATACATAACAACAAACCTATCATGATGGATGACATGTTTCTATATCATGCATCTCATTTATTTGAGCATTGGATATTTTGTGCTAACCAACACTTGCACGTGCGCATCATGATGGATGATGTGTACATATACCACGCACACACAATTTTCCCTTTGTCTTTTTTGTGTAGGTACTCACATATACTTGTCAACCTCTCAATCCCAGGAGTTGACGAAACAAGCTCTTGGGAGCAACAACAATCTGGAATCACGTGGACTATCCTTACCACCATTCCTTTTGCGCAAGAACTACGCCCATATCCTCTACTTGGTTCTCACACGGCTATGGGCTATATACTAATTGTTCATTTATGCCCATCGTACCATGTTCACTTTGCATGTTATTCCTATTTATATGTCTTTGCCACGCAATTGTGACCCTTACTTGCACTTACCCATGATTCATCATTATACTCCTATGTGTATTTGCATGCTTGGTGGAGATCCTTGTTGCTATTGCCATGTTTATCATGTGCCCCATGCTATTGTTGATTCTTGTATTGGGAGAGTCATGATGTTCCATTTCTATTTACATAGGACTTCTTGCCAATACTATGATGATACATTTCTCATATCTTGCTTTCATGCTCGTGATATGTCATGTGCATTATCCATGAACACCATTCGCACACATGACATGCTTGCCATGATTATATATAGTACGTTGCATCTTCGCACTACTAGCTTGCACCACTTGATCACTACGATTGCTTGCTTTGTCGCATCACCCATGTTCCACTCTTACTTGCTTTCTTGGGTTGATGACATATATGTTAATGCCTCTCACATGATATATCTTGTTCATTGTCGCTTGCCTCCAATTGTTGCATCTATGCATATTGCTCTTGGAGACTTGGACATATTACTTGTGATGCATGCTTGTGATGCGGAGCATCCTATGGACATCACCATATCAAGAGTCCGTTCTGCGAGTGACACGTGCGACATCTACTTCACATACACAAATGTGAATCATCTCCTTTACACGTGCTCATTTGACCCCTTCGAGGATGGTATAGTACTTGACACTTCTCCCGTGTGCATGCATAGGTATTGTAGGAATGCTACAGATGACGTGGAGGAGTGCAAGTGCCAAGGAACACCTACACCATCCGCGAGGGAAGCGTGGAAGCGAAGACGGAAGAAGAAGGAGATGCGGAATCTACGGCGACTGGACGACCGGAAGCCACCGGACGTCCGATACTCTACAGCGCCCGGATGACTGACGTCCACCGGATGTCCGACGCGACCACGCCAGGGCCAGCCGACGGAATCTACTGCGGCCGGACGACCGACAAGTACCGGACGTCCGACACACCATAGGTGTCGGACGTCCGAGCGCCACCGAATGACCGGCGCCACGGCGACAGAACGATATTTACGGAAGTCCGAAGACCAGCGGACGTCCGGACCATCCTGAGCCTCCAGACGTCCGACACCCACCGGACGTCTGACGCGTGTCTGGGCACAGTGTAATGGGCCCGAGGCCCTTGTACCCCTTCGCCCCTCACTTACCCCTTCATGGCCCTATACTATATACTCCTCCACCTCCTCCATTTGAGGGTTAGCAAAGTAGTAGCTCATTTAGAGATAGAGCTTTGCTCATCCATTACGGATCTACTCCACGAGATAGACGGCGACCCCTCTTCAGAGAAGATCCACCTTGGATTCAAGACCCCTCACAGGAAGACCCCCTCATGGATTCAAGACCTCCTCATGGAGATGAACCTTACCTTGTATCTTTCCCTTTGTTGTCTATGTACCTTGTGGATCTTGTGTGTTTGATTGTCTAGTGGATGTGTGATTGGACTTGTTCTTGAGTGTTTCCCCTTGTGATTTCCCTCCGTTCTTCCCCATGTTCTTCGTGTTCTTAGTTGGGATCCGCTCCTTTCGTGAAAGATAGGCCACACAGGGTTCCACCCTACATCATCTTGGTATCTAGAGCCACGTCGATCACGATTTCGGAGCCTCCCCTCTTCGTTTTCTATCTTGATTTTGTTGTGTTCTTCCCCAATTTCAAAACCCCACCAAAAAATAGCCCCAATTTTTTTTGTGGTTTGTTGGTTTGATGAATATTTGTTGGATTTGATCCATGGATTTGCTTGGTTTCGAGTGGATCTAGCATCTCCCCAAGTTTCCCCATCTTTCATCCATGAAATCTCATCAATTTTGACCCCAAAATCATCAAATTCTGCCCAAAATCGCATCTCGGATCTCAAATCCCACGTTGACACCGATACACCGGACGACCGTCAGTTTTACGGACGTCCGGAGCCCAGGAACGACCGGACGTCCGCAACCTTCGGGATGACCGGAACCTCCTAACCCGAGCAGAATTTACGGATTTCCGAGCCCTCCGGACGTCCGGCCCCCGGAAATCCATACTTTCACGGACGTCTGTAACCTATAGTTTCAGACTTCGGCTGATTCTTGTTTCGGCCATAACTAATTCATCCGAACTCCGATTGTGACGTTCTTTAGCTCATTTTGGAGCTCTTGACATCCCCCTTCGCACAAAAATACCACCAACATCTTTTGACTCCATCAAAGTTTGTGAATTGTGGCATCTTTGCCTAGGGCTTCCAACACATCATCCGCTACACCACCACCGACTTCAGCAACCTAACCAATTTAGTTCCCCATAGCATTAGAGGTTGTTTGAGCTGTGATTTGAGTCTCCTAAGGTGTTTCAGCTACTTACGGATGGTCGCTTCTTCATCAACCACCACCACCACTTCCGCATAGGCTTGCCCACCATACACTTCTGCCACCCCAACTTAACCCAATTTTGCTTGAGCTTGTTTGAGTTGTGAGTGTGTCTCCTAAGGTGTTTCGGCTACTTAGGGACAGTGACCTTCAAATCTGAATCGCATAACCCGATAACCCCCCACTTCCACAACACCACCACCGCATCCCGCTACCACCATTTTGACATTTGACGTTTGAGATTTTGAGTTCGCGGTTTTTCCGTTTCTTAAGGTGTTTCGGCTACTTAGGGACGAGTCTCCATCATCTTGCTATCTACATCAAGAACACTGCCACTCATCATTGCCAAGGACGGTAACCTCCATATCATCTTGGTATCGTGGTATCCCTCCTTTGTATATTCCCTTGCCATTGCATTGATAACCCCTAGCCCATTTTGCGTCACTTGCCTATCGAGACTAGCCATTTGAGTATTGCCGGCAGCATTACTTGTGCACATCAGTGATCTACACCATACATTGCATACATACCATACCATATCGGTATCATCTTGGTTTCATATCATCTCGTGTGCCTCAAGTTTGTTCCCGCATATACACAATTGCTACCTTGGTTTGTGCATTTTGCAAAGTGCCCAAAAAAGAGAATAAAGCTTTTAAGCAAAAGAGAAAGAGCAAAGAAGCATGTAAGCAAGTGCCATAGCATCATACCATATTGCATATAAGGTTTTCATATCCAATCATGTTGGATCATAGCACCGGAACATCATATATATATAGCATACTTGGGATAGAAGTCGTTACAATTTTGTCTCCTATAGGTTGTGCACAATTGTCGTATCCGCCTATTGAGCAATCATGCCAGCGTCTCTCTAGGATTGTGCAACAAGAGCATGTTCCATGGATTCCACATTTCGAGCTCATTCCTTGGTTGCATGACCCCATTTGTCTATGCGTGTGTGCGTTTCCGTGTGCCATTCATTGCTATTGGTCTACTTGTTTCACTTGCGAATTTGTGAATCTCTTTCAACATTATTGACTCTTGCTAATAGTTTACATTACATTTTTGTGCCACTATCCTCACCGATCTACTCCATAAGCTTTAGTTTGTAGGTGTGAGTGAACACGTCCGGTACCAATTCCACTATTCTTTCATCTCACATTGAGTGAAACGGGATACATCCTCAACTTCGGGAAAATGTAACTTGGTATTGTTTATCTCATTTCCTACTCACCTCTACTCGAGTCTTGTGATGGATAGGCAAGGCATTTCACCTTCGGTCTACAAAAACAACGACGACTTTGATGCCACGAATAACTCTACCGACGCCAAGATGCGAGCTCAAATCGATGAGATCAAAGCCCTCATCAAGTCTCACAAGAGATCTTCATCATCTTCGAGAAGACGCTCAAGTACACATGCTTCCGAGATAGCATCTCCGGCAAGGTCACATCAGCATCGACACCATCACCAGCAAGAACGTGAAGGTCAAGAAATCCACACCAACAACCTCTTGAAGACTTCACCGGCTCCCTTGGCATCTTCACCTACGGACATATGACATCTTCGCCACCAAGCACCTCAAGACTACGCTCAAGAGAAGCTCCCCAAGCTCAAGTCTGCGACTTCCACGAGCTACTACGACCTCGACATAGGCCATGAGATTCCTTTCTATGGAACTAAAGAACCCGAGGAGTATCTCAAGTGGGAACATTTGATGGACGACTACCTCAAGCTACATCAAGTTCCTCCCGAAGCTCAAGTGAAGTGCGCCACAAGAAACTTCCACGGCTACGCGTACACATGGTGGCTTGACACACCTTTGAAAAGCTACGACATGAGTTGGCCCAAGACGAAGAGAGCTTTGTGGCGAGAGTTCGTGCCTCCAACCTACACGGAACAACTTCAACGTCAATTGGAGAACACCATCCAAGGATCCAAGTCCATCGACGAGTACTTCAAGGAGATGAAGATTGCCTTACGACGAGCCGGCGTGGAAGACCCCATTTCAATGAAGTTCCACTTCATGATGGGATTGCGCAATGACATCTCCAAGATGATCTTCCTCGAGAACTACAAGTCCCTCGATGACAACGACATTGGTGCTCTCAAGGCGGAACAAGAACTCATGAAGGCCAAAGCTTCTCCACCCCAAGCTCACTTCACGATGACCAAGCTCCATGAGAACGAGCATGAGGCTAGTACCACCACGATGTCCAAGCCTGACGAGCTCCAAGACGATGCTCCCAAGTTAGACTTCACTGCCATCCCTCTTTGTGGCATTGATGATGCCGAGTCTACTTCGACTCTTTTTCAAGATGGTGTGGCGACGACTACGACTACGGAGACCATGAAGGACCAAGCTTTGGAGGTGAGCGACATGGTGACGAGCAAGGATGATGCTTCCATCTTAGGAGGCGAGAGTGATGAAGTGCCATCTTCGGCCTTCCTCCACGGCGACAGCGATGAGATGGTTGAGCATGGGATTTTCCGTTCGACCACGACGACGTATGATGACTTGAGTGACTTTTGCCACCATATTGAGAGTGAGAGTGACTTCACCACTGGCCCCATATATGATGTGTTACCATAATTCCCATGTGAGGAGAACCACAACCACCACCACTTGAGTGAGATGAGTGAGTCCACCATACGTGAGACTGAGTGGACCTACCTTGAGGGAGTGAGTGAACCACCACATAGAGAGAGTGTGATAGTTGATAGGGCATGTTAGACCATTTGAATTTCTAACAACTTCACCTCTACCTCTATTGTGTCTTCTCATTTGGTGCTAGATCCCATATATGATGACGTGCCGATTCGCGACGACTACGTCCTCCCTTTGGACAAGATGATGGCCATGGTGGGATACGATGCACCGCCACATGGTTCCATCAAGATGAAAATGACCACCATTTGGTCTTTCCCACCTCACCTACACCACATGAGTGGAATGACAAAGGTAACATAGGTGAAGGTGATGCTCTAGTCCCACTAGTGGACATTCTTGATATTGACTACCTGCATGATGTTGATCAACCTATTACCATGCTTCATGCTAGTGTGACATCCCCATGCGATGATTTACCCATTTATGATGAGTATGACGGTTGCCATGTTGATGCGGAGCATCCTATGGACATCACCATGTCAAGAGTCCATTTGGCAAGTGACACGTGCCACATCTACTTCATACATACAAAGGTGAATCATCTCCTTTACACGTGTCCACTTGTACCTCTCGAGGATGGTATACTACTTGACCCCTCTCTCGTATGCATACATAGGTGTGAGCGGAGCTACACATTCATCGAGGAGGATTCCAAGAAGAAGAGAACATCTACACCATCCAAGAGGGAAGCCTGGAATCGGAGAAGGAAGCGCCAAGAAGAAGGCAGCAGCTCCCAGGCAACCCCGTGCACACGGGCCCCCGTGTGTGTTGCTGCGGGCTTTGCCCATGTAATCCCCATTTCGCCCCTTCTTACCACTTCATCCCTTGGACCTATATATACTCCTTTATCTCCTCCATTTAGAGTTAGCTAATAATATATCTAAACACTAGAGCTTAGCTCATGTATCTCCCCTTGTGGGATTCCTCTTGAGAGAGAGACACTCCATTGGAGTTCAAGGCCTCCATTGGAGAAGATCCCTAGTGGATGAAGACCCCCTTGAGGGAAGGATCTATCTAGATCATCAAGCCCCCATCTCCTTCATAGGATTTGGGATGAACTCTACCATGTATCTTATTTCCCTTTGATTGTTCATGTACCTTGTGGATCTTGTGTGTTTGATTGTCTAGTGGATGTGTGATTGGACTTGTTCTTGAGTGTTCCTCTTGTTTTCCCTCTTGTGTTCATCTTGTTCTTGGGGATTCCCCCTCCAATTCATGAAAGATATCCACTCAGGGTTCCACCCTATACCATTTGGTATCATGAGCCATGTTTTCTCACGAAATTGGAGCCCCCTCTTTGTTTTCTAGCCTAGTTTTGTTGATTTCGTCCTAATTTCGAAAATTCCCCACAAAAAGAGCCATAACAATTTTTTTGTAATTGAAGTTTCTTGTGAGTTTTTGTTAATTTTGATCCGTGGATCTGGTGTCTAGCAAGTAGATCTAACTCCTATTGCGTCCCCATACCCCAATTTTTCTTTCCCCCATCGAATTTTACAAGAAAATCGCGAATTTTTTGCCTATCCCGTGCCCACGGGCCCCCGCGAAGTCTCTGGTGACCCCGTGTCCTCGGTACGTGTACCGTGCGCACGGGACCCCGTGTCCACGTGCCCTGGACCCCATGCGCACGCCCCCCCTACAGCAGCCGCGAGCATTTCACGTTTTTTCTCATAACTTCCACCCCCGAACTCCGATTTGGGTGTTCTTTGACTCGTTGAAAAGCTAGCGATGTGCCCGAGCTGCTCATATTGGTTTTACCACCATTTGACTCCATCAAATTTTGCCCATTTTTGCATCTTTTGCATGGGCCCTACGCCATAACTTCCGCACCACCACATAAAACGTCCGCAAACTAACCCATTTTGGTTCTTATTGCATTTGTGGTCGGTTGAGTTGTGATTTGAGTCTCCTAATGTGTTTCGGCTACTTAGGGACGGTTCCATATTCATCCACCACCGGCGACTTGTATCGGTCCATCGACTACATCCACCACGAGCTTCCACATCGACGACGACCATCCATCCTTTGAGACCATCTTCAACTGGAAGTAAGGCCGGTTACCCCGACTTCGTGAAAGGTTAAGTGTGACGAAGGTATCCATTCCGTCATAAACTTTTCCTTCCTTGCATTACATCTCGATAGCCCCACCATCTTTGCGAATACCTTCATACCTTTTGAGACTAGCTATCCAAGTATTGCCGGGCTTCGCGAAAACTTGTGCACCATAGTGATACATTACCATATTGTTGCATCATTGGATATATCATATATTGCAATAGTTTACTCCTGTGCATATCTTGTGATACTTATCTTACGCTTGTGTTGAGGCTCATTAAGCATAGTGGAAAGGAAGAGAAGAGAAAAAAAAGCTTTTAAGCAAGAAAGAGAATGATCATAAGCTTATAAGCAAAGAGTTGAGCATGAAAAGAGATACTTGTGCATGAGGATACATGGAATAGGAAACATTAGCTTGCATGCATATAGGTTGGTGCCAAGTGGTGAATCGTGCCCAAGTGTGCAATCAAGCTAGTGCTCTCCTAGTGTTTGTGCAACACGAGCTTCGTCTTCATTAGGCAATTTTGTATTGCTCATCCCTATAGTTGCACAAGCCCCATTATCCCACCGTGTGTGTTTCTTTATTGCCCTCCTCTATATTGGTGATCACTTGCTTTGCATTTTGAGTCCTTTCGATTTATTTCAACATTTACAATATCTTGGACTTCAATTTGCATGAAATTTGTGCCACTTATCCTAACCAAGCCACTCGATAAGCTTTTACTTGTAGGTGTGTGTTAGGACCCTGATTCCAAGCCACATCGATCTAGCCGGTAACACCTCATATCACATTGCGGCCTCATGCATGGTATTCGACGGGTGTCGCCTTACCATGGCCCGGGACCGTTTGCGCCTTTTGGCTCACGTATGTGATAGTGTCACTAGCATCCATATGATAGAGAACCCGGGCCGACATGGCTAGTCGTGAACCCAAAGCGGCACAGACCTATGGAGACAGGCATACATGAATCACATCGAGCATGTCGGTCATCAGCGAGTGGACCCGGGCTATAGCACTGGGCTAACAGGACTCCGGGGAACCCGGGCTGTAGCAGGCTAGGCAGGACTCCGGAAGTCACCGCGTGACATTTCCCTGAAGGGACAGACATAGGAACGAAGTGAAACACATGCCGACCAGTCAAGTGTCCTGAGCAGTAGTGCTGGGCTAGCATGACTCTGGTGAACCGGGCTGTAGCGGACTACTATGGCTCAAGGAGCACTAGACTACATTTCCCCATAAGAAAGGCTCCCAAGGATAAACAACTAGATTGTCGGATCCCACACATACCAAGCATTTCAATCATACACACAATATGCTCGATATGTGCAAATACAACATGGCATCACAAAAAAACTCTACAACTCAAGTACTTTATTTAAAGGCTCAAGAGAGCCATACATAACATGTTCATACAGGTAGGAGTCACATGACCTGACACTCAAGTCATACAAGCATACAAGCACATGCGGAAGCAAGTAGTCTGAGTACAGACACTAGAAAGAAAGAAGGCTTCTCGAAGCCTGTCTATCTACATAAGGCCCTCCATGGCCAGGATCACCACCTGGGTGGCAAGTCACTCATCGACGTCGAGATCTACATAGAACCCATCGGAGGGGGCGGTGTTGTCATCTGAAAACAGTAAGTAAAGCAAACATGAGTACAAAGGTACTCAACAAGTCTTACAATAGAACCTACTATACATGCTCATTCTCAAGAAGGTGGTGGAGTTATTGCAGCAAGCCAGCTTTGACTCTTGGCTAAGCTATCCTACGAGACACCACTAGTAAAATAGTTTTCACACACGAGTCCACTAATCACCATCACAATACTCCGCCGGGGATCCTCCCTCGTCATCCTACGAGAGGGCCATCCTCGGTACTCACACTTATCTTGAGTCTTTTAGTAGTAACAATTAACTTGTCTATGAACTGTATAGGCAACCAAGTAGTCCTTTACCGCGGACGCGGCTATTCGAATAGATGATGTTAACCCTGCAGGGGTGTACTTCTTCATACACGCTCTCACCACTTACCGCCGTTTACACGACATGTACTCGGCAACCTTCAAGCGGAAGCCCAACAAGGGTGTCGGCCACGGCCTACCTAAACACTCAGGTCTCTAGTCTAGGTTTATCGCCTATCCAGGTTCCATCCACAGGGAGTCCGGCCGAGGTTTCCACATACGTCCCCGAACAATGTGAACAGGGTTCCCGAGACACCAAACGGGTGACTCGGTACACTGTGCCACGGTGTTTCTACCGCATCATAGCCCACCCTAGGGTCAGCGCTATGCACAGCCGCCAACACATAACCTACAAACACCAGAAACTAATTGCAACTCCTGGACAGAGTACTAGGGTGATTAAGAAGTCGAGAGGGTCCATTGGTTTCGGGCCCAATGTATGGTAGTAGCTGATTCTTAAATCACACATACAGATCTCATTTCTTAGGGACAGCCTCAATGAAACAACCCACCATGTACTCCTACATGGCCTCTCATCGATACCTTTATCAAATCATGTTCAACACATCCCTCACATTACCGTCATAATCATTTCACTCTAGCCCATCACCCAGATGAACCAGACCTGACACAACTCTAAGCATAGCAGGCATAGCAAGGTAGGAAACACATACATGGCTCAATCAACTCCTACACATGCTAGTGGGTTTCATCTAGTTACTCTGGCAATGACAAGTCATGCAGAGGATAAGGGTTCAACTACCGCAGCACATAGCAGTTTGAAACATTGTTGTCTTAATGCAGTAAATGAGAGCAGAGGCGAGAACATGGGATTGTATTGATATGATCAATTGGGTTGCTTGCCTGATGGAGTGGTAGTAGGGTACTGCCCTTCAGTTGGATACTCGGAGATATCCTCGGAGGCAGAACCTACCACGAAGGACACACAGAACATAATCAACACATGACAATATGCAACAATATGATGCATGCTATGACATGGAAAAATGATGTGTCGTGCCTAATGCAATGTGAAACAAGTTGAAATGGGTCAATTTGAATCAAAGATTCAAATGAAAGTTAAAGTTCTTATGCATAATAAGTGTGTTAGATTGTTTCACCTAAACAGCAAGGTTAAAGTGGTTTGTCATGCATGAAACCATTGCAGATGGATAGATTGAATTTTTCTGATCAGTTTTCATATATAATTTGTTTGATTTGGAGCTATGGTTGATTTTCTATGAGTTTTAGAAGTTTTGGCTATTTTCTGGAATTTCCTATATAAGATTAAATCCATAAAATGAATAATTGCGTCAGCACTGCGTCACTGTGACATCAGCGAGTCAAAGGCGCCAGCCCAGGTCAAACCTGACTGGTGGGCCCCATCTGTCAGTGTCTCAGCTAACTAACATAATTAAGTTAGTACTAATTAACTGTCAGTGGGGCCTGGGCCCGCATGTCAGTGACCTAAACTAACTAAATTTAGTTAGCACTAATCCTAACCTAATTAACTGGCCAGCCCCACCTATCATAGGCTTAGGGGAGGAAGTCAACCTGGGCCCACACAGGTCAAACATGGTCAACTCGCCGGCGGCTTGACGCCGGCGATGACAGACATGGCGGAGGGGCTCGGGTTTTGCCCACAGTCGACCAAATCGACTGCGGTTTGGTCCTACGCGTAGCTGGGAGCAAGCCGCAACGTTTGGTGGTGGAAGTGGAGCTCGGGGAGGCCGGGAACGACGCCAGCGACGACCTTGGCGGTCGCCGGAGCTCGAGTGAAGATGGATCCGAGGCTACAGGGCACGGCGAGGCACGTGGAGTGGTGCATTAGCCTCCTGGGGAAGTGGTGAGTGTGGTGACGCGCTCGGATTCGAGCTTATGCGCCTGTGGCCATGGCAGCGACATGGCCGGCGGAGCCGAGCTCTCGGCCGTGATAGCCAACGTGATTAGAGGGCAACTCGAGCGACGTGGCTAGGGGGAGAAGAGAGAGGAGCTCACGGCGAGTGCAGCGGGCGTCGAAGCGGGCTCAGGGAAGCTTGGGAGGCGGCGAATCATTGGCGATGATCCCCTGTGGCCGATGAGGGGAACGGCAGCGGTGGCGGCATTGCAGCGCGTCCGAGGCCTTGTGGCTTGTCGAGGAGGTCGAGGGAGATGTTGCGGAGCTCGTGGGCATGGTGGGGTGACACAGGGACGACGGTGGCTACGCCTACGGCGCCAAGACGGCGGCGGTTGCGTCGGCCATGGCTTCGGGGGGAGCGAGGGAGAGAGTAGGGGGAGGAATGAGATGTCCATGGGGTCGGGGCGGCGACGTGGAGCTCGCCCAGGTGTCCTAGCCTCGCGGGCGGCAAGCAGCTGACGCCGTGGCAAGCTCGTGCTCGCCGGCGTCACCTCTATGCCTGCCTGGCGAGGGAGAAGCGGCTGGCTGGCACGGGTCAGCACGGTGCTGGGCCGGCCAGGTGGGCTGCGGCCAAGTAAGTTTCCTCCTCCTCTTTTATTTCTTTTTTTCTATTTTTCTGTAAGTTTGTGGCTTTATTAAAAATACTTAGGCACTTACAAAAATCCTGAAAATAATCATAGGCTCTGTTTGGATTATTTCCAACAGCCCACACTTATTTCTAGAATTATTTGAGCATTTAAAATATTTTATAGCATTTAAATGCCCAAATTCAAATACTTATGATTTAATTCAAAAAATCCAGAATGTCCTAGAAAAGAGTGCACCATTTTTGCCAGGGGTTTTAGCCCAATCCAGAAATGATGAACATTTTGTGAAGGGCATTTTGGGTTCATTGAAAATAATTTTAGTAAACACTAGTTGTTTCCAGGGGGGGTGCTGGGGGTTCTGTCATCCCCATTTCATGTTTTTGTAAAAGTAGACATGATGCAACTCTCTAATGCATGAACTAGCTAGGGTGTGACAACTCACCCCCACTCAAAAGAATCTTGTCCCGAGATTTAGGATCCTCCGGGAAGAAGGTGGGGTACTCGAGTCGAAGACGATCCTCCCTTTCCCAAGTGGCTTCCTTTTCGGAATGGTGTGACCATTGAACCTTGAGAAACTTGATGTTATGGCGTCGAGTGGTACGCTCGGCTTGATCAAGGATACGAACGGGATATTCCCGATATGAGAGGTTATCTTGTAGATCAAGCATTTCATGGTCCACTCCATGGATAGGATCCGTGAAGCAACACCTGAGTTGAGAAACATGGAAGACATCGTGGACTTTGGAAAGATGCGGAGGTAGTTCCAATTGGTAGGCAACTTCTCCTCGTTTGGCAAGAATGCGAAAGGGTCCAATGTAACGAGGAGCCAATTTGCCTTTGATACCGAAACGATGGGTTCCCTTTAACGGAGTAACCCGAAGGTAAGCCTTCTCACCGACTTCATAAGTCATGAGCTTATGTTTACGATCATATTTGCTCTTTTGACGAGATTGGGCTGTTTTCAATTTCTCACGAATAACGCGAACCTACTCTTCTGCTTCCTGAATCATATCCGGGCCAAAGAGTTGTCTTTCCCCGGTTTCTGACCAGTTGAGAGGCGTTCTCCATTTTCGTCCATAAAGAACTTCAAAAGGAGCTTTGCCCAAGCTAGCTTGATAACTATTGTTGTAAGCAAACTCCGCGAATGGAAGGCATTTCTCCCAACCCATTCCGAATGAGATGACAGAAGCTCGGAGCATATCTTCCAGAATTTGATTTACTCGCTCTACTTGACCACTTGATTGGGGTGGAAGGCGGTGCTAAAAGAGAGACGAGTTCCCATAGTATTTTGGAAACTTTCCCAAAATCGAGAGGTGAAGAGACTCCCATAGTCTGAGTTAATTTCCAATGCGACACCATGAAGAGACACTATTCGGGAGATGTATAAATCAGCTAGCTGGCTAGCGGTGATACTCTCACGAACAGGTAGAAAGTGGGCCACCTTGGAAAGACGATCGATTACGACGAAGATGGAATTATTCCCTCTCTTGGTCCTGGGAAACCCAATAATGAAATCCATACATATTTTATCCCATTTCCACTCAGGAATAGCCAAAGGTTGAAGGGTGCCACCATGCCGTTGATGCTCTACTTTAACACGATGACAGACGTCGCAACTAGCTATGTATTGAGCAATTTCTATCTTCATCCTAGTCCACCAAAACCTCTGGCGTAGGTCTTGATACATTTTAGTACTACTAGGATGAATGGTTAGAGGGGATTCATGAGCTTCCTTAAGGATCAGCCGCCTCAGGTTTCATGCCTTGGGAACCACCAAGCGGTTCTCGAAGAAGACAACACCTCGCTCATCCATGGAAAAACATTTAGCAACTCCACTAGTGATGTTTCCCTTAATCCGGGATATGCCCTTATCACGCTTCTGGGCAGCTATGATTTGATCCGTAAGGTTAGGCTTCGCCACCAGGGTGGATAGGAATCCTCGAGGAACAATGTGAAGATTAAGCTTACGAAATTCCTCATGGAGAAGTGGTTGACTTTGTTGTAACATCAGGTTGTTACAATAAGATTTACGACTTAGCGCATCAGCCATGACATTGGCCTTGCCCGGGGTGTAAGTTATTCCTAAGTCGTAATCCGAGATCAACTCGACCCAACGTCTTTGCCTGAGATTCAAATCCGGTTGGGTGAAGATATATTTCAAACTTTGGTGATCGGTGAAGATCTCGCAACGATTACCGAGAAGGTAATGTCGCCAAGTTTTGAGTGCATGGACTACAGCTGCAAGCTCTAGATCATGTGTGGGATAATTTTCCTCATGTGGGTGTAATTGCCGTGAAGCATAGGCAATTACCTGACGATCTTGCATGAGTATGCAACCTAGTCCTTGTCGCGAGGCATCGCAATAGATAATAAAGTCCTTGGAGAAATCTGGTGGTACCAGTACGGGAGCAGATGTCAGGCGTCTTTTCAGTTCCTGAAAGCTGAACTCGCATTGTGGGGTCCACTCGAACTTTTTATCTTTCTTGAGGAGTTCAGTTAGAGGTTTAGCAACCTTGGAGAAATTCTCGACGAAGCGGCGGCAATAGCTCGCTAAGCCAAGGAAGTTCCGAACTTGCTTGACCGTCTCAGGTGGTGTCCAATCAAGGACGGCTTGAACTCGCTCGGGATTTACAGCAATACCCTTACCAGAGATTACATGTCCTAGATAGGTCACTTCTGGCAACCAAAATTCACACTTGGAGAATTTGGCATAAAGGCGATGCTCTCGAAGTTTCGTCAATACCAGCCTTAGATGTTCGGCATGCTCCTCTTCATTCTTGGAGTAGATGAGTATGTCATCGAGGTATACTACGATGAATTTATCCAAATACTCCATGAAGACCGAGTTCATTAACCGAGAGAACGTGGCTGGGGCATTGGTTAAACCGAAGGACATGACGGTGTACTCGTATTGGCCATAACGAGTAACAAAGGCCGTTTTGGGAATGTCCCCGTTTTTGATTTTGATTTGATGGCAGCCCAACCTCAAATCCATCTTGGAAAATACTGAGGATCCAGCGAGCCGATCATACAGATCGTTGATCCTGGGAAGAGGATACTTGTTCTTGATGGTGACCAAGTTGACAGGCCGGTAATCTACAACCATCCGATCCGTTCCATCCTTCTTGACGAAGAGGACGGGGCAAGCCCAAGGGGAGGAACTAGGACGGATGAAACCCTTTTTCAAGGACTCATCGAGTTGGTTCTTAAGCTCGGCTAGTTCTAAGGGTGCCATCTTATAGGGTCTCCTAGAAATCGGAACGCTTCCTGAAACAAGGTCTATCACAAACTCGACATCCCTGTCAGGTGGAACATCTGGCAGTTCTTCTAGAAAGACATCCGGAAAGTCTCGGACTACCGGAATATCTTCAAGGTCTGGAAGGGGGTTGGCATTTAGGGAGTAAAGTTGGCGCTTGGCCACTCGAGTTAAGACATTGACTATATTGCCCGATGGGTGGGTAAGTTGAACGGTTCTAGTGGCACAATCAATCTTAGCATAATGAGCTAACATCCAGGCCATACCCAAGATGATGTTTATGTCCGAGGACTTGAGAGGTATTAAAGATGCGAGGAAGACAAGTCTATCATTCCCATGGCTTACTCTAGAAGGTTTCCATTTTGAACCCGGAGTTTGAATTACCATGGAAGTGGGCATGTCACGTAATGTTGTGTTATGCAATCAAGCATAGCTCTCAGATATGAATGAATGAGATGCTCCAGTATCGAAAAGAACAGATGCCGGATGGCAATTAACAAGGAGCATACCAAGTACGACGTTAGGATCCTCATGAGCCTCCTCAGCTGAGACATAGTTGACATGGCCATGTGCAGTGGTGACCGGCTTGGCGTAGAATGTCTTTCCCGCTGGCTTATCACGGCCAACGGACTTTCCAGACTGATTGGGATTGTTGTTCTGAGGGCACTCCCGACTATAATGACCCGGCTCTCCACACTTGAAACATGTCACAACATTGGGGCGTGGAGCAGCATTAGCAGCGGGGCCACCATAGGGCTTGGACAGTGCAAACTGCTGGTGGGGCGAGGCGCCTCAAAGGATGGCCTCGGAATGAACCTGGGTGGCAGTGCCGTGCTTGGAAGCCACACCCGGCATTTCTGAGATCCAGAGCCGGATGAAGAGCCAAAATCACGAGAGTGCTTGCGTGAAACGTCATAGTCAGACTGGCATGTCTCAGCACTGATGGCTTTATTGACCAACATCTGAAAGGAGGTGCACTCGTGCAAATGAAGATCACGGCGAAGCTCAGAGCTAAGTCCCTTGCGGAACCTTGCCTACTTCTTAGCGTCGGTGGATACCTCTTCAGGAGCATATCGTGCCAGATTCCCAAATTCAGGACTATATGCGTCCACAGTCAGTCTTCCTTGGGTGAAATTGCAGAACTCTTCCCTCTTGCGATCTATGAGACCTTCTGGGATGTGATGCTCACGGAAAGCCTCACTGAATTCAGCCCAAGTAGTGATTTGGCCGACCGGGCGCATAGCCTCAAAGTTTTCCCACCAAAGGCTAGCAGGGCCTTCGAGGTGAAAGGCAGCATAGGTAACCTTATCAGCTTCGGCTACCTTGGTAGAACGTAGCTTGTGTGTGATGCTGCGGAGCCAGTCATCCGCATCGAGGGGCTCGACGGAATGATTAAACTTTGGTGGGTACAACTTGATGAAGTCATTGATCGACACCAAGTCATTTCGCTGATGGCGTGCAGTGTTCTGCTCAATCTGCTCCAGCAAGAGGTTAGCCTCACGCTTGTTTCTTTCCGCCTCCAGCATAACTTCGGCCAAAGATGGCGGGTGAGGAAGATTTTCACCCCTAGCTGCACTGGCTTCCCCCTGCTCCGGGGCAGCAGGGTTGCTGCGGGTGTTAACCATCCTAGGAGAAAACGAGACAACGATTTAGATAAGGATGGCACAAACTTAGCAACGAAGTGCAGAATGTAATGGAAACATGGAATGCTAAGATGTTCATTACACGACATGGTAATATAGAAAATGCCATATATATACCATTGGTCATACACACCGTACATAGTTTAGTACAAGCCCAGGCTAGAGTACAACTACGGTGAAAGACATTACATCTCATCGGAGGCATTCCAAGCTCCTATACATAATTTTTCTACACCTCCGGAGCGTGATACAGACCAAGTTGTATCCCACGGGTCACGCAGGACTATGGAGAATACAACTATTACAATACTAGTGAAACTACTACTAGCTCAGACGACTCCGTAGTAATCCTCATAAAAGTCGCCACCAAAGCCTGGAAGTGGAACATGATCATCTGGGAATAGACGGTCCTGCGGAGCCTGCGGACCATAGGGACTCCGATGTGGCCTAGGTCCCACAGGTGGTGCAGACGGGGACCACGAGAAGGGGTGATGCCTCCTACATCGCGCCACTCCATACAATCTGGCAATCCAGACCGTACAGGGTACAAGTCCCTCATGTCCATGTATCCTTCCTGCACCGCAGGTGCAAACTGAGTCAAAGTGGCCCAATGATCAGCACGAGTGTGGAAAAGCTCCATATGCAAGGCCCGATTTTTGCGGTCCTTATCCTCGAGCATCTCAGCAGTGGTGCGGAGTAGTGACTCCTCATGTGTAGAGTCATAGTACAAAGCCTAATAGTACCCCTGTGCTCCAGGAAGTGAGGCTGGTATGTAACGGAAATCGGTGTTCTGTAGCAAGGCAGTCCTGGCTCGAATGATAGTCATCATTGAATAGGCTGCATCCTGCATAGACATCTCAATAGTGACCCCAAGTCCATAGGAACAGTGAAGGGGCTCAGTGGCTCCAGGATAAGAGGGATATATCCTGACGGTACAGAGGTACTGGCTCTGGTTGAAGTCTCTGAACTGCTCCTCGACAGTATATTCCGGATACCACCGATAGCCGGACTCGACCATCACTCGAACCAACATGGCCGTGTGGCCGGGCACATCGAGGCACCAGGTCAAACGAACCACTTGGTTCTGCGAACGGGTGGCCATCTGAAAGCACAGAATAATGCAAAGGCATTAGAATTTTCTAGGGGAAATCCGACAGCATAACGGCTGTAAATGCTCAGAAAAAGATTTGAGACATCCACAACAGTTTGCAATAACACTCAACAACATCATATCAAGGTTCTGATTCAACTGGCAACATACTAAAAAGTAGTAGAAACTGTACTGTGGCTGGTAACAACAATCATGTAAGCTACTACGGATTACTAACACGTGAACCTGATAGAAGAAGAGAGCCTAGTCCTTAACCCACATTGAATGAGAAGAGAATGACTCAGATCAGAGGGCATAAGGTAAAGGAGTAAAAAGAGACTTACGTTCCCTCCCACAATCAATTCCCCTAAGTATAACTAAAGCATTTCTAGACTCAACATCGACCAGTTTGGCTCAACGAACCTACAGGCAGTCCGGCTCTGATGCCAACGCTGTCAGGACCCCAATTCCAAGTCACATCGATCTAGACGGTAACACCTCATATCACAATGCGGCCTCACGCACGGTATTCCACGGGTCTTACCATGGCCCGGGACCGTTTGCGCCTTTTGGCTCACGTATATGATAGTGTCTCTAGCATCCATATGACAGAGAACCCGGGCCGACATGGCTAGTCGTGAACCCAAAGCAGCACAGACCTATGGATACAGGCATACATGAATCACATCGAGCATGTCGGTCATCAGCGAGTGAATCCGGGCTGTAGCACTGGGCTAACAGGACTCCAGGGAACCCGGGCTGTAGCAGGCTAGGCAGGACTCTGGAAGGCACCGCGTGACATTTCCCCGAAGGGACAGACATAGGAACAAAGTGAAACACATGCCGGCCAGTCAAGTGTCCTAAGCAGTAGTGCTAGGCTAGCAGGACTCCAGTGAACCGGGCTGTAGCAGACTACTATGGCTCAGGAGCACTAGACTACATTTCCCCATAAGAAAGGCTGCCAAGGATAAACAACTAGATTGTCGGATCCCACACATACCAAGCATTTCAATCATACACACAATATGCTCGATATGTGCAAATACAACATGGCATCACAACAAAACTCTACAACTCAAGTACTTTATTTAAAGGCTCTAGAGAGCCATACATAACATGTTCATACAGGTAGGGGTCACATGACCCGACACTCAAGTCATACAAGCATACAAGCACATGCGGAAGCAAGTAGTCTGAGTACAGACACTAGAAAGAAAGAAGGCTTCTTGAAGCCTGTCTATCTACATAGGGTCCTCCATGGCCAGAATCACCACCTGGGTGGCAAGTCACTCACCGACGTCGAGATCTACATAAAACCCATCGGAAGGGGCGGTGTTGTCGTCTGAAAACAGTAAGTAAAGCAAACATGAGTACAAAGGTACTCAGCAAGTCTTACAACAGAACCTACAATACATGCTCATTCTCAAGACGGTGGTGGAGTTATTGCAGCAAGCCAGCTTTGACTCTTGGCTAAGCTATCCTACGAGACACCACTAGTAAAATAGTTTTCGCACACGAGTCCACTATTCACCATCACAATACTCCACCGGGGATCCTCCCTCATCATCCTACGAGAGGGCCATCCTCGGTACTCTCACTTATCTTGAGTCTTTTAGTAGTAACCATTAACTTGTCTATGAACTATATAGGCAACCAAGTAGTCCTTTACCGCAGACGCGGCTATTCAAATAGATGATGTTAACCCTGCAGGGGTGTACTTCTTCATACACGCTCTCACCACTTACCGCCGTTTACACGACATGTACTCACAACCTTCAAGCGGAAGCCCAACGAGGGTGTCGGCCACGGCCTACCTAAACACTCAAGTCTCTAGTCCAGGTTTATCGCCTATCCAGGTTCCATCTGCAAGGAGTCCGGCCGAGGTTTCCACATACGGCCCCGAACGATGTAAACAGGGTTCCTGAGACACCAAACGGGTGACTCGGTACACCGTTCCACGGTGTATCTACCGCATCATAGCCCACCCCTAGGGTCAGTGCTACGCACGACCGCCAACACATAACCTACAAACACTAGAAACTAATTGCAACTCCTGGACAGAGTACTAGGGTGATTAAGAAGCCGAGAGGGTCCATTGGTTTCGTGCCCAATGTATGGTAGTAACTGATTCTTAAATCACACATACAGATCTCAGTTCTTAGGGACGGCCTCAATGAAACAACCCACCATGTACTCCTACATGGCCTCTCATCGATACCTTTACCAAATCATGTTCAACACATCCCTCACATTACTGACATAATCATTTCACTCTACCCCATCACCCAGATGAACCAGACCTGACACAACTCTAAGCATAGCAGGCATAGCAAGGTAGGAAACACATACATGGCTCAATCAACTCCTACACATGCTAGTGGGTTTCATCTAGTTACTGTGGCAATGACAGGTTGAAACATTGTTGGAGTGTATCGAAATGATCAATGGGAATGTATCGATATGATCAATGGGGCTGCTTGCTTGATGGAGTGGTAGTAGGGTACTGCCTTCAGTTGGATACTCGGAGATATCCTCGGAGGCAGAACCTACCACGAAGGACACACAGAACATAATCAACACATGACAATATGCAACAATATGATGCATGCTATGACATGGCAAAATGATGTGTCCTGCCTAATGCAATGTGAAACAAGTTGAAATGGGTCCATTTGAATCAAAGATTCAAATGAAAGTTAAAGTTCTTATGCATAATAAGTGTGTTAGCTTGTTTCACCTAAACAGCAAGGTTAAAGTAGTTTGTCATGCATGAAACCATTACAGATGGATAGATTGAATTCTTCTGATCATTTTTCATATATAATTTGTTTGCTTTGGAGCTATGGTTGATTTTCTATGATTTTTAGAAATTTTGGCTAATTTCTGGAATTTCCTATATAAGATTAAATCCAGAAAATGAATAATTGCGTCAGCACTGTGTCATTGTGACGTCAGCGAGTCAAAGGCGCCAGCCCAGGTCAAACCTGACTGGTGGGCCCCATCTGTCAGTGTCTCAGCTAACTAACAGAATTAAGTTAGTACTAATTAACTGCCAGTGGGGCATGGGCCCGCATGTGAGTGACCTAAACTAACTAAATTTAGTTAGCACTAATTCTAACCTAATTAACATGATGGCCCCACCTGTCATAGGCTCAGGGGGGAAGTCAACCTGGGCCCACACGGGTCAAACGTGGTCAACTCGGCGGAGGGGCTCGGGTTTTGCCCACAGTCGACCAAATCGACTGCGGTTTGGTCCTACGCGTAGCTGGGAGCAAGCCGCAGCGTTTGGTGGTGGAAGTGGAGCTCGGGGAGGCTGGGAACGACGCCGGCGACGACCTTGGCGGTCGCCGGAGCTCGGGTGAAGATGGATCCGAGGCTACAGGGCACGGCGAGGCACGTGGAGTGGTGCGTTAGGCTCCTGGGACGTGGTGAGTGTGGTGACGCGCTCGGATTCGAGCTTAGGCGCCTGTGGCCACAGCGGCGACATGGCCGGCGGAGCCGAGCTCTCAGCCGTGATGGCCAACGGGGTTAGAGGGCAACTCGAGCGACGTGGCTAGGGGAGAAGAGAGAGGAGCTCACGGCGAGTGCAGCGGGCGTCGAAGCGGGCTCGGGGAAGCTTGGGAGGCGGCGAATCATCGGCGATGATCCCCGGTGGCCGACGAGGGGAACGGTAGCGGTGGCGGCGTTGCAGCACGTCCGAGGCCTCGTGGCTTGTCGAGGATGTCGAGGGAGATGCTGCGGAGCTTGTGGGCACGGTGGGGTGACACGGGGACGACGGTGGCTACGGCTACGGTGGCAAGACGGCGGCGGCTGCGTCGGCCATGGCTTCGAGGGAGCGAGGGAGAGAGTAGGGGGGAGGAATGAGATGTCCACAGGGTCGGGGTGGCGACATGAAGCTCGCCCAGGTGTCCTGGCCTCGCGGGGGGCAAGTAGCTGACGCCGTGGCGAGCTCGTGCTCGCCGGCGTCACCTCTGTGCCTGCCTGGCGAGGGAGAAGCGGCTGGCTGGCATGGGCCAGCACAGTGCTACGCCGGCCAAGTGGGCTGCCAAGTTGGCTGCGGCCAGGTAAGTTTCCTCCTCCTCTCTTATTTCTGTTTTTCTATTTTTCTATAAGTTCGTGGCTTTATTAAAAATACTTAGGCACTTACAAAAATCCTGAAAATAATCATAGGCTATGTTTGGATTATTTCCAACAGCCCACACTTATTTTCAGAATTATTTGAGCATTTAAAATATTTTATAGCATTTAAATGCCCAAATTCAAATACTTATGATTTAATTCAAAAAATCCAGAATGTCCTAGAAAGGAGTGCACCATTTTTGCCAGGGGTTTTAGCCCAATCCAGAAATGATGAACATTTTTTGAAGGGCATTTTGGGTTCATTGAAAATAATTTTAGTAAACCCTAGTTGTTTCTAGGGGGGTGCTGGGGGTTCTGTCATCCCCATTTCAAGTTTCTGTAAAAGTAGACATGATGCAATACTCTAATGCATGAACTAGCTAGGGTGTGACAGTGTGACTGAACAAGTCCGGTACCAATTCCACTATTCTTTGATCTCACATTGAGTGATACGAGATACATCCTCAACTTTGGGAAAAGGTAGCTTGGTATTGTTTGTCTCATTTCCTACTCACCTTTGCTCGAGTCTTGTGAGGGATAGGCAAAGCACATCATCTCCGGTCTACAACCACGACGACGAGTTTGATGCTATGAAGGATGTCATCGACGCCATGATGGACAAGCACATGGAGGAGCTCAAGGTCCTCATCAAGAACGGTAAGCGGTCTTCCTCATCTTCGAGAAGACACTCAAGTGCAAAGACTTCCGTGCTACCATCTCCGGCAAGTACACACAAGCATCAACATTGACAAGACCATGAAGAGCGACCTACTGGGCGAGAGTTGGCTTCTCTGCCACCCCCGTGCACACGGGACCCCGTGCACACGGCCTACAGCACCCCCGTGCGCACGGGCCATATAGTACAACAACATCGACTACAAGGCTATGACTTCTTCAACACATTTGGCATCTTCGCCAAGTGACTTCATGACATCTTCGCATTCGGACGAACGACATCTTCGCCTAGTCCACGAGCTCAAGTCCACTACTCCCTCGTGCTACTATGACCTTGACACCAACCACGAGATTCCTTTCTATGGGACTCTAGAACCCGAGGAGTATCTTGAGTGGGAGCGTTTGATGGACGACTACCTCAAGCTACATAAAGTCCCTCCTGAAGATCAAGTGAAGTGCACCTCATGAAACTTCCACAACTACGCGTCCACATGGTGGCTTCACACACCTCCGGAGAGCTAAGACATGAGTTGGCCCAAGACGAAGAAAGCTATGCGGCAAGAGTTCGTGCCTCCAACCTACACGGAACAACTTCTACGCCAATTGGAGAACACCATCCAAGGATCCAAGTCCATCAACAAGTACTTCAAGGAGATGAAGCATGCCTTGTGACGTGCCGGCATGGACGACCCCATGTCAATGAAGTTCCACTTCATGATGGGATTGAACAATGACATCTGCAAGTCTATCTTCCTTGAGAACTACAAGTCCCTCGACGACAACTACATTGGTGCTCTCAAGGCGGAACAAGAACTCATGAAGGCCAAGGCTTCTCCACCCCAAGCACACTTCTCGAAGACCAAGCTCCAACATGACGAGCATGAGGCCAGTACCACCACGATGTGCAAGCCCACCGAGCTCCAAGATGATGCTCCCAAGTTCGACTTCACCGTCATCCCTCTTTGTGGCATTGATGATGCTGAATCTCCTATGACTCTTTTTTCAAGACGGTGCGGCGACGAGTTCAACTACGGAGACCTTCAATGACCAAGCTTTGGAGGCGAGCGACACGGTGGCGAGCAAGGATAATGCTTCCATCTTAGGAGGCAAGAGTGATGATGTGCCATCTTCGGCCTTCATCCATGGCAACGGCGATGAGATGGTTGAGTATGTCACCTCGACCACGGCGACGCATGATGACTTGAGTGACTTTTGCCACCGTATTGAGAGTGAGAGTGCCTTCACCACTAGCCCCATATATGATGTGTTTCCACAATTCCCATGTGAGGAAAGCCACAACCCCCACCTCTTGAGTGAGAAGAGTGACTCCACCATATGTGAGTCTGAGTGCACCTATTTTGAGGGAGTGAGTGAACCACCACATAGAGAGAGTGAGATAGTTGATAGTTCATGTGAGGCCACTTTCAACACTAACAACTTGACCTCTACCTCTATTGTGTCTTCTCATTTGGTGTTAGGTCCCATAAATGATGACGTGCCGATTCACGATGACTACGTCCTACCTTTGGACAATACGATGACCATAGTGGAATATGATGCACCCCCCACATGGTTCCATCAAGTTGATGATGATGACCACCATTTGGTCTTTACCACCTCACCTACACCACTTGAGTGGAATGACAAAGGTAACATAGGTGAAGGTGATGCTCTTGTCCCACTAGTGGACTATCATGAAGTTGATTGCTTGCATGATGTTGATCAACCTATTTCCAAGCTTCATGCTAGTGTGACTTCCCCATGCGATGATTTACCCATTTATGATGAGTATGATGATTGCCATGTGGAGTCTATTAGTTGTGATGCCATGTTACATAGGATTTCTTGTGCTAATTCTCTCAGTCACATCATGTTTGCCAATCCGCTTGACTTGTCATATGGTATGCATGAGATCGATCACATGTCATATTTGCAATCTCTTCATAGTGACTATGCATATGCCATTCAGATTAACCCAATTTGCACTTATGGCATAGATGACAAGCCCATGGTTATTGGCATTTGTTTTTCTTGTGATGATATTGATATGCTCCCTTTGCATCATTTATCTCATATGCCATGCCATGAACACCTAGCTTCGGATATGCATTGTTTTGGATGTTGTCCATTTTCTCCATATGATGTTCCCATTATTGCTCATGAGGAGACCCCCATAGTTTCCTCATACATGTTTGGAGATTTTGATCACTCCTATCCATTACATGATCCCAATACTTATGTTCACCATATGCTTCCCATGAATAAACATGCTATTGATGTGCCATCTACTTGCATTCTCAATTTGTGTCCCCATCATGTCATACACAATACCTATTCTTTCATGATGGATGACATGTTCTTATACCATGCATCAAATTTCTTTGAGCGATGCTTATCTTGTGCTAACTCACACATGCACATACACATCATGATGGATGATGTGTACATTTACCACGCGCACAATTTCTTTGGTTTGTGTCTCTTTTGTGTAGGTACCCATGAATACTTGTCAACCTCGCAATCCCACGAGTTGACAAAACGAGCTCTAGAGAGCAATGATGACTTGGGATCCCATGGATTGTCTTTCCCACCGCTCTCTTCGCGCAAAGATTTCGCACATTTCTTCTACATGACCCTCACTTGGCTAAGGATTATTGTTCATTACATATTCTATGCCCATCTTGCCATGTTCACTTTGCATGATATACTCATTCCTATGCTTTTGCCATGCATTTGTGACCCATGCTTTGCATTACACATGATGATTGATTCTAATACTTGTATGTGTATTTGCAAGCTTGGTGGAGATATCACTTGTTATTGCCATATTTGCTTTGTGCCCCATGCCTATGATTATATTATGATCTTGCTTTGTGTTCGTGCTTGCGATATGTCATGTGCATTGCCTATGCCTATTATTTGCTCACATGACATGATTGCCATGATTTCCTCTAGTATGTTGCATCTTCGCACTACTACCTTGCACGACTTGTTTCCTATGATTGCTTGCCTTGTTGCATCACTAATGACTCATACTTGCTCACTTCATGCGGTTGATGACAACCATCTACATGCTTATCACATGATTATTATTGCTTCTTGTCATATATCTCCACATGTTGCCTCTCTCATGCTAGATGATTTTCCATGTATTGAGTGCAACTATGCCTTTAGTCTTGCTAATGAGATTGCCCCCATAGCATTCTCACATATATTTGGAGATTCGAACATATTTCTTGTGAAGCATGCTTGTCTTACCCCTTTGCACCATATACCTAGTGCCATGAATATTGCCATTGTTGCATCATATTATTCATGCACTTGTGCTTCTAATGGTTATGTGCAAGACAAGAGAACCATCATGATGGATGATGTGTTTATCTACCATGCGCATACATTCTTTCTTTTGTTGTGTGCATGTGTACGATACTTGGACTTCGTGTCAACTTCCACGTCACGTGAGTTGACAATCCGAGCTCTTGAGATCGAACCACCTTCTACCACGACGATTCTATATTGCACTTGCTTATACTTCGGCATTGTGAAGGAGGCACAAGAACATGCTTTCAAGGTGATATCCTTCTCTTTTGTGAACCCCCAAACCATGAGCATGCATATTATGGATCATACTACTTGTGTTGCTTGCACCATGCAACTTATTTGTCATCTTGGACCCCTTGCTTGCGCACATGCTAGAGATCTTGCTTCCACTTGTCATTTTGACAATTCCATGCATCATGATATATATGCCTTGTGTGTTGCATCCGATTCTTGGATTACTTGCTCCTATCACATGTTTGGTTGCAACAATGTCATCACTTCACATATGCCATGTCCCATTGACTGCTACGTGCTTGACTTGATTGCCTCACACATATTGAACAATTGCTCCTTCCTTTGTGTTGAGTGCCACAATATCTTCACTACACCGTATGCACATTATGCTTGGATTGTCTTGCACTTGCCCCATGTGCTTAGACATCTCATTATACTTGGTGTTGTGAATGATTCCTATGCCTACCATAGACCTTTTGTTGAGCACATTGCGCCTTCTTGCTATGATCTTGAGGTTGATGCTTGTTCACTTGTCACACATATTAGCATCTTTACCTCCCATTTGCATACTTGTTTCCATGATGTCCTTGATTGTGCTCACCTTATATGTAAATGCCAAGCCACACTTCTTTGTCAAACCATATGCTATGCTTAATGGCAACACTTGTTGGGTGAATCACCTCTTGAATGCTTGGTTTTGCTCTTACGCCAACCACATTTGTTTTTCCAAGTGCTTGTTATCTTTACTCCTTTTGAAGGAATTACAAGACGGTACGACATCAGAGAGTGCCCATTTATAACTACAAGATGATGAATGCTTGGTGATCGTCCACTACAACACGGCAACATCATCTCTTTCTCATGGTGATTTGGAATTCGATCCGAGGTCGGATCTTTCCCAAGGGGAGGGGATGATCCGGAGCATCCTATGGACAACACCATGTCAAGAGTCCATTTGGCAAGTGACACGTGCCACATCTACTTCATACATACAAATGTGAATCATCTCCTTTACACGTGTCCACTTGTACCTCTCGCGGATGGTATACTACTTGACCCCTCTCTCGTATGAATACATAGGTGTGAGCGGAGCTACACATTCATCGAGGAGGAGTCCAAGAAGAAGAGAGCATCTACACCATCCAAGAGGGAAGCCTGGAAGCGGAGAAGGAAGCGCCAAGAAGAAGGTAGCAGCTCCCAGGCAACCCCGTGCACACGGGGCCCCCTGTGTGTTGGTGCGGGCTTAGCCCATGTAATCCCCATTTCGCCCCTGCTTACCTCTTCATCCCTTGGACCTATATATACTCCTTCATCTCCTCCATTTAGACTTAGCTAAGAATAGATCTAAACACTAGAGCTTAGCTCATGTATCTCCCCTTGTGGGATTCCTCTTGAGAGTGAGACACTCCATTGGAGTTCAAGGCCTCCATTGGAGAAGATCCCTAGTGGATGAAGACCCCCTTGAGGGAAGGATCTATCAAGACCATCAAGCCCTCATCTCCTTCGTAGGATTTGGGATGAACTCTACCATGTATCTTATTTCCCTTTAATTTTTCATGTACCTTGTGGATCTTGTGTGTTTGATTGTTGAGTGGATGTGTGGTTGAACATGTTCTTGAGTGTTCGTCTTTTTTCCCTCTTGTGTTCATCTTGTTCTTGGGGATTCCCCCTCCAATTCGTGAAAGATCTCCACTCACGGTTCCACCCTATACCACATGTGGAGTCTATTAGTTGTGATGCCATGTTACATAGGATTTCTTGTGCTAATTCTCTCAGTCACATCATGTTTGCCAATCCGCTTGACTTGTCATATGCTATGCATTAGATCAATCATATGTCTTATTTGCAATCTCTTCATAGTGACTATGCATATGCTATTAAAATAAACCCAATTTGCACATATGGCATAGATGACAAGCCGATGGTTATTGGCTTTTGTTTCTCTTGTGATGATATTGACATGATACCTTCGCATCATTTATCTCATATGCCATGCCATAACCACCTAGCTTCAGATATGCATTCTTTTGGATGTTGTCCATTTTCTCCATATGATGTTTCCGATATTGCTCATGAGGAGACCCCCATAGTTTCCTCGTACATTTTAGGAGATTTTGATCACTCCTATCCATTGCATGATCCCATACTTGTGTGCACCACATAATCCCAATGAATAAGAATGCTATTGTTGTGCCATATACTTGTATGCTAAATTTGCATCCCCATCGTGTTATACATAACAACTATTCTTTCATGATGGATGTCATGTTTTTATACCATGCATCAAATTTCTTTGAGCGATGCTTATCTTGTGCTAACTTTCACGTGCACATACACATCATGATGGATGATGTGTACATTTACCACACACACAATTTCTTTCATTTGTTTCTCTTTTGTGTAGGGACCCATGAATTCTTGTCAACCTCGCAATCTCACAAGTTGACAAAACGAGCTCTAGAGAGCAATGATGACTTGGGATCCCATGGATTGTCTTTCCCACCGCTCTCTTCACGCAAAGACTTCGCGCATTTCTTCTACATGGCCCTCACTTGGCTATGGGTTGTTGTCCATTATATATCCTTTTCCCATCTTTCCATGTTCACTTTGCATGATATGCTCATTCCTATGCTTTTGCCATGCATTTGTGACCCATGATTTGCATTACACATGATGATTGATTCTAATACTTGTATGTGTATTTGCAAGCTTGGTGGATATATCACTTGTCATTGCCATGTTTGCTTCGTGCCCCATGCCTACGATGATACTATGATCTTGCTTTGTGTTCATGCTTGCAATATGTCAGGTGCATTGCCTATGCCTATTATTTTCTCTCATGACATGATTGCCATGATTTACTCTAGTATGTTGCATCTTTGCACTACTAGCTTGCACGACTTGATTACTATGTTTGCTTGCCTTGTTGCATCACCGATGATTCAAACTTGCTTGCTTCATGCAGTTGATGACAACCATCTACATGCTTTGCATGACATGATATTTATTGCTTCTTGTCATATATCTCCATGTGTTGCCTCTCTCATGTTAGAAAATTTTCCATGTATTGAGTGCAACAATGATTCTAATCTTCCTCATGACATTGCCCCCATAGCATTCTCGCCTATATTTGGAGATTTTGACATATTTTTTGTGAACATGCTTATCTTCCTTGTTTGCACCATATACCTCGTGCCATGAATATTGCCATTGTTGCATCATATTGTTCATGCACTTGTGCTTCTAGTGGTTATGTGCAAGGGAAGAGAACCATCATGATGGATGATGTGTTTATCTACCATGCACATACGTTCTTTGTTTTGTTGTGTGCATGTGTAGGATACTTGGACCTTGTGTCAACTTCCACATCACGTGAGTTGACAATCCGAGCTCTTGAGAGCGAACCACATTCTACCACGACGATTCTACATCGCACTTGCTTGTACTTCGGCATTGTGAAGGACGCACAAGGACATCCTTTCAAGGTGATATTCTTCTCTTTTGAGAACCCCCAAACCATGAGCATGCATATTATGGATCATACTACTTGTGTTGCTTTCCCCATGAGACTTATTATTCATCTTAGACCACTTGATTTCACACTAGTTAGAGATCTTGCTTTGACTTCTCATTTTCACCATTCCATGCATCATGATATATATGCCTTGTGTGTTGCATCGAATTCTTGGATTACTTGCTCCTCCCATATGTTTGCTTGCAACAATGTCATCACTTGACATATGCCATGTCCCATTGATTGCTACATGCTTGCCTTGATTGCCACACACATGATGAACGATTGCTCTTTCTATTGTATTGAGTGCCACACGATATTCACTACACCCAATGCACATTATGCTTGGATTGTCTTGCACTTGACCCATGTGTTTAGACACTTCATTTTATTTTGTGTTGTGATTGATTCCTATGCCTACCATAGACCTTTCATTGAGAAATTTGTGAATGCTTGCTATGAAATTGAGATAGATGCTTCTTCTCTTGTCACACATATTTGCATCACTGCCTACATTCACATGCTTGTCCCCATGATATCTTTGCTTGTGCTCAATTTATGTGCTTAGATGCCATGACACTATCCTGTCAAACCATATGCTTTGCAAGATGATGACACTTGTTGGTGAATCACCTCTTCAATGCTTGGTTTTGCACAAACGCTAATGTGACGCCCGGATAATCATGCTACAGTAATCCCACGCTAATCATGTCACGTCACCTCGGTTACTATTGCTAATCTATCTTTAGGTCAAAATCGGTCCAAAATTCAAATTCAAAGTTTGGTAAATAATAAAAGTTTTCAAACATTAAAATAAAAATGATCGGTTTGTACTAAATATTGCATATGTAAATATGGTGTAGTAAACACATTTTTATAAAATGCCTAAATAATTTAAAATGAAATAAAACAGAAAAGAGAAAATAAAGAGAAAAGGGAAAGACAAATCTAACAAAATAATAAAAAAGGGCTCCATAGCCAACTAGGCCAGATGGCCCAACTCACAGGCCAGGCCAGGCCCAACTGGCCCAGCCGGCCGACCCGCCCCTGCCTTATCCGCGCGAGGGGGAAACCCTAGCCTCTCCACTCCCCGATCCCCTCGCACTCCCCCTCGCCCCCTGGATCTAGACGGCGCGCCTCCACGTCGTCCCGCACGATCCTCCCACTCCTATCGCACGACCCCCCCCCACTCCTCCCGACTGAGATCCCCACTCCCTCTCGTTCTCCAACGTCGCCGAGCACCCCGCGCCTGATCCTTTGCCGCGCTGGAGCCCCACCTCGCCGGCGCGCCGGCGCCCGAGGAACCACCGCCTACCGCCATCCCCAGCACTCGAGGACGACTCCGCCGTCACTTCTCGCGGCCACTCGGAGCTCCTCCGCCTCGACTTCGCCGGAGCCGCCGTCCACGTCTCCTCCCCAAAGGATTCATCGAGCGTCGCCACTTGTTCCCCTGCAACGTGGGGTGAGGAAATCTCCCCTTCCCTCTCACCTTCCTAGCGCCGCTCGCCCCCCCCCACTCTGGTTTGCCCGTCGCCTCATTGCAGCACATGTCAACCGCGCCATGGCCTCCCTACTGCTCCCCGCGCCTTCCCTGTCGCGCATCGCCTTGTTGCCTGCTGCTTCCCTGCTACCTCGCCGGCAATGCCCCGTTCGTGCCACGGCCGCGCCATGCCTCGCGCCCGTCTGCGCCTCGCCTCGTGCGTCCCCTTGCTGCATCCTTGGTGCACACCCATGCGCGTGTCCGTGCCAGCCACCGCTCACTCACCGGTCGGCCCGTGCTGGCCTCGCCTACGCCGACCTGGCGACCTGCCAGGTCCGCCACCCCCCCCCCCCTCGCGTGCCCCTGGCTGTGCGCCCGCTCGGGCTGCACCCAGCGCCCGCAACCGCGGCGCCTGGGGCGGCGCCCGCAGCACCCGAACCCACTATGGCCCTCGGGCCAATGAGATGTGGGGCCTAGCCTAGAACGTTTTTAGAAAAAATATATATAATAAAAATAAATTTAATTAATTAATTAACTAAATTAATTAAGTTAATTAATCCTCCTTAATTAATCTAATTAACCTGTTAGTCTAGCTAAGCAGTAATTAGTTTAACCTAACCCTAATTAACTTAACAGAGTATGACAGGTGGGTCCCACTGGACCCACATGTCAGTTTGACTTAGTCAATCCCTGTTGACTACTGATGTCAACATGACATCATGCTGATGTCATTGATCCAATTTCGAATTAAATTAAAGATTAATTAAATTCCAGAAATTAGTAAATCTTTAGAAAATCATATTTTTTATCCGTAACTCGGATTAAATTATTTTCAACATGAAAGTTGCTCAGAACGACAAGACGAATCCGGATACGCAGCCCTTTCATCCGCCACACACCCCTAACCTATCAAACACACAACTTTCCCCCTCCGGCTCGTCTGCCCGAAAATGCGAAACACCGGGGATAATTTCCCGGATGTTCCCCCCTTCACCGGTACCACCTCGTACCGTGTTAGGGCACACCTAGCATCACGCTTTGTCATGTCATGCATCGTCATGCATTTGTTTGCATTATATTTATTGTTTCTTCCCCCTCTTCTCTCGCTAGACACCGAGACCGACGCCGCTGCTACCCAGTACGACTACGGTGTTGACGACCACTCTCTCTTGCCAGAGCAACCAGGCAAGCTCCCCCTTTGATCACCAGATATCGCCTACTCTTCTCTCTACTGCTTGCATTAGAGTAGTGTAGCATGTTATTGCTTTCCGTTAATCCTATTCCGATGCATAGCCTGTCATTGTTGCTCCATCTATTGATACCTTACCTGCAATCCTAAATGCTTAGTACAGGATGCTAGTTTACCATCAGTGACCCTACATTCTTGTCTGTCTACCATGCTATACTATTGGGCCGTGATCACTTGGGAGGTGGTCACGGGTATATACTTATACATAATATATGATACTTGTGGTGATTAAAGTTGGGTCGGCTCGTAGGAGTACCCGCGAGTGATTCCGATGTTGGGGGCTGAAGGGGCAGGTGGCTCCATCCCGGTAGAGGTGGGCCTGAGTTCCCGAAGGCCCCCGATTGTTACTTTGTGGCGGAGCGATAGGGCAGGTTGAGACCACCTAGGAGAGAGGTGGGCCTGGCCCTGGTCGGTGTCTGTGGTTATTTCAGAATAACACGCTTAACGAGATCTTGGTATTTGATCTGAGTCTGGCTACTGGCCTATACACACTAACCATCTACGCGGGGACAGTTATGGGCACTCGACATCGTGGTATCAGACGAAGCCTTCGTGACGTCAGCGACTGAGCAGCGCGCGCCGGGTTGGACCGCGTAACGCAACTTCCTTTGTAATGGAGGTTGCTAGGTCTGCTCACCGGCCGCATACGCAACGTGCAGGTGTGCAATGGGCGATGGGCCCAGACCCCTGCGCCATAGGATTTAGACCGGCATGCTGACCTCTCTATTGTGCCTAGGTAGGGCTGCGACGTGTTGATCTTCCGAGGCCGGGCATGACCCAGGAAAGTGTGTCCAGCCAAATGGGATCGAGCGTGTTGGGTTATGTGGTGCACCCCTGCAGGGAAGTTAATCTATTCGAATAGCCGTGATCTTCGGTAACAGGACGACTTGGAGTTGTACCTTGACCTTATGACAACTAGATAAAATACACCCTTCCAAGTGCCAGATACAATCGGTGATCGCTCTCTCACAGGGCGACGAGGGGAGGATCATCGGTTAGGATTATGCTATACGATGCTACTTGGTGAACTCACCATCTACTCTCTTCTACATGCTGCAAGATGGGGGTGGCCAGAAGCATAGACTTCGATAGGACTAGCTATCCCCTTCTTATTCCGGCTTTCTGCAGTTCAGTCCACATATGATACCCTTATTTCATTTGATACCGATGCATACATATGTAGTGTAGCTCCTTGCTTGCGAGTACTTTGGATGAGTACTCACGGTTGCTTTCTTCCCCTTTTCCCCTTTCCTATATCTGATTGCTGCAACCAGACGTTGAAGTCCAGGAGCCAGATGCCACCGTCGACGACGACTACTACTACTCGGGAGGTGCCTACTACTACGTGCAGCCCACTGACGGCGACCAGGAGTAGTTTAGGAGGATCCCGGGCAGGAGGCCTGCGCCTCTTTCGATCTGTATCCCAGTTTGTGCTAGCCTTCTTAAGGCAAACTTGTTTAACTTATGTCTATACTCAGATATTGTTGCTTCCGCTGACTCGTCTATGATCGAGCTCTTGTATTCAAGCCCTCGAGGCCCCTGGCTTGTAATATGATGCTTGTATGACTTATTTTATTTGTAGAGTTGTGTTGTGATATCTTCCCGTGAGTCCCTGATCTTGATCGTACACGTTTGCGTGTATGATTAGTGTACGATTGAATCGGGGGTGTCACAGCTAACCACATTTATTTTTCCAAGTGTTTGCTGTCCTTGCTCATTTTGAAGGAATCACTAGAAGGCTCGACATTAGAGAGTGCCCACTTCAAGCTTGAAGATGATGACTACTTGGTGAACGTCCACTTCTACACGGCGAAGCCATCTCTTTCCCATGGTGATTTGGTTTTCGATACGAGGTCGGATCTTTCCCAAGGGAGCGGAGATGATGCGGAGCATCCTATGGACATCACCATATTAAGAGTCCGTTCGGCGAGTGACACGTGCGACATCTACTTCACACACACAAAGGTGAATCATCTCCTTTACACATGCTCATTTGACCCCTTCGAGGATGGTATACTACTAGACACTTCTCCCGAGTGCATGCATAGGTATTGTCGGAACGCTACGGATGACTTGGAGGAGTGCAAGCGCCAAGGAACACCTACACCATCCGCGAGGGAAGCGTGGAAGCGAAGACAGAAGAAGAAGGAGCCGCGGAGTCTACAGCGACCGGGCGAATGGAAGCCAACGGACGTCTGATACTCCAAGTGCCCGGACGACCGACGTGAAGGAAATATGCCCTAGAGGCAATAATAAAGCTGTTATTTATATTTCCTTATATCATGATAAATGTTTATTATTCATGCAAGAATTGTATTAACCGGAAACTTAGTACATGTGTGAATACATAGACAAACAGAGTGTCACTAGTATGCCTCTACTTGACTAGCTCGTTGAATCAAAGATGGTTAAGTTTCCTAGCCGTAGACATGAGTTGTCATTTGATTAACAGGATCACATCATTAGAGAATGATGTGATTGACTTAACCCATTCCGTTAGCTTAGCATTCGATCGTTTAGTATATTGCTATTGCTTTCTTCATGAGTTATACATATTCCAATGACTATGATATTATGCAACTCCCGAATACCAGAGGAACACTTTGTGTGCTACCAAATGTCACAACATAACTGGGTGATTATAAAGGTGCTCTACAGGTTTCTCCGATGGTAATTGTTGAGTTGGCATAGATCGATATTAGGATTTGTCACTCCGATTGTCGGAGAGGTATCTCTGGGCCCTCTCGGTAATGCACATCACTTTAAGCCTTGCAAGCAATGCCACTAATGAGTTAGTTGCAGGATGATGTATTATGAAATGAGTAAAGAGACTTGCCGGTAACGAGATTGAACTAGGTATTGAGATACCGATGATCGAATCTCGGGCAAGTAACATACCGATGACAAAGGGAATAACGTATGTTGTTATGCGGTTTTGACCGATAAAGATCTTCGTAGAATATGTAGGAGCCAATATGAGCATCCAGGTTCCGCTATTGGTTATTGACCAGAAACGTGTCTCAGTCATGTCTACATAGTTCTCGAACCCGTAGGGTCTGCACGCTTAAGGTTCGGTGACGATCAGTATTATGAGTTTATGTGTTTTGATGTACCAAATATTGTTCGGAGGCCCGGATGATATCGGGGACATGACGAGGAGTCTCAAAATGGTTGAGACGTAAAGATAGATATATTGGACGACTAAATTCGGACATCGGAAAGGTTCCGAGTGATTCGGGTATTTTTCGGAGTACCGGAGAGTCACGGGAATTCACTGGGGAGTATATGGGCCTTATTGGGATTTAGGGGAAAGAAAGAGGGGAGGCTGCATGCCCCCCCAAGGCCTAGTCCGATTTTGACTAGGGGGAGGGGCGGCGCCCCCTCCTTCCTTCTCTTCTCTTTTCCCTTTCCTTCCCTCCTACTCCTACTAGATGGAAGGGGGGGATCCTACTCCCGGTAAGAGTAGGACTCCCCAGGGCGCGCCATAGTAGGGGGGCGGCCCACTCCCTCCTCCATTCCTTTATATATGGGGAGGGGGGCACCCCATGGAGACACACAAGTAGATTGTTCCAAGATGTGTGCGCTGCCCCCCTCAACCATAATCCACCTCGATCATATCGCAGAAGTGCTTAGGCGAAGCCCTGCGTCGGTAGCAACATCATCACCGTCATCATGCCGTCCTGCTGACGGTACTCTCCCGTGATGCTCCGCTAGATCGGAGTTCATGGGACATCATCGAGCTTAACGTGTGCTGAACTCAGAGGTGTTGTGCGTTTGATACTTGGATCGGTCGGATCATGAAGACGTTCGACTACATCAACCGCCTTCTCATAACGCTTCCACTTACGGTCTACGAGGGTACATGGACAATACTCTCCCCTCTCGTTGCTATACATCACCATGATCTTGCGTGTGCGTAGGAAAATTTGGAAATTACTACGTTCCCCAACACGACGTCCACCGGACGTCCGACGCGACCACGCCAGGGCCAGCCAACGGAAGCTACAGCGGCCGGACGACGACACACCCCAGGTCTCGGACGACCGAGCGCCACCGGACGACCGGCGCCACAGCGATAGAATGATATTTACGGAAGTCCGAAGTCCACCAGACGTTTGGACCGTCCCGAGCCTCCGAACGTCTGACACCCACCGGACGTCCGACGCCTGTCTGTGCACAGTGTAATGGCCCCAAGGACCTTGTACCCCTTCGCCCCTCACTTACGGCTTCGTGGCCCTAGACTATACATACTCCTCCACCTCCTCCATTTGAGGGTTAGGAAAGTAGTAGCTCGTTTAGAGATAGAGCTTGGCTCATAAATTACGGAGCTACTCCACGAGAGAGACCACGGCCCCTCTTCGGAGAAGATCCACCTTGAATTCAAGACCGCTCACGGAAAGATCCCCTCATGGATTCAAGACCTCCTCATGGAGATGAACCTTACCTTGTATCTTTCCCTTTGTTGTTCATGTACCTTGTGGATCTCATGTGTTTGATTGTCTAGTGGATGTGTGATTGGACTTGTTCTTGAGTGTTTCCCCTTGTGATTTCCCTCCGTTCTTCCCCGTGGTCTTCGTGTTCTTAGTTTGGATCCACTCCTTTCGTGAAAGATCGGCCACATAGGGTTCCACCCTACATCAACTTGTTTGATTGAGCCTATTGTATTTGGTTGTTCTCGCATCATATGCCTCCATACTATGAAATGCTCCCTTGTGCTTT
Organism: Triticum aestivum; assembly: GCF_018294505.1. Taxonomy (NCBI): domain Eukaryota; kingdom Viridiplantae; phylum Streptophyta; class Magnoliopsida; order Poales; family Poaceae; genus Triticum; species Triticum aestivum. Next base: position 356,841,365 of record NC_057812.1, on the reverse strand, counting down.
CTTATGATGAGCATGATGCATAAACTTGTTGGGTATCTTACCACACGAATGATAGGTTTTGCACTTCCGGTAACCTCATTTGTTTTTCCGAGTTTTTTTTCATGTTGTTTCATTTTGAAGGATTCACAAGGTGGTACCATCACGAGACAACTTGGTCATGTGAAGGCGTACACGATGCGCGACACCAATTTTTTTGAAATTCTCATAAAGGTGAACTCCTTCCCTTTGAGCCATCCTCAAATACGCATATTGGATGGGTCACTCTTTCATTGTTGTTTCCTTCTTGTTGTTGACATGATACATTTCACGAACGGAGGAGCGACATTGAAGATTGGCTCTATGGACCTTCACATTGAGGAGCGCTCGGACTTATTAGTTGCACCTTCGAAACTACACTCATGCCACGACATCGAGCATTGGTACATAAATACTCCTTTGACACATTGCACCACCACCTCCATATTTGTCGATTGTGCTCACACATGTCATGCTCGATGGACATATCATACACATGACAAATTTGCATCTTATGCATGGATTTACTCACATTATAATTTCCTTGTTGCATCTTATATTCACATGTCATCCATGATATATGATCTTGTGCACTTCCTTAGCAAATTTGTTGTGATCTTCCTTGATGGCATATTCATACATCATGATCATCTTGTCCACCATCAATTGCGTGATAACATAATCATATTGAGCATCCATTGCCATATTCATGCTATTGATAAACCATCACAGTATGACATCATTTTGCACTGTGGTTGCATTGATCATATTCACAATACATTAGTGTGCACAATGAATGTTTTTGCTCCCATGAATGATTTGCATATCATTCTATATCATCTTGATAAGCTTCATGCGGTTTGTCATGAACAATCTTGCCGAACGGACTCATTCTTACATGATGGACACTTTGTGTGTGCTAACCATTGTATTTCCGAGTGTTGTTTGTGTTTGCTCTTTTTGCATGTATACTCCTCCGGCGACACCTTGGAGTACTTGGATTGCGCCATGACTTCCACTTCGTCCAACTACAAGTCCGTCCATGACAACCATTTCCATGGTGATAAGGATCACGATCCGAGGTCGGATCTTTCCCAAGGGGGGAGATGATACAGAGCATCCCATGTTCATCCCCATGTACACTCCGAATACTCTCCAAGCTCCAAGAGGACAAATGACAAGACCTCAAATATATGCCATTGGACACAAGGTGAACTCTCTCCTCTCCGAACCTTCACTTTCTACATGTGAGACATGGCTACTACCTCCAACGTGTGTGCTATGCATGATCAGGTACTTAGAGGAAAGCCATGGAGCTACCACATCCAATGGACGAGCTAGCGAGGACACCAAGTACAAGGACCAGAGAAGAAGTTTCCCGAAGTCTACAACCTCCGGACGACCGGACCCCACCGGACGTCCGACGCCTGGGCACTCAGCTAGCCAGAAGGGCCGGCCGACGGAAGCTATAGTGGCCGGATGACTGGCAAGTAACGGACGTCTGACACACCCCATGCCCCGGATGACCAAGCACCACTGGACGACCGGTGCCACGGTGACAGAATGATATTTACGGAAGTCCGAAGACCCCCGGATGTCCGGACCGTCCCGAGCCTCCGGACGTCCGACACCCACCGAACATCCGACGCCTGTCTGCGTATAGAGATCGGTCCAGAGGCCCATGTACCCCCTTCGCCCCTCACTTACCCCTTCGTCCCTCTAGACTATATATACTCCTCCACCTCCTCCATTTGAGGGTTAGCATAGGTTTAGCTCATTTGAGATAGAGCTTTGCTCATCCATACGGATCTACTCCACGAGAGAGACCGCACGCCTCTATGAAGAAGATCCACCTTGGATTCAAGACGCCCTCATGGGTGGCCCCCATCAAGATCTCCTCATGGAGAAGAACCGGTTACCCTTTGTATCGTCCCTTGTTGACTTTGGATCGTGTGATCTCTATGTGTACTTGGATCTAGCATATGTGTGATCGTTCTTGTTGGTTTGAGTGACTCTCTCGTGTTTCCCCTTGTGTTTCCCCTCATATTTCCCCTCGTGTTCTTCATGGGATCCAGCCCTTGCGTGAAAGGTCGGCCATCTAGAGTTCCACCCTACATCATACACCATCTCCAACTCAAGTATACCAACATCGAATACTCTTCGACATGCCACGCACTAAGATCGTCAAGCAAACCGCAACCCTCTACACGACAACAACTCTCGAGAGAAACGACACCGTCAAAACCAAGCTACTTTTGCGCAAGCACGAGAACGGCAACGACAACACCAACAACAAGAAGAAGAGAGAGCGCGTCTACACTAAGATGCACAAGATGCTGAGGTACAACGTCAAGAACAACAATTGCGAGAAGCTCATGCACTTGAGGCGCAATGTGCCCTTAGATATTCAAGTCAAGTCGTAGCCAAGCGCAACCGACAAGCTCGTGAGCAACAAGAAGCGCTTCGCAGAGAGGTTCAAGCAAAGATTTTTCAATCAAGAGTGAATCGTCAAGTCCCTCAAGCTCCTCCACAAGCTCGACAAGCACCTCAAGTTCAACAAGAGCAAGAAGACAATGGAAATCATCCAAGACAAGAATAACTTGAGGAAGACAATCCTCCTCGTCAAGGACGTCATCACCCTCGACGCCAACACAATGAAGAGCAACGCTATGGAAATCTAAAGTTCACCATGCCCAAGTTTTCCGGAAGCAATGATCCCGAAGAGTACCTTTCATGGGCATTGAAGGTTGACAAAATCTTCCATTTGCACAACTATGAGGAAGAGAAGAAGATCGCTATGGCATCCCTTGAGTTCCAAGATTACGTCCTCATTTGGTGGGAACAAGTCATTGAGGGTCGAGAGGCAAGAGGTGAACCACCCATCACTACTTGGGCACAAATGAAGGATGTCATGAGAGCACGCTTCGTGTCGACCTACCACAACCGCGACCTCTTCAAGAAACTCCAACTCCTCAAGCAAGGAACCAAGAGCATTGAAGAATACTACAAGGAAGTGCAGATTGCCATGATACGAGCTAATGTCATGGAAGATGATGAGAAAACAATGGCACGTTACTTGAATGGACTCAATCATCCTATCAAGAAGAACGCCGACTTCCAACAAAATTCGAACCTCATAGAGCTGGTGAATCAAGGTACCAAAGCAGAACGTTAAGGCAAGGTGACTTCAAGTATGCCACGTTCTCATCCAAGTCCTATGGCTTCTCCAGCACCCAAGCTTCAACAACTCCAACACCTTCTATCTCAACCGAGCCATCTACAAGCAACGTCGACAAGTCGAGTTACAAGAAAACTGCGACAACCTCAAGTCACCCCCCTACAACAAGCAACTTAAAGTAAAGAGCTTCATCATCATCTACCCCAACCGATGAGACCATCAAGAAAAGTTCCTTCAAATTCTTCACATGCGGAGGCCAAGGCCACAAGTCCTTTGAGTGTACCAACAAGCGAACCATGATCCTCAACGACGATTGTACATACGACTCCATGAGTGAAGGAGAAATGGAAGCACTTGAGCAAGTGGCTATGCACCAGCAAGTGAACAAAGATGAAGAAGAACAAGTCTTTTGCAACAAAGATTCAAGCACCGCTCTCATTGTCTCCAAAGTCTTGACTCTTCAACATCAACAAGAAGAAGACCAAAGATGCCACATCTTTCATACCAAGGCCGGCATCAATAGAAGGTCCATCATGGTCATCATCGATGCAGGGAGTTGTCATAACTTAGCAAGTGAAGAACTATGCTCCAAGCTCCAATTGGTCAAGATGAAGCACCCACATCCCTACAAATGGCAATGGCTTAGCGACTCTGGCACTATCCAAGTCGAGCATATAGTGAAAGTCTCCTTCAAAATCGGAGCATATGAAGACACTTTGGAGTGTGATGTCGTTCCATTGACCTTTTGCCACCTTCTTCTTGGATGACCATAGCAATTTGATCGATGTGTCATCCACAACGGCCGATCAAATCACTATATCTTCAAGATGAACGGAAAGGAGTATGTACTTCGACCTATGAATCCAAGCCAAGTGATCGTCGACGAGCAAGCCACCCATCATCGAGAGAATAGTGAGAGAGCAAACCACCAAAAAGAGAGTGAGCGCCACAAGCCCAAATCGAGTGCCTCCACGATGAGCGACAAGAAGAACTTAGTTCTATTTGCCACCAAAAGTGAGATAAGATAAGTGTGTGAGAACCCAGCAAGTGTCATGCACTATGTCCTTTTGTGAAAGGACGAGGCACCAAAAGCTAACACCTCTCACAATCTACCTTTAGTGTTTTCCCCGACGAGCTACCCCCGGGTCTACGTCCTCTACGAGGCATTGAGCACCGAATCAACCTCATCCCCGGAGCTCCCCATCCTAACAAGGCTCCCTACCGCGTCAACCCCGAGGAAACCAAGGAGATCCAACGGCAAGTACAACAATGTCAGATTTCGGGTTTCGGCAAAACCCTTGAGTTTCAAACACTGGGGTGCACACGAGGATCTCTCCCCCTCTCTAGCTCGCGCACTCTACGATCTCACGGCCTAGCTCGACGAACCCAAAGAACATGAGACGCAAGATTTATACTAGTTCGGGCCACCGTTGTGGTGTAATACCCTACTCCAGTGTGATGTGGTGGATTGCCTCTTGGGCTGAGGATGAACAGTATAAGGGAAGAACAGCCTCCTTAGGAGAGGTGTTCTTGTGCCTGGTGAACTTGTGTGGTTCGGATTGATCTAGGTCTGAATCAGCTGCCTCCCTTGGTGGTGGCTAGTCCTATTTATAGAGGCCCTGGTCCTCTTCCCAAATATTGAGCGGGAAGGGATCCCACAATAGCCAAATTCGAAGGGAGACAACTAGTACAAACTATCCTGACAAAAGTGGTCTTAGCCTGCCAAAGGCTCTAGTGGTGATGCTGTCTTGGGCTCCACGATGACCTCCTTCTTGCCGTCCTGCTGGTCTTGGTCTTGTTGCACCGATATGGAAACCTTTGCCTGATGCCTCGGGACTCCTCGCCTGTGCTTTCCCCTTTAGCACCAAAGAGGAAACAAGGACACTGCGCGCGCTGGCGCCCGCTTGGCGCCGCCTGGTTCCAGTCGTCATGGCTTGCATCACAGGAACCTCGCGAGGTGCCCCTCGCCTTGATCTCTCCGCCCTCGTGAGCCAGCCTGGTGAGGCCGCCCCTGAGGAGGCCTTGCGTCGTCTGTCTCTCGAGGCTTGGCCCCTCGTGAGGGTCTTGAATGTTTGTTGGTGAAGATGGGCCATACGCCGCTGGTGGAGCCACGCTGCGGGCCGCAGGCAGGCAAGTCCGGGGACCCCGTTCCCAGAACACAGACAGTAGCCCCCGGGCCCAAGTCACGGTCGGGCTTGGCGTCGAGGCGAAGGCAAAGGGGCAAGCGCGGAGTGCCGCGGGCCCCAAAAGCCTCCGGCCCCGCTTGACGCATGGAGATTGGTTGGACATGGGCGTCTCCGCTTCCCCACGCCGCCTCGGCAACCACCCGACTTGACGAGTCCCTGCTGCATGCAGAAAAAGGTCATTATTACCTTAGATCATGGAGGCCAGCAGTTGGCCTCCCCTTGGCTATAAATGGGTGGGGAGGCGGAGCCCCCATCGACCATCCCTTCCTTTGATTCTCCTGCTCCTTCTTCTTCCCTGCTTCATTGTCAGCAGGGACACCCATGGCGCCTACGAAGAGGCTCTCAGTGGCAAAGAAGGGGAAGGCTCGTCAGGAGGGGCCCGGCTCTCCTCCGCCGAAGAGGAGGTGCGACCGTCCCCGCAAACACGCTGCGACCCCCGCCGTGGCCCCTCGCAGCCGCGGCCGCGCCTCCTCACGTAGTGGCAGCCGCCCAGGTCGTGGCGTTCATCCTGTGGTCGGAGAACCCAGACGACACTTGGCTCCAGCTATCGCGCTTCGTTGTTGGCGAGCTGCCAGCCACTGGTGCAGGTCGTCTATGGCTGCAAGTGGACGGCTACTGCAGCAGGGCTTCCTGGGCCGCGGTCGAGGTCTCCGCCATGGTCAACGCTGTCCTAGCTCGCTGCTGGCAGACGTTCGCCTACACGCGCGGGCTTGGCAGGCGGTGCGCCCTCCACTTCAAGTACGACGGTGACGCGACCATCTTAGTGAGGGTATTTGGGGAAGATGGTCGCCGCATGGGGTGCTGCCCCGAGGACAGCGACGGCGATGAGGTGCTCGGCCTTGGCGATGGTCATGATGAGGAGGAACGCGGCTTTGTCCTTCGTGCCGGCCACGGCTCATCTAGCTACGACAACTCTTCGTCCAACAGCAGCTCCTGTGGCGGCTGCTACGACCAGCCGCCACGCTGCCGCGCCCGCTTCGAAGGTGGCAGCGGGTCATCTGGCCGCCGCACTCCGGTGAAGCGCCCCTCCTCGGCCCTTGCACACTTGGTTGCTATGTTGAACATCTCCAAGGTCGTGCACAGCTCCTCATGGATGGCAAGCACCTCCTTCATCTTGACGTCGCGGAAGCCGTCGGAAAACGCCAAAATGATGGCCTCGTCCGTCACCTTGGGGATCTGGATACGCACGCTGTTGAAGCACTGGATGTATTTCTGCAGGGTTTCTCCTGGTTGTTGGTTGATGCGACGCAGATCATCCGCGGCCGGGGGGTGGTCACGAGTGCCCTGGAAGTTGGTAATGAAGCGACTGCGCATCTCATCCCAGGAGGAAATCGAGACAGGGGAAAGGTTCAGGAGCCATGAGCGGACGCCATCCTTGAGAGCCATGGGAAACTAGTTCGCCGTGACTTTTTCGTCGCCGTTGGCCGCCTCGATGCTCAGCTCGTAGAGCTGCAGAAACGTCGCAAGGTCGGGTCTGCCGTCGTAGCGATGAGGCAGATCCGGCTTGAACTTGCCCGGCCAGACGATGCTGCGCAGCTCAGGGGTGAAGGCAAGGCAGCCCGCCGTGGCCACCGGGGTCCGTCGTGGAGGTGGAGCTTGACCTTGGTGTCGCTGTGCCGCCATGGCAAGCGGCACATGGCCCTGCCGCAGCAAACAATCCTGTAGTGGTGGTGGTGGAAGCGGTGGAGCATCTTCTTGTGGACGAGGAACCTCCTGGGAACTTGTTTCTTTGTGCGCGGGCACACGGTGCGGACGATCACGCCGCTTGGCCACGCATCTTGGAGCAAGGGCGTCGTCTTGACGCGGGGGAGGCTGAGGCACTCCCTGAGCCGCGCGCCTTGGCATGAGGGCACCATCTGGGAGATGAGGGGGTGGAGGCTCTCTGTGAGCGAAAGGGATGGCGCTGGAGAGCCGCCCGCGGCGCTGACGAGGCGAGGCGATGCGCTCCAAACAGTCCTATTAGAGGTCGTTGACCGGGCGGTAGCGCAAGAGCTCGCGTGCCATGAGCAGCGTGTCCTACACGGCCGTGGGGGCACGGCGAGCGTGAGACGATGAGACGGCCGGAGTCAGTGACAGGGTGGCGGTGCGACCATCTCGCCGCACAGAGGGGTGCAGTGAGGAGGCTTGCTGCTTGTTTGCCGCTGGGCCGATGGCGGCGGGTGACGGATAATGGCGGGGAGGTCCGCCGACAGGGGCGGTTTGAGTGACACGGGTGGCGAGAGCGGCCCGACGCTCAGCGCGAGCCCGACGAGCTTCGGCCATGAACTTGGCGAAGCATTGAAGCGCAGATCGACGAAGAGGAAAGCTTCGGCGCACCCCAACCTGGTGCGCCAAATGTCGGATTTCGTGTTCCGGCAAAACCCTTGAGGTTCGAACACTGGGGTGCGCACGAAGATCTCTCCCCATCTCTATCTCGCGCACTCTATGATCTCATGGCCTAGCTCGACGAACCCAAAGAACATGATACACAAGATTTATACTGGTTCGGGCCACCGTTGTGGTGCAATACCCTAGTCAAGTGTGGTGTGGTGGATTTCCTCTTGGGCTGAGGATGAACAATACAAGGGAAGAATAGCCTCCTCAGGAGAGGTGTTCTTGTGCTTGGTGAACTTGTGTGGTTCGGGTTGATCTAGGTCTGAATCCGCTGCCTCCCTTGGTGCTGGCTAGTCCTATTTATAGAGGCCCTGGTCCTCTTCCCAAATATTGAGCGGGAAGGGATCCCACAACGGCCAAATTCAAAGGGAGACAACTAGTACAAGCTATCCTGACAAAAGTGGTCTTCGCCTACCAAAGGCTCTGGTGGTGACGCCGTCTTGGGCTCCACGATGACCTCCGTCTTGCCGTCCTGCTGGTCTTGGTCTTGTTGCACCGATAAGGCCCTAACGAGGGCGTCCACATTGTCCTCCACCCATCGCGCCAGGTTGTCCCGGACGGCTATGGGCACGGGTGCGGTGGCAGCGTCGATGTTGAAGTGGGGGTCCCTGCCCAGTAGATAGCTGAAGACGCGGGAGAATGCACACCCGAGCAAGGCTCGGCTCCTCTCTTCGACAAGCCAACAAGACCTTTCAGAGTGGTCCTCCAGAAGCGTCACATCGGTGAAAAACTAGAGGTTATCGGCGTAGTTGACCTCGTGCGGCTCCTTAGCGACAGCCTCGCAGATGTTGCCCAAAGCTGTGTTGGCTCTTTCTCTGAGCGTTTGAAGCATGGGGGCATGCTCACGCTCCAGAACCCGCCGCCGATGGATCTCGTCCTCATTCCGCTACGCGACGGCCTCGGCGTAATCAACCCTCTGTTGGAGAAGAAGCTGCTCGGCCCGGGAAGAGGACAGCTCCGCCTGTGCCGCGCTGAGGGCGGCTGCGGAGGAGTCCGCACGCCGCGTCGCTTCGGCCAGTTTGGCCCTGAGGGCTGCGGTCTTGCCCTCAGCCTCGGCCCTGATCAGCCCCAACCTCGTCTCGTATTCATGCTCGAAGGCCGAGCGAGCCTCCGCCACGCGGCGATCGACTTCTTCCTGGGCCCGGGCTTCGCGCGCGGCAACGTCATCCTCCGCCCAAGCCACTAGGCGCTCCCTCGTCTCCAACCGATCAAGGTAAAGATTGCACTCGGCGGCCTCCAGCGTCAGCGCCTCCTCGCGCTTCGAAAGCTCCGCCTGGTTAACAAAGGCCCCCTCCATCGACTCAATGGCCGCATAGCGCAGTTCCACTTGCTGCTCCAGGGAGTTGCTCCAGGCTTGGAGCTCCCATGCGCGCTCCTCCGCATCCTTGCGCCGTCGGTCTGCTTCCCGAGCCTCCTCAACGGCCTGGGAGCAGGCCTCCCGTGAAGCTACCAGCAACGCTTCAGCCTTCGTGTTGTCGAGATCACGTTGGTGACGCGCAAGGGCGACGGCTACCTTTAGTTTGCGCCTCTCCTCAGCAAGGCGCAAACCTTCGGCCTCGAGGGGCGCATCCTCGTCATCATTATCTGCCCCGATCTAGCTCACCGCATCCGCCGCCCTCTGGAGGAACTCTTCGCGAAGGGCGCGTCGCTCCCGGACGCGCTTGAGCACGTCATCCTCATCACCCTCTTCCACCGGAGCATGCGGAGGGCCCCGAGGCGGCATGCCCCCTCCTGGTGCGGAGCTGGGGGCTGGCGCCCTAGACATCGCTGAACGGACCTCTTTAGGAATCCGGCCTGACATCGGTCCACCCACGGAGGAGGAGCCAAAGACAGACTTCAGACATTCACCATCTATGATCACAGGAGGAACGTGGGGCAAGCCAGATGTGCCCCAGAAGGACTCATGAAGTAAGGACAGCGGGCGCGTAGCCTTGAGGTGCCCTATGGAACGGACCACTCCACCAACCGGTCTAGCAGCAGGGGTGCCGCTCGAGCTCGGCGCGGCCAGGGCCAGCGGAGAAGGCGAAGCTTGGGGGGATGGCTCCCGGGCTGACTCGACGAGTTTCACAGGGCAGGGCCTGAAAGGCCACAATCAGTCGCAGGGATAGCAAAGTAAATGAGCAGAGAAAGGAGAAGACTTACTCGTCCATGGCAAAGTATTTCCTGCGCTTCAGCAAGCGGCAAGGCGGTCGTTGCCATTCAAGGCCTCCTTCCTCTTGCGGAGGGCCTCGAAGTCTACGCGGAACCGACCTAAGCGCTCGGCGCAGGGGTCGGGCTCTGGTGCGGAAGAAGTGTCAAGATGATCAGCGCTGGAGGAGTCAGCCTGGGGCACGCCGTCAGGCGTCACCTCGCGAGGAACGGCTGGGGGCTCGGGAGCCCCGGCCTCAGGAACCATAGGCCGCGACGCCGCACCTGCCGCCGCTCCAGGGCGGGCCTCGGGAGACGCCGCCTTCGAGGCTTCTCGCGGCGTCGGCACCTCGACATCGGTCGCCTCAACTCCCGCCGGTTCTCGTCTCCCCGGCCTGTCGCCCGAGGAAGGACCGCTGTGGGCGGAAGGGGGAGCCACCATGGCGGCTGGGTTCTCGCGGGGCCCCGTGCAGCCAGCCAGGCGTAGCCCCACTCATTGAAGCTGGGCATCTGTCTCACAAAATTGGCCCTGCCGAAGCAAAGATAAAAGAGGACACCATTGCTCTGAAGGCTGCCTGGGGAAGGATCGCCAGTCAAGACCCTGAGCACCGTCCGCAGCACTTCAGGCGCCAAGTCCTCCTCTTGAAGCCGCATGTGGTCTCTATGCCCCGCAAAGTCCCACATCCGGCGAGAGTGGCCCTGAAGAGGAGCAATGCGACATTGGAGGAACTCCTTCACCACCTTGGGTGCTGTCACATTGAGCGCCCTCAAACTCTAGAAGCGGCGCCAGACGAAGGCAAGCCGGGGGCTCGTGAGCACCTCATGGTCCCAACCCACGTGAGGAACAACAGGCGAGGTCGGGTGCGGGAGCATAGGGTTGGGCACTCCAACGTCCACGTACAACCACCGCTTTCTGAACCTGGCCTCAGGAGGAGGAAGGCCGAAGTCGATCCCTGAAGCGGCCGTCTCTGGCACGGCGAAGAAGCTCACACACCCTGAGCACTGAGTGGGATCGCTCACACACAAGGAAAAGAAGTGGTGCAGCAGGGCAACGGAAGGAGGAATTCCTATCATCGCCTCGCAAACAAAAGGAAAGACAGCCAGAAGAGTAATGGACTCCGGCCCGAGGTGCATCATGCTGATGTGATAATGGGAGAGCACCGCATTGAAGAAGGCGGAAAAGGGGGGAACCAGACCCGCCCATAGGGCATCGGCGAAGAATCGGACCTCCGTGACAATCCTATCAAGGGAGGCATGGGACGCAGGCCAGACTGTGGTCCTGCCGCACTCGTTGAAGATAGTGGCAAGGGCGGAGCGGACCTTGTTCAATGCTTCTGGAGTGAGTATGATCGACCGGGAAACGGCGAGGGTCGCCGCCGGAGGAGTGTGAGCCGAAGGCGCGGGCTTATTTCCCCTTCCTTTCTTCGTCGGCGCCATGGCGGTGAAGAGGAGGAAGAACTCGAGCCGGATTGGCGGCGGATGCTGGAGCTCGAAGAAGAAGGAAAGGTTGGAGGCAAGCGAGCAGCGGAAAGGAGGAACAACTGTGTGCAACTACGGGTCCGCTTAGCCACGCGCACAACAAGGCGTCGTGGGGAAGCGCAGACGCCCACGTCCAATCAATCGCCACGCGGCGCCCGAGGCCGCACGCTTTTTGGGCCCGCGGCGCTTTGCTCTTGCCCCTTCGCTTCCCTGCTAGGCCAAGCCCGGGCGCGCCTTGGGCCCGGGGGCTACTGTCGGCGTTCTAGGAACGGGGGTCCCCAGATTTGCCTGCCTGCGGCCTGCGGCATGGCTCAAGTGGGGGCCCGGTGCGGCCCATCTTCATCACCTCAAGCTCAAGACCCTCGCGAGGGGCCAAGCCTTGTGGGGTGGATGACAGAAAGCTCCCTCAGAGGCAGCCTCATCAGGCAGGCTCGCGAGGAGGCAGAGAGATCAAGGCGGGGGCACCTCGCGAGGAGCCCATGATGCAAGCCATGATGATCGAGACCAGGCGGGCGCCAGGCAGGCGCCGGCCTGCGCAGTGTTCTTGTTTCCCCTTTGGTGCAAAGGGGGCAAGCACAGGCCAAGGCATCGGGCAAAGGTTACCATTCCGGTGCAACGAGACCAAGACCAGCAGAGCGGCAGGACGGAGGTCACCGTGGAGCCCAAGACGGCGTCATCACCAGTGCTTTTGGCAGCCGGAGACCATCTTTGGTCAGGATAACTTGTACTAGATGTTCCCCTTCAAAATGGCCAATTGTTGGCGCCCTTCCCGCTCATTATTTGGGGAGAGGCCCAGGGCCTCTATAAATAGAGCTAGCCACCACAGAGTAGAAGGAGGAGAGGTGGACACACCTAGACATCTAGAGATCTGATAGAGCCCTAGCAGAGAGAGAGAGAGGCGACTGAACTCACCCAAGCAGTTCATCGCACCAGCTGAAGAACACCTCTCGCGAGGCTGTTCTTCCCTTGTACTGTTCATCATCAGCCCCTGAGGCAATCCACCACACCACACACTGGAGTAGGGTATTACACCACGACGGTGGCCCGTACCAGCATAAACCTCGTGTCCCTTGTGTTGTTCATTGTTTCCAGCTTAGATCACGCGAGGAGATTGGACGTAGATCAGTAGGGGAGAGATCCCCGCGTGCACCCCAGTGTTTGAACCTCAAGGGTCTGCCGGAACCCGAAATTGGACAGTCGCAGATGAAGAGGAAGACATAGGAAATGTCGTCATCAGACGGCAGAAGTCTCCCAGGGGAGTGCGACTGGTGCAACGACAACCGAGGTCTGTGCGACAGGCCTCACCTGGATGAAGGTCGGCGCTTCAGCATTAAGCTCTAGGAGACCTTCGATGCTGAAATGGTAAGCAATGACGACAAGTGTTTTTTTCATAATTAAGCATGACTTCTACTACTTCAACCTGTAATGTTCGTCTTTTACAATTCGACTAGCTTATCCCATGCCATGCAAGACACTATGTTTTGGAGAGGATGGATTTTGAAGATCATGAAATATGGAAACAGAGAAAATTCACCTAAGGACCCATCATGGTATGGATTTTGATGTAAATCAATACAATTCTGAGAGCGTAACCCATTTTGGTTGCCCGAATTGGGAAACATTTTGCGAGATGTATGATTTTCAAGAGGGTATGCTTGTCACCATGGATCTTGGTGATCCTGACATCGCCCAACACAATATGGACATTTGGGTCCTTATTGATATGCTTCCAATTCTACCGCTATGTGAGTTTCTCAAACATAGTTATGAAGTAATTTATATTGTTTCTTTCAAAACAGTTGACAGCTTATTTCCATTGATAGCTTATTTTCATTCTTCAAAGAATGTGCGAAAGATAGTAGACAGAACCTACTACACCGATGGCTCAGAATTAACTAATCTGGAGAAAAATCATCTGATCTCATTTATTATTGATCTTGAGAATTACAATTTCTATTATCAAACTCCTCCACATTATGGTCAATACATGCCACTAGTGCACGTGTTGAACTATTGTAACCTCCATGGAGATGTCATCGTCAGATTTTTTACTATTACGACATCCGTGCATATTTTGCATAAATTCTTCTAAAACTGAACTACATTGCTAACTACGAAGTTATTACTATGTTTTCAACAGAAAATCCTGAAGGATTGTGTGCCTCATCTCAAGTTTCAGAAAGGTCGCCTTGATGTTTTGAACATGCGGCCAGGTCATCCTACGAATCACTCCTGTTCATATCGGATTTCTAAAACCGATGAAGACATGACAATCAAAGATTGAAAAAAAATATCATCAACCGTAGGGAGCTACATGGAAGCAACATTGTGTGAAGGGCAAGAATTGAGACATGATAATCTCCATTCTCCATAATGGAGAGTCAGGGCCTATATTGTTTTATGCTATTTTACCTAAGAGAAGGTAGTAGGTCCTATGAGAGAGAAGTAGGTCCTAGGTACAATGTGTTATTATGTGGTACAATGTGTTAGAGTTGATGATGATGAGGAGGTGTTGTCATTGTGACTAGGGACCAACTTGCTATATGATGTCTCATTGATGAAAATGATGATCATGAGGAGGTGTTATATGACATTGATGTAGTAAGATGACACCTTGTTAATGATATGGTGATGATGATGATATTTATCATATATCATTGGGTGAAAGAACCACGTATTAGTTTCAAGTGGATGTCCATCCACTTGAAACTAGTCCATGGTTCTTTCACCAAGTGATGTAATAACTCATTATGATGTAAAAACAGTCCATCCACTTGAAACTAGTCCACGGTTCTTTCACCAAGTGATGTAATAACTCATTATGATGTAAAAACAATCTCTAAATTGCTATTGTATGAAAACTTGTATAAAGGTGTACGAATACAAGATGAAATAAAAAAGAAATAGAATACGGAATAATAGTAGTTGTGCGGGCTGTGAGAAGCGCTACTAGTAATTACCAGTAGCGCCCTTTCTAGGAAGCTCTACTACTAAGTGGATATAGCAGTAGCGTGTGTTGACCAGCGCTACGTCTAACCTTTAGCTGTAGCGCCTTATCAGTAGCGCAGCACCCCGCACTACTGCTAGGCCAAAAACCCGCACTACTGATAGGCTTTTCCCTAGTAATGATAGCTTATTATTGGTGTTGCACCACCTTATTTTTGGGCCAGGACCATGTAATTTTGATATACTACTTCATAGGCTGTTTTTAGAGTCCATATTGTAGGGGAAACGAACTGGGAGGTATTTTAGTCCCACCTTACCAAGGATGGAAGAAATCCCCTCTCTTTTCCCCTATAAATATAGTCCTTAAGGCATCGTTAAACTTGGGATTTGTTTAGTTAAAAGTAAACCAATGCAACTTCGTGTACTTCGTTTGTGTCCAACGACCAAACCAAGACCGCTACCGGATCCCCACCATAATCAATACTTCATCCATATTCATAATATTCAGATTGCTTTATCATATTCTTGGTTGTTCTTCGACTGCTTGCAGGAATAGACCTTCGTGGTCACGTTGATCATGCTCCAGCGTGGTCAGTAACCTCTCGGAGTTCGTTTAGCGATTGTTAAGGCGCAACGTCGTGCACGTTTGTAGTCGGATCGTCAAAGTCGACTCCACCAAATCGATAATTATCATCTCATCGAAAGATCGGGTAGTCGGATCGTCAAAGTCGACTCCACCAAATCGATAGTTATCATCTCATTGAAAGATCGGGTAGTCGGTCGTCAAAGTTGACTCCACCAAATTGATAGTTATCATCTCATCGAAAGATTGGGACACCCACCTCTAGCAACTGGTATGAGTTTTCAGGTTGCTCTGTGAGATTTTACAGTTTTTCATAGTTTAGATCGCATTTGTCATTCCATGAAAAAGCAAAAAAAAAGTTAGATTAGTTCATCCGTGTCCCAGACAGTTTGAGCATTTCGCTATTATCACTTAGTTTTTGCAATGTTGAATTTTTAGTTGCATCGTGTGTCGAGTTGCTGGTTTAAGTCTAGTCTTTTAGAGTTTCGAGTTCCAAGCATGTTTTGTTCACGCCACTTCCGCAAACACCATCATTCACCTCGTTGTCATATTCTACTACTGCCAACTTCATCACCATCTGTTCACTTTTGTCTTCGTCACCATCATCACATTAGTTCACCCTCGAGCTGAATTCATCTTGTGGAAAAATAGTTGAGAAAAAAAAAGAGATACACATACTATTGTTTTCCTTGGAGGAAGAGCTTGTGGTCACGTGAAATACGGAGAGATTGATTCGGCCATAAAAATGAGAGTATAGAGGAATAGCATGGCCGATCTGTTGCTAGTTTGGAAAGATTGTGAGCAACGAAAAAAGTAACCAAAGAGATCCGGTTGGAGTTTGGGAAGTGATCCACGTTGGTTGCTTAACTTTGGAAAGAATCAAAGAGAGAGATAAGAAGAATAGGAGCAGCGAACTTAGAGAAAAAAGAATAGTGATGCGGAGCATCCTATGGACATCACCATGTCAAGAATCTGTTTGGCGAGTGAAACGTGAGACATCTACTTGACATACACAAAGGTGAATCATCTCCTTTACAAGTCCTCACTTGACCCCTTCGAGGATGGTATACTACTTGACACTTCTCCCGTGTGCATGTATAGGTATTGTCGGAGCTTCACGGAAGACGAGGAGGAGTATAAGCGCCAAGGAACAACTACACCATCCGTGAGAGAAGCCTGGAAGCGACGATGGAAGAAGACGGAGCTGCTGAAGCTACACCGGCCGCACATCCAGGCCAAAGGCCGGACATGCAGCGCCTGGGCAACCGCTCAGGAGCTGCCCCAATAGATGGCCAACAGCATCAGCGGCCGGACATCCGGCGCCAGCCCCGGAAATCCCGCGCCTCAGCAATGCCCGGACATCCGGACAACAGGTATCCAGAGAGCAAAAGTTTTGGCCACCGCCAGGCCGGACATCCGGTGAGTGCCCCGGACATCTCCCGCCCCGCAAACGGCCGGACATCCGAGCCCCATCTCGGACGTCCGGCTCCTGCCTGCGTGCATGGACATGGCCCAAGGCCCATGTATCCCCCATCTCACTTACCCCTTCGTGAACTATACTATATATACTCCTTCCCCTCCTCCTAGTTAGGGTTAGCGTTGTGATAGGTCATTTGAGAGATAGAGCTTCGCTCATCCATATAGATCTACTCCTTGAGAGAGACCGCGGACCCTCTTCGGAGAAGATCCACCTTGGACTCTAGACCACTTTACGGGAAGATCCCCTCGTGGATTCAAGACCTCCTCATGGAGAAGAAGCGGCTACCCTTTGTATCATCCCTTGTTGAATTTGGATCTTGTATTACCTTTGTGTTCATAGATCTAGCACATGTGTGATTGTTCTTGTTGGTTTGAGTGATTCTCTCGTGCTTCCCCTCGTGTTTCCCCTCGTGTTCGTCGTGTTCATCGCGGGATCTGCTCCTTTCGTGAAAGATCGGCCTTCTAGGGTTCCACCCTACATCATCTTGGTATCATGAGCCACATTTATCACGTTTTCAGAGCCTCCCCTCGTTGTTTTCTAGCCTAATTTTGTTGTGTCCTTCCCCAATTTTGAAAATCCCCACCGAAAATAGCCCCAATTTTTTTGTGATTTGTTGGTTTGATGAGGTTTTGTTGGATTTGATCCATGCATTTTCTTGGTTTCGAGTCGATCTAGCATCTCCCCACTTTCCATCGATGAAATCTCTACAATTTTGCCCCCAAAATCATCAATTTCCGCCCCCAATTCAAAAATTTCCACCCCAAACGAGATCTAGAATCGTCGGGCCGGAAATCCGGGCCATTGGGCCGGACATCCGGGTCCCCAACCGGACATCCGGCTCCTGGAAGGCCAAATCTTCTTAGTTATGGACACTGACACTCAGAAATCCGGACCCAACCATGGATGTTCGGCCCCTGGCAACTCAGCCTGTTCCGTTTCACCGTTTTATCCATAACTAATTCATATGGAGTCATATTTTCGCGTTCTTTAGCTCGTTGAGAATCTATTGACATTCCCGTTCCCATAAAAATACTTCCAACATCATTTGACCCCATCAAATGTTTGGAACTTTGGCATCTTTGCCTAGGGCTTCCACCTTAACTTCCGCAAAACCACCATAGCCTTCTGCAACCTAAACCATTTTGTCCCCCTTAGCATTAGTGTTTGTTTGAGTTGTGATTTGAGTCTCCTAAGGTGTTTAGGCTACTTAGGGACAATTGCTTCTTCGTCAACCACCACGACCACCATAACATCCGCATAGGCTTGCCCACCATACACTTCCACCACCTCGACTTAACGCAATTTTGTTTGTGTTGATAGTTGTGTCTCCTAAGGTGTTTAGGCTACTTAGGGACCGTACTTCCAACTATGACACCGTGTATAGTCCACCACCTTACCCTCCACTTCCGCATTGCGTCTCAAAACCCATCATTGCATTTCCGCAATCCCACTGAGCTTTCGCAACCACCACCGCATCCCGCTACCACCATTTGACATTTGAGATTTTGAGTTCGCGGTTTTTCCATTTGCTAAGGTGTGCGTTTATCTATCCGTGTGTGCGTTTCGAGTGCCATTCATTGCTATTGGTCTACTTGTTTCACTTGTGAATTTGTGAATCTCTTTCAACATTATTGACTCTTGCTAACATTTTGCATTAAATTTTTGTGCCACTATCCTCACCGAGCTACTCCATAATATTTACTTGTGTAGGTGTGAGAATGGACAAGATCGATACCAATTGTGCTATTTCCTTGTTACATTATTGAGTGATCATTGATCCATCTTCAACATCGGTCAAGGTACATTTGGTATAGTTTTTATCTTTCTCCCACTCATATTTGCTCGAGTCTTGTGATGTATAGGAAAGGCATTTCATCTTCGGTCTACAAAAACAACGACGAGTTCGATGCCGCGAACAACTCTAACAACGCCAAGATGCAAGCTCAAATGGACGAGATCAAAGCCCTCATCAAGTCCTACAAGCGGTCTTCCTCATCTTCGAGAATACGCTCAAGAGCACAAGCCTCTGAGCTACCATCTTCGGCAAAATCACATCGGCATCGACACCCTCACCAACAAGGACATGAAGGTCATGTAACGCCCTCGATGCGGCTATAGCTCCCACGTGTCGAGGCACAACTTAGAGACATAACCGCATTGAAAGCAATGTCACAAGTTAGGCAATCTTCACAAGATCCCATGTAATATAAATAATAAAGGGGAGATACATAGTTGGCTTACACTCGCCACGTCAATCAAAGTACATAAATAGCATCACAACATCCAAACACTCATGGCCCGACTACGGCGCCAAAATGAAAGATAAACCCAACATGTGACACGGTCCCGATCACCCCCAACTAGGCATCACTACTGATCATCAGGGAAAGACACGTAGTATCGTTGAGAGTCCTCGTCGAACTCCCACTTGAGCTCAAGCGCGTCATCTGGAGCGGAATCATCAGGCCCTGCATCTGGTTTGGAAGTAATCTGTGAGCCACAGGGACTCAGCAATCTCGCACCCTAGCGATCAAGACTATTTAAGCTTATAGGTAAGGCAAGGGAAAAATTATGTGGAGCTGCAGTAAGAGACTAGCATATATGGTGGCTATCCTGTTCGCAAAAGAGAGCGAGAAGAGGAGGCAAAGCGCGAACGAGTAACTAGAGGGCAATCCTGCGGCAAACATTACTCCAACACCGTGTCCACTTCCCGGACTCCGCCGAGAAGAGGCCATCATGGTAACTCACAATGTTGATTCATTTAAATTTAGTTAAGGTTCAAGTTATCTACAACTGGACATTAACAAATTCCCATCTGCCCATAACCGCGGGCACGGCTTTCGAAAGTTCAAATCCCTGCAGGGAGTCCCAACTTAGCCCATGACAAGCTCTCACGGTCAACGAAAGAATAGACCTCCTCCCGAGACGTTCCGATCAGACTCGGTATCTTGGTTCTTCAAGACACTTCGACAGGTTAAAACAAATCCAACACCGCCCGAATGTGCCGACAAATCCTGAGAGGAGCTGCACATATCTCGTTCTTAGGGCACACTCAGATTGTCTAAACTTCCGGTAGGCAAGCCCAGAGTTGCCCCTGGTAGCCACCGGCGGCTGACGAGTTGGACCAACACTCAGAGGAGCACTGGCCCCCCCCCCCGGGGGGGGGGGGTTAAATAAGATGACCCTCGGGCTCCGGAAACCCAACGGAAAAAGAGGCTAGGTGGCAAATGGTAAAACCAAGGTTGAGCATTGCTGGAAAAGCTTTAATCAAGGCGAACTATCCAGGGGTTCCCATTATAACCCAACCGCGTAAGGAACGCAAAAATCCAGGAACATAACACCGATATGACGGGAACTAGGGCGGCAAGAGTGGAACAAAACACTAGGTGAGAGGCCGAGCCTTCCACCCTTACCAAGTATATAGATGCATTAAGATAACATGGCAATATAATGATATCCCAACAAGTAAATAATGTCCCAACAAGGAACGGTCTCCAATCTTCACCTGCAACTAGCAACACTATAAGAGGGGCTGAGCAAAGCGGTAACATAGCCAATCAACGGTTTTCTAGGACATGGTGGGTTAGAGGTTTGACATGGCAATTTGGGAGGCATGATAAGCAAGTGGTAGGCATCGTAGCATAGGCATAGCAAAAGAGCGAGCATCTAGTAAAGCAAAGATAGTAGTGATTTCGAGGGTATGATCATCTTGCCTGCAAAGTTAGCGAACTCGTCTCCCGGCTCTACCCAAACAAGACAAACAAGTAACAAGGACACAATCAACCACGTGCAAAGCTCAAACAATGATGCAAAGATGGTATGATATGCGGGATGCGATGCGGGATGCATATGCAAGATGTGACAAGGCATGAACCTGGCCTCAACTTGGAAATCCAAGTGTGCCACTGGAAAGATGAGATCAAATCGCTTGAAAACAATATAAAGAACGCCGGAATCGGAGTTGCGGTTTGGAAATGACAAGCGATTCAAATATGACCACGTTCTGCGATTTACAGCAAGTAGCCATCTAAATGCAACAAGATGAACATGCTACAGCACCCAAACATGGCATCAAAATACATGGAAGGGATCCATTCAAGAGGCTTAACAAAAGTCTAGCACTGAGCTACGCCCAATTCATCCATTAACAGGTTCAAATAAGCATGGCAAAAATGCATTTGGCAAACAGATCTCAGACTTGGTGAAATTAACACTTGTCTGGAATTTCAGATCAGATAGCACTCTTTGGAGCATGGAAACTACGTGCTACAGGACCTTAACATGGCAAAGTAAAGCTTGGCATGGAGCTACTCAAAGAGCTTAACAAAAGTCCCTTAGTGACCTTGAGCCAAAAGTGATCAGAAAATACATTTGCAAGCATGTGAACATGGCAAAAACATAATCAGTTCACAGACTTAGTGAAAACTGGAGCATGCTGAAAACAGATATCAAGTAGGCATGTTTACGAGCTCGATGCACTCACTAAAGAGCAAGTCATGACAATATAAGAATACACCCATCAAGAATACACAAAATACAAGCTAGACATGGCATGAACAATAACATAGCATGCACGGGTCAACTACAACATCATCGGCAAAATCGCTAACAAGTAGGCCATCTGCCCAGATTCACGAAATAGCAAAAGTAGAGCTCGATTGACTCAATCTAGGGTGCTCCATAATTGAAAAAAAGATATGGCTGGATAGAGCACTACCAGATTAACAAAACATCCTTACTGATCATCCTCAAAAGAGGCACGAATCACTAGGAAACAACATGAACATATGGCCATATGAGATAAACAGTCCAAAGACTTAGTGGAAATGCTAAGTCCCTGAAATCAGCATTAACAAATGCTCCACTTTGCAAGCTCGTGCTAGTCACCACACACATCACAAAAATACATGGGTTGCACCTCTGGAAAGATGACAAAACCCTTAACAAAACATATATAGAGCTCATGGGCATAACATGCACACAATAATCATGGCAAAAATGACAAATATCTAAATGGAGCAGCAGATCTGACAATTATCTCAAATAGCACTCTTCCAACAGCACTTCGGGCATCAAGTTGAACTCAAATGAAAATGATGCAATGAGATGAAATGATGTACTCTCCGAGGTGAACATTTTGATATTCTACACGCCCAAAACGGAGCTACGGATGAGGAGTTACGACACGATGAACATAGGCAAAAAAATCAGGGTTAGGGACGGAAAATCAACCGAATCTCAGATCTGGATCGGGTTTGCACGCGGTTCGAGGTTCGTCGCCATTCCACCGGAGTTGACGTCCGAGTCGGCCGGATCGGAGGAAGATGAGCGCCGGGGTCGAGGTGGAGCGAGGACGAGGCCGGCCGGAGCGCGCCGGGGCGGCGAGGCGCGTCGGCGGCGAGGTCGGCGAGGGGCGGCGCGCGGTGGCCGGCCGGAGCGCTGAGGCGGCGGAGCGGCGAGGTCGGGCGTAGCGCACGGCAGCAGAGGCAGCGGTGCGGCGTACGGTGGCGCAGGGGCCGGCTTGGGTCGCCCGAGGTAGTGGAGAGGCGCGGCCGGGCCGGGGAGGGCCCCGCGCGGGCTGAGCGGGCCGGCGGCGGCGATGTGGGCACGCCCGCCTCATGGCACGACGGGAGTGGGCGGCGGCGATATCCGGCGCGCGGACGGACGTGTCCGGCGCGCAGATGAGGAGCGGGGCTAGGGTTAGGGTGGTTTGGATCCGGAATTTTGGGGAGGGCATATTTATAGAGGTAGGAGGAGCTAGGAAGTTCCAAATGAGGTGCGGTTTTCGGCCACGCGATCGTGATCGAACGCTCTAGATGATGGAGAGGGTTTAGGTGGGTTTTGGGCCAACTTGGAGGGGTGTTGGGCTGCAACACACACGAGGCCTTTTCGGTCCCTCGGTTAACTGTTGGAGTATCAAACGAAGTCCAAATGGTACAAAACTTGATAGGCGGTCTACCGGTAGTAAACCAAGGACGCTTGGCAAGTCTCGGTCCAATACAGAAATGTTTAATCCCCACACACGAAAGAAAGGTAGAAATGACCACCGGAGGAGAACGAAGCGCCGGAATGCAAAACGGACAACGGGGAAAATGCTCGAATGCATGAGATGAACACGTATGAAAATGCAATGCACATGATGACATGATATGAGATGCATGACACCGATAACAACACATGGAGACAAAAACCCGAACCCGAGAAAATAAAATAACTTAACGCCGGAAACGGCAAGAGTTGGAATACATATAAGGTAAATTACATCCGGGGTGTTACAGGTCAAGAGCTCAACACCAACAACCGCTCAACGACTTCACCATCTCCCTTGGCATCTTTGCCAAGCGACTTCAAGGCATCTTCACCTATGGATATACGGCATCTTCACCAACAAGCACATCAAGACTACGCTCAAGAGAAGCCCCCCAAGCTCAAGTATGCGACTTCCATGAGCTACTACAACCTCGACACCGACCATGAGATTCATTTCCATGGGACCCTAGAACCCGAGGAGTTTCTCGAGTGGGAGCATTTGATGGACGACTACCTCAAGCTACATCAAGTTCCTCCCGAAGATCAAGTGAAGTGCGCCACAAGGAACTTCCACGACTGCGCATCCACATGGTGGCTTGACGCACCTTCAGAGACCTACAACATGAGTTGGCCCAAGACAAAGAGAGCTTTGCAGCGAGAGTTCGTGCCTCCAACCTACAAGGAACAACTTCAACGCCAATTGGAGAACACCATCCAAGCATCCAAGTCCATCAATGAGTACTTCAAGGATATGAAGATTGCCTTGCGACAAGCCGGCGTGGACGACCCCATTTCGATGAAGTTCCACTTCATGATGGGATTGAACAACGAAATCTCCAAGACTATCTTCCTCGAGAACTATAAGTCCCTCGCCGACAACTACATTGGTGCTCTCAAGGCGGAACAAGAACTCATGAAGGCCAAGGCTTCCCCACCACAAGAACACTTCTTGAAAACCAAGCTCCAAGAAGGCGAGCATGAGGATAGTACCACCAAGATGTCCAAGCCCGACGATGCTCCCAAGTTCGACTTCAACGCCATCCCTCTTTGCGGCATTGATGATGCCGAGTCTACTTCGACTCTTTTTCAAGATGGTGCGGCGACGAGTACGACTACGAAGACCTTCAAGAACCAATATTTGGAGGCGAGCGACTTGGTGACGAGCAAGGATGATGCTTCCATCTTAGGAGGCGAGAGTGATGATGTGCCATCTTCGGGCCATCATCCATGGCGACGACGACAAGATGGTTGAGAATGGGATTTTCCCTTCGACCACGGCGATGTATGATAACTTGAGTGACTTGTGCCTCCATATTAGTACTGAGAGTGACTTCACCACTAGCCACATATATGATGTGTTGCCCCAATTCCCATGTGAGGAGAGCCATAACCCCCACCACTTGAGTGAGATGAGTGACTCCACCATACGTGAGATTGAGTGCACCTACCATGAGGGAGTGAGTGAACCACCACATATAGAGAGTGAGATAGTCGATAGGTCTCATGAGGCCATTTGCATTTCTAACAACTTGACCTCTACCTCTATTGTGTCTTCTCATTTGGTGCTACGTCCCATATATGATGACGCGCCGATTCGCGTCGACTACGTCCTCCCTTTTGACAAGACGGTGGCCATGGTGGAATATGATGCACCCCCACATGGTTCCATCAAGATGAAGATGATCACCATTTGGTCTTTCCCACCTCACCTACATCACATGAGTGTAATGAACAAGGTAACATAGGTGAAGGTGATACTCTTGTCCCACTTGCATGATGTTGATGAGCCTATTTCCATGCTTCATGCTAGTATGATTTCCCCATGCGATGATTTACCCATTTATGATAAGTTTGATGATTTCCATGTGGAGTCTATTAGTTGTGATGTCATGTTGCATAGGATTTCTTGTGAAAATTCTTTAGGTGACATCATGTTTGCCAATCCGCTTGACTTGTCATATGGTATGCATGAGATCATCATATGTCATATTTGCAATCTCTTCATAGTGACTATGCATATGATATTAAAATAAACCCAATTTGCACATATGGCATAGATGACAAGCCCATGGTTATTGGCATTTGTTTTTCTTGTGATGATATTGATATGCTCCCTTTGCATCATTTATCTCATATGCCATGCCATGACCACCTAGCTTCGGATATGCAGTGTTTTGGATGTTGTCCATTTTCTCCATATGATATTCCCGCTATTGCTCATGAGGAGACCCCCATAGTTTCGTCATAAATTTTAGAAGATTTTGATTCATCCTATCCATTGCATGATTCCAATACTTGTGTACACAATATGCTTCCCATGAATAAACATGCTATTGATGTGCCATATACTTGCATTCTCAATTTGTCTCCCCATCGTGTTATACACAATAACTATTCTTTCATGATGGATGACATGTTCTTATACCATGCATAAAATTTCTTTGAGCAATGCTTATCTTGTGCTAAATAAGACGCGCACATACACATCGAGATGGATGATGTGTACATTTACCACGCACACAATTTCTTTGGTTTGTGTCTCTTTTATGTAGGTACCCATGAATACTTGTCAACCTCGCAATCCCACGAGTTGACAAAACTAGTTCTAGAGAGCAATGATGACTTGCAAGGGATCCCATGGATTGTCTTTCCCACCGCTCTCTTCGCGCAAAGACTTCACGCATTTCCTCTACATGACCCTCACTTGCCTATGGGTTATTGTCCATTATATATTATATGCCCATCTTGTCGTGTTCACTTTGCATGATATGCTAATTATTATGCCTTTGCCATGCATTTGTGACCCGTGTTTTGCATTACACATGATGATTGATTCTCATACTTGTATGTGTATTTGCATGCTTGGTGGAGATATTGCTTGTTATTGCCATGTTCATCCTATGACCCATTCCTATGATGATACTTTGATCTTGCTTTTTGTTCGTGCTCGCGATATGTCATGCGCATTGCCTATGCCTAGTATTTGCTCACATGACATGATTGCCATGATTTCCCCTAGTGTGTTGCATCTTCGCTCCACTAGTTTGCACAACTTGATTACTATGCTTGCTTATGTTGCATCCCTAATGAGTCATGCTTTCCCACTTCATACGGTTGATAACAACCATTACCATGCTTTGCGCATGATTGTTCTTGCTTCTTGTCATATACCTCCATATGTTGCCTCCCTCATGCTAGATGATTTGCCATGTATTGCATGCAACAATGATATTAGTCTTGCTCATGAGTTTTCCCCCATAGCATTCTCACATATATTACGAGATTTTGACATATTCCTTGGGAAGCATGCTTGTCTTACCTCTTTGCACCATATACTTAGTGCCATGAATATAGCCATTTTTGCATGATATTTTTCATGCACTTGTGCTTCTAATGGTTATGTTCAAGAGAAGAGAACCATCATGATGGATGATGTGTTTATCTACCGTGCACATATATTCTTTCTTTTGTTGTGTGCATGTGCAGGATACTTGGACTTTGTGTCGACTTCCACATCACGTGAGTTGAGCATTCGAGCTCTTGAGAGCGAACCACCTTCTACCACGATGATTCTACATCGCACTTGCTTGTACTTCGGCATTGTGAAGAATGCACAAGGACACGCCTTCAAGGTGACATCTTTCGTGAGCATGGATATTATGGATCATACTACTTGTGTTGCTTGCACCTTGAGACTTATTGGTCATCTTGGACCATTTGATTGCGCACATGTTAGAGATCTTGCTTTGACTTGTCATTTTCACCGTTCCATGCATCATGATATATATTCCTTGTGTGTTGCATCTAATTCTTGGATTACTTGCTCCTCTCATATGTTTGGTTGCAACAATGTCATTTCTCCCCTTATGCCATGTCCCCTTGCTTGTCACATGATTGACTTGATTGCCTCACACATGATGAACAATTGCTCTTTCCATTGTGTTGAGTGCCACACGATATTCACTACACCCTGTGCATGTTATGCTTGGATTTTCTTGCACTTGACCCATGTGTTTAGACATATCACCTTCTTTGGTGTTGTGAATGCTTCTTATGCCTACCATAGACCTTTCCTTGAGCGCTTTGCACATGCTTGCTATGACTTTGAGGTAGATGCTTATTCTCTTGTTACACATATTTGCATCACTACGTCACATTTACATGCTTGTCCCCATGATATCTTTGCTTGTGCTCGATTGATATACTTACATGCCATGTCACAATCCTTTGTCACCATATGCTTTGCATGATGACGACACTTGTTTGGTCACTCACCTCTTGAATGCTTGGTTTTGCACTAAAGCTAACTACATTTGTTTTTTCAAGTGTTTGTTGGCCTTACTCCTTTTGAAGGAATCACAAGACAGTGCACATTGGAGACTGCCCACTTCCAGCTTCAAGATGACAAGTACTTGGTGAACGTCCACTTCTACACGACGAAGCCATCTCTTTCCCATGGTGATTTGGTTTTCGATCCTAGGTCGGATCTTTCCCCAGGGAGGGGAGATGATGCGGAGCACCCTATGGACATCACCATGTCAAGAGTCCGTTTGGCGAGTGACACGTGTGACATCTATTTGACATACACAAAGGTGAATCATCTCCTTTACACGTGCTCACTTGACCCCTTCGAGGATGGTATACTACTTGATACTTCTCCCGTGTGCGTGCATAGGTATTGTCGAAGCTTCACGGAAGACAAGGAGGAGTGAATGCGCCAAGGAAAAACTACAACATCCGTGAGGGAAGCCTGGAAGCGATGATGGAAGAAGATGGAGATGTTGAAGCTACAGCGGCCGAAGATCCGGGCTAGAGGCCGCACATCCGATGCCTGGGCAGCCGCGCAGGAGCTGCCCCAACATACGGCCAACAACATCAGCGGCCGGAGATCCGGCGCCCACCCCCGAAAATCCAGACAGTAGCTATCTAGAGAGTAACAGTTTCGGTCACCGCCAGGGTGGACATCCGGCGAGTGCCCCGGACATCCGGCGCCCCGCGAACGGCCAGACATCCGGGCCCCAGCCCAGACATCCGGCGCCTACCTGCGCGCATGGACAGGGCCCGAGGCCCATGTATCCCCCCTCTCACTTACCCCTTCATGAACTAGACTATATATACTCCTTCCCCTCCGCCTAGTTAGGGTTAGTGTTCTGATAGCTCATTTGAGAGATAGAGCTTGACTCATCCATACAGATCTACTCCTTGAGAGAGATCGCGGACCCTCTTTGGAGAAGATCCACCTTGGATTCAAGACCCCTTTTATGATAAGATCCCCTCGTGGATTGAAGACCTCCTCACGGAGAAGTACCGGCTACCCTTTGTATCGTCCCTTGTTGACTTTGGATCTTGTATTACCGTTGTGTTCATGGATCTAGCACATGTGTAATCGTTCCTGTTGGTTTGAGTGATTCCCTCGTGTTTCCCCTCATGTTTTCCCTCGTGCTTCCCCTCGTGTTCGTCATGTTCATCGCAGGATCTGCTCCTTTCGTGAAAGATCGGCCCTCTAGCGTTCCACCCTCCATCAGATAGGCAAGTCGGATCCGATCCGGGAAGATTTACTGGGAAAGTGCTAGTCAATTTGTTTATTTGGAAAGCTCTTGGTGATTGAGTCAAGAGAGAGGGAGAGAGAGAGAAAGGCAAGCAAGATCAGTCATAAAGAAAAAAACGTGAATAGTGCCTAGAATTGAGGCTGCAAACGTGATATTTGGAAGGCAATTTCGGTTTGACTGGCAAGTTTAGTTTCCAGCGAAAAAAAGAATCATTATCTATTGGAAGTTTTAAATGGAAAGAGCATTCAAGTGTGGATTTGTTTCCTTGTGAACCAAGATAAAAAAGGTACTTCGGATGGTTTGTTGGAGAACGAGAAGGAGAGAGAGAAAGTTGATGGGCCGCATTTTTGGAAAGGACTTGTCACACGTCCTATCAAACTCTGATTTGGAAAGAAATCTGTGGGTTAATCAGGAGGGTTGTTTGTTTCAACGTTTGGACTTTAGATTAAAAATAAACATATTTGTGTCCCAATGAATTGCACTACTACTTGGTTTGGATATGCAAAACAAGGAGAGAATCACGTGACAATTTTTTTCATTGGCACATGGGACTTTGGTAAGAAAAAAAAACAGTGTTCCTTGTGATATAGACTACTAGTACGTAGTAGTACTTTGGCTGTGGTCAAAAAAAGGTTCCTCCACTCGGTTGGATTTCTTTGGAGAACGGATAAAAGAAAAGGTGAAAGGGGTCTTGTACCACGTGTCTTCTTGCTGTAAAAAAGTGTGGTTAAAAGAACAATACGGCTGGTGTTCGCGGCATATCGTGAATTCGTCTGTGTCTTAGGCTCGTGTCACTAGTACAGTCTAGCCTAGGACCAGCACTCGACCACCTTGAGTGGATTTTCAGCTTCTATAATTAACGTAGTTGTACAAATTTTTCACATATATAAAGTCAACCTAGCTCCACATATTTCTACACTGTATACGTCTGTTCACCTGGCAATTGCTTCATCAACTTGGGGAATTATTTGACACCGCTGGTTGCCGGTCACCACCTGCTGCATGATAAGAACTTGTAAGACTTTGATATTTTCTATAATGTGAGCGTTTTACCACCACATCCTAGTAGTTCATAGGAACATTATTATTGAATTTTGTTTCTTTTTTTCTACTAAATATGGCAGGTTCCCGAATCAGTTGGGCTTCATCAATCGTGTGAGATGCGCCACCACATTCAAAAATACAACCACCATCACAAGAGGTGCAAAGACATCGGAATGCACACAATCAGGTTCTTGTTTCCATGCCACCTTTTAATGGTCGTTTAAAGCTTGATTTATATATTGAATGGAGTTCGAAATAAATGCTATATTTGCTTCCCATAATTATTCTGAACGTTAAAAAGTTAAGGTCGCGGTAGGTACTTTCACTGGTTTTGCTACTGTTTGGCGGAGTGAACATTGTCAGTTGTACCCTGATTATGTACCTACTACTTGGCGTGATTTACAACTTGTCATGAGAGAGAGATTCATTGATGTTTATTATACTCATGGCATGATTAAAAAACTACAACATTTAAAACAAGGTAGTGACACCGTAACAAAATATTATGATGATTTACAAACTACCTTGTTGCACTCCTTTTTAGAGGGAAGTGAAGATGATTTTATGGATAGATTTCGGGGAGGATTAAATCGTGATATTCACGAGATACTAATTGATGAACAGTGTTATCCTATAGAACATTTGCTTCGTCTTGCTTGCAATGCTGAACAGGAAATAAAACGATGTGTTGTCCATATGGATAATAAGCATCAGGTGCACATTCCAAGAGATAATGCAGTTGTTCCTTCCACTACTAGGCGTACCATGACAACCACATCCGTTGTTGTGAGGACTACATCACCTCCGCCATGTGACACATCACCTCCGAGAGTGCCTACATCATCTCAGTTGATCATAAGAGGTAACGACAAAGGTACCGATCTTGCACCTCCACATGAGTATGATGAATGTCTTGTCAATTTAAATGCACCATGCGATGAGCTACCCACTACTTTGATCACACCAGCTATTTTAGAGGACTATGTTAATGATTTGCCTTTGCAATGTGATCAAACAATTTTGAGTGAACCCATTAAATTAACTATTGATGCGAAAGAACCATGTGAATCAGGGAATAAATCAGATTTGGATCAAATACATTTGAAAATAATTGTGCCAATGTTTACTCATTTTGATATGACCTCTAATCTTGGTGATGGTTCATCAAGGTTGGGATGGTTTAATGATGAGCATTGCCAATCATTTATTACGATTAAGAGCTTCACTTGTATGTGCAAACTGAGTTGCAACATTTTCATGCTTTTGACTTGTTTTGATAAAATATTGGCATTATATTTCATGACTTTTGAAGGGTGATATTGATGAGTACATCAATACCATTGTTACACCCACAACCCTTGCTGCTATACATACTGGACCAATTACTAGAGCTCGCGCACGCCAATTAAATTACCAGGTACTTCCGTTTCTTGGTAACAATTCTAATGTTCATGAGAATATGTTGCTGCCTAAATTGGATACATTTGTTTTGCTTAAAATGAAGGGCCTAGCTTGGACAAGAAAGATGAACCTTGGAGCAAGTTCAAGCAATAGAAAAATAGTTCCAGTTTCAAAAAAAACTAAGTCTGGAAAATTCTGGCTAGGCAGTTTTTAGACCATTTGTAGACTTTTTCAAAAACAAATGTTGCGAAGCAAAAAAAGAGGAAAAAGTGAATAATAAGTGAAAAATAAGAAGAAGAAACATCAGAGCGTGCTCCTCCCTTGTTTACGTGAAGCATCGTGATTTTGTTAGTGTTCCAGGCCCACGTCTCTAGCATGGTCTAGCCTAGGACCAGCACAGTACCATCGTTGACCGTTTATTCAATTTTGCATCTCTGAATTGATTATTGCTGGCCCTTTTTGCTACCATATTATAAGCCTTCCCAGCTCCACATACATCTACATCGTACGTTTGACTCTCCCTGGTAATTGCTCTATCCAAGCTTTGAGAATTTTGGCTACAACGGTTGCCGAACACCACCTGCTGCAGGGTAAGAACTGGTAAGAATTTAAGATTCGCTTGACAGATTTGTGATTGTCCACCACACAACAACCACCACTTCCTAGTAGTCTATAGGACCATATTCTTGTGTGTTTCTATTATTGCTAACCATGGTAGGATCACAAGTCGATGAGACTGACTAGGAGAAAATGACGAACAAAGAGTTACATGATAAGTTTCAGCAAATGATGAGTGGACATGTAGAAGATGTGCTAAACAGATTTGAAGAGGCCATGGAGAAGATAGATGCCATTGAGAAGACGTTCGAAACAAAGCTCGATAACAAGTTTAATGAATTGCTACTGCGTCTTCCACTACCACCGCCGGCTGCACCTATCGCACCTCTACAACAACAACAATGTCGCCTTCCAAATCAAGTGGGACAAGCACTGCGCATTCCCATTGACCCTGGGCAAGATTCTGGTGTCGCTATTGATGCTTCTGTAGCTCCTGCTGCTACTGCAGAGGTGGAGGACCATTACGAGGATGAGGTTGATCAAAATCAGAACTACGTGCAACCACCAGCACCACCACCCGGTCGTCCTCAGGTATATCATCGCAATGGTAGGGCTGCACCACCACCTGAGCTACGAGATCATGACCTTTTTCCTAAACTGAAGTTGAATATTCCACCATCTCAGGGTAGATATGTTCCTGATATATATCTTACTTGGGAGTTAGAAACTGAACAATGTTTTGCATGTTTAGACTATCCCGAGGAGAGACGTGTTGCTGCGGCACTTTGTGCTTTCACTAGTTTTGCATGTGTTTGGTGGTCCAAACATTGTAGATTATATCATATTCCAGCTACTTGGGTTGCTTTGAAAACTGCTATGCGTACTCGTTGGGTTCCACCACATTATCAACGCGAATTACTTCAAAACTTGTAGTGCTTAAGACAAGGAAAAATTTTGTAGAATAAAATTATCAGGAATTACAAACTGGCATGATTAGATGTGGTATTGTTGAGGAGAATGAAGCACTACTAGGGAAAAGCCTAACAGCAGCGTGGGTTTTGGGCCTCTCAGTAGCGCGGGGACCAGCGCTACTAATAGGGCGCTATAGCTAACGTATAGCAGTAGCGCCTGTTGTCCCATGCTATTACTATACATGAATAGCTATAGCGCTCTTTAGAAAAGGGCACTACTGATATTATCTGCAGCGCTGTTTACTGGGAAGCGCTACTGGTAAGGCGGCGCTATTGCTAAATTTTCCCCCCTCGCTACTACTAGTTTTATTAGTTTTTTTCCTACATATTTGTTTTGTATTTGTTTTGTATTTTAATAGGCTTTATACAATAATCTTTAGCATATCATACACATACAAATGTAATCATAGCATATACATACAATTAGTCTCATCAAATCATGTCATCATCATAATCATCATCCAACACAAAGTGGTCTCTCGTCATCATCTTAAAAATAGCGATACAAGTCTCGATTACTCGCAAATACATCGTCATCCATCTAAACAATGATATACGCGAGAAGAGCTATCACTTTGAGTACATGAGTTCGTATCCCTCTCTCGCATTAGCGTGAACCTAAACTAACTACTGCCTGTCGCTCGGAAACCGGAAACCGGTACACCTGGGCCTGACACTCTGGCCACTTGTCATATATATACTCCTGGCGTAGCACTTCTTCGCCATCTATGATCTATGCACCTGCATCGTCACATGAGTCGATGATATGCAACATATATAGTTGAGCAACAGAAAGAGACAGACTTGGCAAAAACATAAACAACATATCATAAGCATAAATAAAAAAGTTCATCATACCCCAAAATGCCCTAACTAGAGTGATTTTCGCTAGTCGAGGAGGAGGACGGTTTAATTAAATCACAAATAAAGTTTCACCGTGCATAACTCAAAGTTTTGTCATACAGAAAGTATGGACTAAATGGACACATTGTCATATATCGACAATCACTCCAACATGTCGTTCCATCCATCCAATTCAGGGAGATAGTCCTCGAGCTTAGTGAAAGGCTTCATGTCGAGACGTTGAGAGGCTATCCATGTTCGGACGTCTTCCCGCGACATTTGTCCTTCTCCGTAGAACATCCCTATTTTTCCGACGACCTCCTTCATGATGATTTGGGCAAGTTTGTGCTGGATGTTATAGAACTCAGCTCAAAGTTGATGATCCTCGATATCTCATATGTCCTTTGCCCATTGCAGAATATGGGCATCGCCAGATCTAGGTGACATGCGAAGGTTCTGGTGATCACGTCTGTACTCCAGCATGTGGTGTAGGACATAGAATCCATCATTAAGAGAATCGTTCGGTTGCTGGATGCAGCAGAAGTCGGTCTTATGGCCGAAGGCGACCCTGCCGCCCCTTCTCTTCTTGTCCCTGACCTCTCCACCCCTTGCTTGGTAGTAAAACATAGCACCGTCGAGAACATCCTCGATGTGGGTGTAGTCCTTTTTGTGAATGTTCTTCGGCGAGTCCAAGTAAAGAGCGTGGGAGAATCGGGGGTAGAGGACGATGAGGATGGCGCGCCCGCCGCTGCGCAAAATAAGTACACCTCAAATTAATTAGCCTCCACCATGCAAATGAATGATTGAAATTGAAGGAAGGATAGCAGCGCGGATGACTTACATGGGATGATAAGGCACAAGAATCGCCTCCTTGTCCTTATTGGCGAGCATGAAATTGACGATGTAATCCCTCGCGTATTCACGGTGCTTTGCGCAGACTCCCAAGAAGCCCTCGTGCATGTAGTACGGGTCAGCGACACAGATATGAGATATCTGCTCAACCCCGATGATGTAGTTCATGTGCAAGGCATAAAGGCGGACAAACTTAAAATCCAGCTTCTTCACGTGAAACATGTCGAATATGTAATCGAATTGGAGGAAGAACTTATCCGCGGGGAAGCTGTCGATGTACGACATTTTCCGCGGAACGTTAACCATGTAGAGTGGGTATGCTGTATCTTTCGAGGCGATGATGCCTTTCTCTACCCGCAGCACATCGTCATGAAGTCTCCTTAGATCGCCGAGTCTGACCCGTAGCGCTGTTGCAGGTAGGATTGGTTGACCAGGGATATGCCATTTATCCGCATCAGGGATATCTATACGGTCCTGAAGCCGAAGCTGCTGAGGCGGCTGGATCATAGAATCAACTTTTTTGCCTTTCCTCACTCTCTTCCTAGACTTCTTTACTACCAGAAGGTCGTCCATAATACGTTGAGACGGCAATTCAGGCACCGACTCATGACGCTCAAACCCTGAGGAGGCGAGTATAGACATACTGTTCAGTGCCATCGTCGTCCTCATCCTCATCCATGTTGACGTCATCAGTGACTAATGGATCCTCCTCCTTACCCCGTCTGCTATCACCCAACCCGACACCCGACGCTAATTGGGTAGGTGGGGTGTTGATGTTCATACCTTGCTGAGGCTGCGTGCTCGTGGGTGTGCTCCTGGCTGCATCCAGACGAAGCAGACTCTTTGGCCACAACAGGACCCACCCATTGCAACAATCACCAAGCCGCTTTGGACCTCTTTCCGCCGTAACCACGGCTTCTGAGGTGGTGGCTCCCAATGTTCCTCTCTTGAAGCCCCTTCATGTACTTATACATTTTTTTGGCAGCTTCGGCCTCGCAAGCCTCCTTGAATATTTGAAAATGCTCTTCCGTTATTGTCGGATTGTCCTTTACAATCTCGGAGTAGGGTTCCTTCTTGTCGATGATCTTTGCTTTCACTCGATTTTTCCAGACGGCCAACGCGTCGCTAAACTTGGTCATGGCGTGTTTGTTTATCTTCTTCATTGTTGGGACCTCATCTGGATCTTCATAATCCTTCTCATTCCGGCTCAGGAACAAGAATATCTGGTGAAACTTCTTTAGGAGGGAGCTCCTCATATTTTCTATCTTCTGTAGTTTCTCATCGTTGATGGTGGCGGTTGTCCGTACGATGCAGCCTATTTGATTGCCGTAGCATCGACGCGCTTCCTCGGGCGCCTTTGGCTCAAAATTGCCGTCGTCCACCTCCGTGACCACCAATCTAGTAGTCCTAAGTTTGTTAGGAAACCGTTGCCTCTTTGCTTTCGG
Organism: Triticum aestivum; assembly: GCF_018294505.1. NCBI lineage: Eukaryota > Viridiplantae > Streptophyta > Magnoliopsida > Poales > Poaceae > Triticum > Triticum aestivum. The sequence continues at coordinate 356,806,305 of NC_057812.1, read as the reverse complement.
TTCTACACCGGCTCCACTCCCCGAGGCAGCGCCGGTCTCAGTCTCAGTGCCGGTCTCGATGCCGGTCTGAGTCTCACCGCCGGTCTCAGTCTCAGCACCGGTCTGCGTGTCGGTCTCAGTCCCCGATGCCACCGGTGCGCCCAGCAACAACATCGGTTGATCGTCGACAAGGCTAAAAAATTCATCTGCCTCCCAGTAGACGTCATCGCAATCACCAGAACCCTGTCCTTCATCATTGCTAGCCATGTTTCCTGTGATTAAATCTAGTCAATTAACTCTAGACCTAATAAAATGAATAATGACATAAAAAGGCCTATTGTTTTGCAGGAATGTTGACTCCTTCCTGGTGCGGCAAATCCCGGGCACTCGATATGTCCTAGTTTGTAGCACAAGTCATGCCGAAATTCACGGAAAATTTCGGCATGACCTTTGCTAAAAAGTGGACAAATCGAGAACCTGAAATTTGCCGGAACAGAAATGAATCAACATTCCGGCAAAACACAGGCCACTCAGTGCATCATTCCCTGGAAACAACAAAGCCATTTGGGCACAATCGAAAAACTTCAATGAAAAGATATAACATGAGCAAACACTATTGAGGAATTTGCATATAACATGGCCACTTCAATGAAAAGATATAATCAACAATAATGGAATATGCAAATGAACATCAATGGCATATATCATATAAAAACAGTCTTGTTTTTTGTTTACATAGCAACAATTAGTTTGACAAAGATTTTGCAAAGAAAAACAATTCTGTTTTTTGGTTATAGCTAAATGCCATAGCTATTGTTTTTTATTTATAGCTAAATGCTTTTGTTTTTTGTCTAAAGCTAAAAGTCTAGGAACTCCATTTTCTCTAACCCTTCTGACCTCACCAAAATTTCCACAGCAAGACCTTATTACCTACACCCAATTTCTTCAAAAATATTCATGTCCATAGTCCAAATAATTCAAATTTCATTTGAATGAAATTTGGAACAAATTCAGGTCCGTAGTCCAAATATTTTTTTATAGCTAAGTGTTTTTTGTTTATAGCCTCTATTAATTTAAATCTAAATGCTACTATTATTTATATACCCTCTATTAGTTTAAAGCTAAATGGAATTACCATTTAGGCATTTTCATAAAAATTGCCCTAGCTAATTTCCTAAAAAAATTGCTAATCATTTTCCCTAAATGCTATAAAATGCCTACTGCCCTAAAAAAATATAGGGTTCATATGAACACCTAGGGTTCATATGAACACAATATCAACATATATATGAATTGCCCTAGCAGAGAGAGAGAGAGAGGATGGTAGGGGACAAGAGAGGCAGAGCCTTACGATCGGCGGCGAGGGCAGGCTCTGGCTTGGGCGGTGGCGGTGAGGTCGAGGGCGACGGCATTGAGCTCGAGGGAGGCGACGGTGAGGTCGACGATGGCCTCGGGAGGCGGCTGTGATGTCAAGGGCGGCCTCGGGCGGCGGCGGTGTGGTCGATGGCGGCCTCGGGCGGTGGTGGTGTGGTCAAAGGCGGCAGGGCGACGGCGGCGATGGAGCAGTTGGGGGACAGGGGGGCCGGGAGTAGAGAGGGGGGAAAGGACTTAGTGAAATTTTGAGCCCGGGCTGCCGGGATTTGAGTCAAGCTAGCAGTAGCGCGTTTTGCCGAAACGCGCTATAGCTAAGATAGCTATAGTGTGTTCCAGAGAAACGCGCTACAACTATTCCTTTCTGTTTTATTTTTCTTTTTATTTTGTTTTCTTTACATTTTCTTTTTTTCATTTCTCCTTTTTCTATTTCTTTCATTTTCATTTACTTTTCTACTTATTTTTCTACTTATTTTCTTTTTCATAGCAGTACCGCTCTACAACATAAACGCGCTACTACAAAGTTTTTAGCAGTAGCGTGCTTCTGGGTGAACCGCTACTACTATTCCTAGCCTACCGGCATTAGTGAGGGCATTTTAGTAGTAGCGCTTTTCTGTGGAGACGCGCTACTGCTAAAACAATGGTTGTAGCGTGGTTTTGTAACAAGCGCTACTACTAAGTAGCGCTAGCGCCGAGTTTTGACCAACGCTACTGCTATACCTCTATGTATAAGGTTTTCCCTAGTAGTGAAGCTATGCTTGCACGTTTTATGGGCGGATTAAATAGAGAGATTCAGACCATTCTAGAGTATAAGGAGTATAATAATATCACTCGTTTATTCCATCTTGCTTGTAAAGCCGAATGTGAAGTGCAGGATCGACAGGCATTGGCACGAACTAACTTTTCTGCAGGTCGATCTTCATCATGGACACCACATGCATCCTCTACTTCCACTGCACCAACACCTCCATCAGGTGCCACCTCCAGCCGTGATACAAGAAAGCAGGCACAACCACCACTATCTGCCAAGAGCACACCTGTCGGGCCTGCACAGAGCTTTTCTTCTTCCATGGCATCAACAGGGCACACAAGTGATATTATTTGTCGTTGTTGTAAGAGAAGAGGACATTTTGCGAGAGAATGCAAATCTCAGCATGTGATGATTGCTACTGAGGATGCTGGGTATGAGTCCGCTAGTGACTATGATAAGGAGACTTTGGCTCTTATTACACATGAAGAACACGGTGGAGATAATTCTGATCATGAGACGCAATACATGGCCGCTGAAGATGCTGACATGTATGAATGTTTAGTTGCTCAACGTGTTTTGAGTGTGCTGGTTACACAAGCTGAGTAAAATCAGAGGCATAATTTGTTCCATACAAAGGGAGTTGTGAAGGAATGTTCTGTTCGCGTCATCATAGATGGAGGGAGCTGCAACAACTTGGCTAGCATGGAGATGGTGGAGAAGCTATCTCTCACCACAAGACCACATCCAAATCCTTATTACATCCAATGGTTCAATAACATCGGCAAGGTTAAGGTAACACGTACTGTTCGTGTGATGTCATACCTATGCAAGCATGTTCCTTATTACTTGGTAGACCATGGCAATTTGATAAAAAATCTGTACACCATGGTAGAATTGATCAGTATACTCTTGTTCATAAGGACACAAATATTACTTTGCTTCCTATGACTCCTGATTCTATTTTGAAAGATGATATTAATAGAGCTAATAAAGAAAAACAGGAGCAAAATAAGAGTGAAAATCAGATTGTGGCAAAAGAATTTGAGCAACAAATGAAGCCTAATAATAAACCATCTAATGTTGCTTCTGAAATTAAATTGAAAAGTGCATGTTTACTTGCCACCAAATCTGATATTGATGATCTAGATTTTAGCAAATATGTTTGCTATGCTTTTGTGTGCAAAGAGGCATTATTTTCATTCGAGGACATGCCTTCCTCTTTCCCTCCTGCTGTCACTAACATTTTGCAGGAGTTCGCTGATGTCTTTCCACAAGACGTGCCACTGGGATTACCATCTATTGGAGGGATTGAGCATCAACTTGACTTAATTCCCGGTGCATCATTACCCAACCGTGCGCCATACCGTACCAATAACAATAAATCTCGGATGACAACACTTTCTCAAAACAATCATCATATGATATAACAAGATGGTCTCTCGCTAGCCCTTTCTGAGACCGTAAAACATAAATGCAGAGCACCTTTGAAGATCAAGGACTGACTAGACATTGTAATTCATGGTAAAAGAGATCCAGTCAAGTCATACTCAATGTAAACTAAAAGTAATGAATGCAAATGATAGCGGTGCTCTCCAACTGGTGCTTTTTAATAAGAGGGTGATGACTCAACATAAAAGTAAATAGATAGGCCCTTCGCAGAGGGAAGCAGTGATTTGTAGAGGTGCCAGAGCTCGATTTTGAAATAGAGGTGAATAATATTTTGAGCGTTATACTTTCATTGTCAACATACCAACCAAGAGATGGCGATATCTTCCATGCTACACATATTATAGGTGGTTCCCAAACAGAATGGTAAAGTTTATACTCCCCCTCCACCAACAAGCATCAATTCATGGCTTGCTCGAAACAACGAGTGCCTCCAACTAACAACAGTCCTGGGGGAGTTTTGTTCGCAATTATTTTGATTTGATTTGCATAAAGCATGGGACTGGGCATCCCGGTGACCAACCATTTTCTCGTGAGTGAGGAGCTGAGTCCACTGCTCTTGAGAATAACCCGCCTAACATGGAAGATACGGACATCCCTAGTTGATACATGAGCTATTCGAGCATAGAAAATAGGATGTTTATTTGAAGGTTTAGAGTTTGGCACATACAAATTTACTTGGAATGGCAGGTAGATGCCGTATATAGGTAGGTATGGTGGACTCATATGGAACAACTTTGGGGTTTATGGGATTGGATGCACAAACAGTATTCCCGCTTGGTACAGGTGAAGGCTAGAAAAAGACTGGGAAGCGACCAGCTAGAGAGCGACAACAGTCATGAACATGCATTAAAATTAATCAACATCGAATGCAAGCATGTGTAGGATATAATGCACCATGAACATAAATATCGCAGAGGCTATGTTGATTTTGTTTCAACTACATGCGTGAACATGTGCCAAGTCAAGCTACTCGAATCGTTCAAAAGAGGATACCACCATATCATACCACATCACAACCATTTTAATAGCATGTTGGCACGCAAGGTAAACCATTATAAGCTCCTAGCTAATTAAGCATGTCATAAGCAACTATAATATCTAATTGTCATTGCAAACACGTTTATTCATAATAGGCTAAATCAGGAACGATGAAGTAATCATATTTACAAAAACAAGAGATGTCGAGTTCATACCAGCTTCTCCCATCTCAATCAGTCCATCATATATTGTCATAATTGCCTTTCACTTGCACGACCGAATGATGTGAATAATAATAACAGTGCACGTGCATTGGACTAAGATGGAATCTGCAAGCATTCAATAAACAGGAAAAGACAAGGCAATATGGACTCTTGGTTCAACAATAATGCATATAGGAGTCACTTCAACAATTTAATTATGGTCTTCTCATATCGACCCCCAAAGAAAAGAAAAGAAATAAAACTATTTACACAGGAAATCTCCCAACAAGCAAAAGAAGAACAGGAAATCTTTTTGGGTTTTCTTTTTAATTACTACTACAGGCATAGAAATTAAAGCTAGCTAAAAGCTACAACTAATTTTTTGGTTTTTCTTAAGGTTTACCAAACACACAGGAAGAAGGCATAAAAAGGAAATAAACTAGTATGGATGATACAATGAACAAGTATGAGCACCGACAACTAGCAATGAGTGTGTGAATATAAATGTAATGTTAGAGGGAAATACGTACTCCCCCAAGCTTAGGCTTTTGGCCTAAGTTGGTCTATGGCCACGGCTAGCCTGGCGGATATCCAAAGTTGTAACTGGGGTCGTACTGTGATGCATAGTCAGATTGCCACTGGCTGGCAATCGCCTCTGGATCCCACTGGTAATCAGACTGTCGTGGAGGCTCAAATTTTTGTTCTGGCTCTGGCTCTGTAGCTGATGTAGGGTTCCAGTAGGCGTGAATGGCCTCAAACGGAACAAGGTACTTGCCTGCAGATAAATCAAACAAGGAAGGAGCAGGCAGTGTAATAGTCTTAGGATGATGTTTATCAAAGAACAATTTGTATTTAAGCTCATTTTCCCTATTCTTAACAATAAAATCATGTGCTGCCATACTCTTATAATCTAAATAAATAGTAGGCAGCATTTTTTCTTCCTTTTCATAGTGCCTAATAGGTATGTTATAGTGTGCAACAATGCGTGAATCATAGACACCTCCAAAGATGGGGCCCTTTGTATGGTTCGGACATAACCGTTTGGCAATAATACCGCCCATACTAACAGGGTTGTCACGGAATAAACCATGGAACAAAATAATAATATCAGGAACACTAAGGTTTCCACAGTTTCCGCGACCAATTAAGCAACGACTAGCAAATATTGCAAAGTAGCATAAAAACAGGAAAAATATATGCTAGTGATTCTTTTATCGGAAACTTTCCTAGTTTCCCCCACAGTAATAGTGTCAATGAACCCGTCCACATCCCTACGATGTGGTTCCTCTAAGCAAACCCTGCAAAATTCATATAGTGACATCTTCTTTACCACGTCATATAAATGAAACTCTGCTGAAGGAGGTGATTCCCTACGATAATAGTAGAAGTTTTGCACAAAATTATTAGTGAGTAAGAGATACTGTTCGCGTTGGTCACGGAGGAAGTCGGTGAGGCCTCCATTCTTAGCCAATTCATAAAAATCATCATAAATCCCGGCTGCTCTCAAGAAATCATCGGAAGGCCATTCACACGGCCGAACCTCCGCGGTGGGAGGCGGATTATATTTGGGCCTCTCTGCTTCTTCATTTTTCTTTTCCTTCGAGCTTTGGCTCGATGAGCCCCTCAAAAATCTCTTCATTATTTTCTGAAAAATTATGAAATTTAAGTAACTTCAAATAAAAGTAAACCGAACTCATCAAAATTATTAGCAACTACTCCTACAAGTGCCTAGAGCCTATATCGTGCATTAGAACTACTTGGAACCATATAAATTTGACATGCAAGCTTAAGAACATGGTCATCTAGGCAGCACGAATTTGTAATGAATAATGCACTAGAACATAAAACTAATTGGACCAATGGAGGAGTCACATACCAAGGAACAATCCCCCAAAGAAGTTCTGTGAGAGGTGCTTTGAGCAAGGAGATCGAAAATCGCAGCAAAATGAGCTAGAACTCGTGCTTGAGCTGGATGGTGATTTTTTTGGGAGGAAAAAGAAGTGTGTGGGTGCAAGAATAAGTGGAGGGGAGCCACCATGGGCCCACGAGGCAAGGGGCGCGCCCAGGGGGGTGGGCGCGCCGTGGACCCTCGTGGCCAGGTGCTTGCTCCCCCTGCTGTGTTCTCAATGCCAAATATTCCCAAATATTCCAAAAAAATCATATTTAAATTTCATGGCATTGGGAGAACTTTTATTTTTGGGGTATTTTTATATTGCATGAATAATCAGAAAACATGCATAATTTACTATTTTTGCTTTATTTAATATAAATAACAGAAAGTAAAAAGAGGGTACAGAAGGTTGTGCTTTCTAACTTCATCCATCTCATGCTCATCAAAAGGAATCCACTAACAAGGTTGATCCAGTCTTGTTAACAAACTCATTTCGAGTAACATGAGATCGGAGAAATTTCAAATGACACTATGGTACCTCAACGGGGATATGCACATCCCCAACAATAAGAATATCATATTTCTTCTTGACAATAGGAAGAGGAAATTCAAAACTTCTAAAAATAATCGATGGAATTTTTCCAATAGAATTGATACTGTGGACTTGAGGTTGTTTCCTCGGAAAGTGTACCGTATGCTCATTACCGTTAACCTAAAAAGTGGCATTGCCTTTGTTGCAATCAATAACAGCCCCTGCAGTTCAAAAAGGGTCTTCCAAGAATAATAGACATACTATCGTCCTCGGGAATATCAAGAATAACAAAGTCCATTAAAATAGTAATGTTTGCAACCACAATAGGCACATCCTCACAAATACCGACAGGTATAGCAGTTGATTTATCAACCATTTTCAAAGATATTTCAGTAGATGTCAACTTATTCAAATCAAGTCTACGATATAAAGAGAGAGGCATAACACTAACACCGGCTCCAAGATCACATAAAGCAGTTCTAACATAGTTTCTTTTAATGGAGCATGGTATAGTTGGTACTCCGAGATCTCCTAGTTTCTTAGGTATTCCACCTTTAAAAGCATAATTAGAAAGCATGGTGGAAATTTCAGCTTCCGGTATCTTTCTTTTATTGGTAACAATTTCTTTCATGTACTTAGCATAAGGATTCATTTTGAGCATATCAGTTAGTCGCATACGCAAAAAGATAGGTCTAATCATTTCAGCAAAGCGCTCAAAATCCTCATCATCCTTGTTCTTGGATGGTTTGGGAGGAAAAGGCATGGGTTTCTAAACCCATGGTTCTCTTTCTTTACCATGTTTCCTAGCAACAAAGTCTCTCTTATCATACCGTTGATTCTTTGATTGTGGGTTATCAAGATCAACAGTAGGTTCAACTTCTATATCATTATCATTACTGGGTTGAGAATCAACATGAACATCATCATTAACATTTTCATTAGGTTCATGTTCATTACCAGATTGTGTTTCAGCATCAGAAATAGAAATATCATTGGGATTCTTAGGTGGTTCAGCAATAGGTTCACTAGAAGCATGCAAAGTCCTATCATTTTTTTCTTCCTTTCAGAAGGACTAGGTGCATATCATTTCTCTGAGAATCTTGCTCAATTCTCTTAGGATGGCCCTTAGGATACAAAGGTTCATGCATCAGTTTACCACCTCTAGTCATAACTCTAACAACATTATCATTCTTCTTACTATTTAATTCATTGAGCAAATCATTCTTAGATTTAAGTACTTGTTCTACTTTAGTGGTAACCATAGAAGCATGTTTACTAATGAGTTTAAGTTCACCCTTAACTCTAGACATATAATCACCCAAGTGTTCAATCATATAAGCATTTTGTTTCAATTGTCTACCAAAATAATCATTGAAGTCTTCTTGGTTAACCATAAAGTTATCAAACTCATCCAAACATTGGCTAGCAAACTTAGTAGGAGGGATTTCAGCTTTATCATATCTATAGAGAATTTACCTTTACTACCTGTGTCGGGTTATCAAGACCATGTGTTTCTTCAATAGGTGATGGATTAAGACCATATATTTCTTCAACAGATGGCAAATTAGGACCATGTATTTCTTCAATAGGAGGTAAATTCTTAACATCTTCAACTTTAATACACTTTTCTTTCATAGATTTCTTTGCCTCTTGCATATCTTCGGGACTGAGAAATAGAACACCTCTTTTCTTCGCGGTTGGTTTAGGAATAGGCTCAGGAGTTGCCTCAGGAAGTGTCCAATTATTTTCATTTGTCAACATATTATTCAATAGAACTTCAACTTCATCCGGTGTTCTTTCCCTGAAAACGGAACCAGCATAACCATCCAGGTGGTCTCTGGAAGCATCGGTTAGTCCATTATAAAAGATATCAAATATTTCATTTTTCTTAAGAGGATGATCAGGCAAAGCATTAAGTAACTGGAGAAGCCTCCCCAAACTTGTGGGAGACTCACTTATTCAATTTGCACAAAACTTAAAGCAGCTTGTTTCTTATGAGCAGGGAAATATTTAGCAGAGAAGTAATAAATCATATCCTGGGGACTACGCACACAACAAGGATCAAGAGAATTAAACCATATCTTAGCATCACCCTTTAATGAGAACGGAAATATTTTAAGGATATAAAAGAAGCGAGTTCTCTCATCATTAGTTAACAGGGTGGCTATATCATTTAATTTAGTAAGATGTGGCACAACAGTTTCATATTCATAGCCATAAAAAGGATCAGATTCAACCAAAGTAATTATATCAGGATCAGTAGAGAATTCATAATCCTTATCAGTAACAAAGATAGGTGAAGTAGCATCAGCAGGATCATATTTCGTTCTAGCATTCACAATTTTTTGTTTAAGCTTAGCTAAAAATTTCTTAAGATCACTTCTATCATTGCATGCAAGAAAGTCTCTTTTAGTTTCTTCATCCATAACATAGCCCTCAGGCACAACAGGCAATTCATATTTATTAGGAGAGCCTTCATCATCACTTTCATCAATATTATCAGTTTCAATAATTTCATTCCCTCTAGCCCTAGCAAGTTGTTCATTAAGAAATTCACCAAGTGGCACAGTAGTATCAAGCATAGAAGTAGTTTCATCATAAGTATCATTCATAGCAAAAGTGACATCATCAATAATATGCGACATATCAAAATTAATAGCAGAAGCAGGTTTAGGTGTCGCAAGCTTATTCAAAACAGAAGGTGAATCAAGTGCAGAGCTAGATTGCAGTTCCTTACCTCCCCTTGTAGTTGAGGGATAAATTTTTGTTTTTGCGTCTTTAAAGTTTTTCATAGTGACCAGAAGATATGAATCCCAAGTGACTCAAAGAATAGAGCTATGCTCCCCGGCAACAGCACCAGAAAATAGTCTTGATAACCCACAAGTATAGGGGGTCGCAACAGTTTTCAAGGGTAGAGTATTCAACCCAAATTTATTGATTCGACACAAGGGGAGCCAAAGAATATTCTCAAGTATTAGCAGCTGAGTTGTCAATTCAACCACACCTGGAAACTTAGTATATGCAGCAAAGTATTTAGTAGCAGAGTAATATGATAGTAGTGGTAACGGTAGCAAAAGGTAACGATAGAAAAAGTAATATTTTTGGTGTTTTGTAGTGATGATAACAATAGAAATGGAAAAGTAAATAAGCGAAGAACAATATATGGAAAGCTCGTAGGCAATGGATCGGTGATAGAGAATTATGCCGGATGCGGTTCATCATGTAACAGTCATAACCTAGGGTGACATAGAACTAGCTCCAATTCATCAATGTAATGTAGGCATGTATTCCGAATATAGTCATACGTGCTTATGGAAAAGAACTTGCATGACATCTTTCGTCTTACCCTCCTGTGGCAGCGGGGTCCTAGTGGAAACTAAGGGATATTAAGGCCTCCTTTTAATAGAGTACCGGACCAAAGCATTAACACATAGTGAATACATGAACTCTTCAAACTACGGTCATCACTGGGAGTGGTCCCGATTATTGTCACTTCGGGGTTGCCGAATCATAACACATAGTAGGTGACTATAGACTTGCAAGATAGGATCAAGAACTCACATATATTCATGAAAACATAATAGGTTTAGATCTGAAATCATGGCACTCTGGCCCTAGTGACAAGCATTAAGCATAGCAAATCATAGCAACATCAATATCAGAACATAGTGGATACTAGGGATCAAACCCTAACAAAACTAACTCGATTACATGATAAATCCCATCCAACCCATCACCGTCAGGCAAGCCTACGATGGAATTACTCATGCACGGCGGTGAGCATCATGAAATTGGTGATGGAGGATGGTTGATGATGACGACGGTGATGGATTCCCCTCTCCGGAGCCCCGAACGGACTCTAGACCATCCCCCCCGAGAGAGTTTAGGGCTTGGCGGTGGCTCTGTATCGTAAAACGCGATTAATCCTTCTCCTTGATTTTTTTCTCCCCGAACAAGAATATATGGAGTTGGAGTTGAGGTCGCTAGAGCTCCAGGGGGCCCACGAGGCAGGGGGCGTGCCCAGGGGGCAGGCGCGCGCACACCGTCGTGGCTAGGGTGTGGTCCCCTGGCCTTGATTCTTTGCCAGTATTTTTTATTATTTCCAAAAATAATCTCCATGGAGTTTCATTTCATTCCAAGAACTTTTGTTTCTGCACATAAATAACACCATGGCAATTCTGCTGAAAACAGCGTCAGTCCGGGTTAGTTCCATTCAAATCATGCAAGTTAGAGTCCAAAACAAGGGCAAAAGTGTTTGGAAAAGTAGATACAGCGGAGACGTTTCAGGGGCTCACGTTGCTCCACCGACGTACTTCTTCCTCCTATATATACCTACGTACCCCCAAACTACCAGATACGGAGCCAAAACCCTAATTCCACTGCCACAACCTTCTGTACCCGTGAGATTCCATCTTGGGGCCTTTTCCGGAGCTCCGCCAGAGAGGGCATCGATCACGGAGGGCTTCTACATCAACACCATAGCTTCTCAGATGATGTGTGAGTAGTTTACTTCAGACCTTCGGGTCCATAGTTATTAGCTAGATGGCTTCTTCTCGCTTTTTTGTCCCAATACAATGTTATCCCCCTCTCTTGTGGAGATCTATTCGATGTAATCTTCTTTTGCGGTGTGTTTGTTGAGGCCGATGAATTGTGGGTTGATGATCAAGTTTATCTATGAACAATATTTGAATCTTCTCTGGATTCTTTTATGTATGATTGGTTATCTTTGCAAGTCTCTTCGAATTATCAGTTTGGTTTGGCCTACTAGATTGATCTTTCTTACTATGGGAGAAGTGCTTAGCTTTGGGTTCAATCTTGCGGTGTCCTTTCCCAGTGATAGTAGGGGCAGCAAGGCACGTATTGTATTGTGGCCATCGAGTATAACAAGTTGGGGTTTATATCATATTGCATGAGTTTATCCCTCTACATCATGTCATCTTGCTTAAAACGTTACTCTGTTCTTTTGAACTTAATACTCTAGATGCATGATGGATAGCGGTCGATGTGTGGAGTAATAGTAGTAGATGCAGGCATGAGTCGGTCTACTTGTCTCGGACGTGATGCCTTTATACATGATCATACCTAGATATTCTCAGAACTATGCTCAATTCTGTCAATTGCTCAACAGTAATTTGTTTACCCTCCGTAATACTTATGCTCTCGAGAGAAGCCACTAGTGAAACCTATGGCCCCCGGGTCTATTTTCCGTCATATTAATCTTCCATCAACAAGCTATTTCTTTTGACCTTTTTATTTTTCTTTATTTACTTTGCATCTGTATCATAAAAATACCAAAAATATTATCTTATCATATCTATCAGATTTCACTTTCGTAAGTGACCGTGAAGGGATTGGCAACCCCTTTATTGCGTTGGTTGCGAGGATTTTATTTGTTTGTGTAGGTGTGAGGGACTCGCGCATGGCCTCCTACTGGATTGATACCTTCGTTCTCAAATACCGAGGGAAATACTTACGCTACTTTCCTGCATCACCCTTTCCTCTTCAAGGGAAAACCAACGCAGTGCTCAAGAGTTAGCAAGAAGGATTTCTGGCGCCGTTGCCGGGGAGTCTGTGCAAAAGTCAACAAACCAAGTACCCATCACAAACCCTTATCTCCCGCATTCCATTATTTGCCATTTCCATCTTGTTTTCCTCTCCCCCACTTCACCCTTGCCGTTTTATTCGCCCTTCTTCTCTTCATATTTCCATTTGCTTTGATGTCTTACTTGGCTCGTTTGGTTGGAATAGTTGTTTATTTATTACTAAAGAGAGAACCTAAGATCTATGGACCCTGATCCGCTTGCTAATCTTTTTAAGAGATCCAATTATGATGAACCAATTTCTAGTGAGTTTTGTGCACTAGATTATCTTTATGAAGTTTTGCTTGAAATTCGTGAATCTGAAAAATGTGATGAATTACTTTATGAAGCGATTCACGGTAGATATTTGAAGAAAAAGCATGATTGCAATGATTTCATTATAAATTCTATTTATATAAATTGTGCTAATAATATGCAAAACCCTAAGCTTGGGGATGCTAGTTTTGCTATGTCCTCTACTTGTTGCAATGATCATGACTGGGGTGATTCTTCTTATGATCTTGAAAATTTATTTAAGCCCCATGATGAATATGAGATTGATAATAATGTTTGCAATATTATTTAAAGTGGGTTTGGAAGAGTTTCAACTTTAGATCCCACATATTTGGAGAACGTTCAATCTTATGAAATTTTTGATAAAAGTGGGTTTGGAGAGGTCATGACTTCAGTTAATGTTAATCCCACTATTTTGGAATAGTGTCAACTTTGCATGCATCTGGATCGTGTTGAAAATATTTTATGTGATAGCTATTTTGTTGAATTTTCTTATGATACTACATATAATTATTATGAGAGAGGAAAATATGGTGGTAGAAACTTTCATGTTACTAAATTACCTCTCGTTATGTTGAGATTGCTATTGTTTCTTTCTGCTTCCTTGCATATGCTAGTTTTTGCTTGCCTTGAAAATTTGTTTGCCTATAAGATGCCTATGCATAGTAAGTATGTTAGACTTAGATGTGTATGTCACGTGTTTTATGATGCTCTCTTTGTGCTTCATTTCTTGTCTTTCATGTGAGCATCGTTGAAATCTTATGCCTAGCTATAAGGCTTTAAAGAAAAACGCTTGTTGGGAGACAACCCAATATTGTTCCTTTATGTTATTCAGTAAATAATTTATCTAGCCTCTATTTTGTTTGTGTTTTTTGTGTTTAATTAGTGTTTGTGCCAAGTAGAACCGTTGAGCTGACTTGGGGAAAGTCTTTTTGATCTTGCTGTAAAAAACAGAAACTTTAGCGCTCACGAGAATTGCTGCCATTTTTATTTGGAAAGTGATATTTAGTTAATTATTTTTGCAGATGATTAATAGATAAATTAATCATGTCCAGAAATTTATTTTAGAATTTTTGTTGTTCCATAAGTTTGCGTTAGCTACAGATTACTACAGACTGTTCAGTTTTTGAAAGATTATGTTTTTCGTGTGTTGTTTGCTTATTTTGATGAATCTATGGCTAGTAAAATAGTTTATAAACCATAGAGAAATTGGAATACAGTAGGTTTAACACCATTATAAATATTGAATGAGTTCATTACAGTACCTTGAAGTGGTGTTTTGTTTTCTTTCGCTAACGGAGCTCACGAGATTTTCTACTTTGAGTTTTGTGTTGTGAAGTTTTCAAGTTTTGGGTAAAAGATTTGATGGATTATGGAACAAGGAGTGTATAGAGCCTAAGCTTGGGGATTCCCATGGCACCTAAAGATATTCTAAGGACACCTAAAATCCAAAGCTTGTGGATGCCCCGGAAGGCATCCCCTGTTTCGCCTACTTCCATCGGTAACTTTACTTGGAGCTATATTTTTATTCACCACATGATATGTGTTTTGCTTGGAGCGTCTTGTATTATTTGAGTCTTTATTTTTTAGTTTGCCACAATCATATTTTCTATACACACCTTTTGAGAAAAACACTCATGATTTGAAAATTATTAGAACACTCTATGTGCTTCACTTATATCTTTTGGGTTATATAGTTTTTGCTCTAGTGCTTCACTTATATCTTTTAGAGCACGGTGGTGGATTTGTTTTAGAGAAACTATTATTCTCTCATGCTTCACTTATATTATTTTGAGAGTCTTAAACAGCATGGTAATTTACTTAAACGGGGAAATTAATCCTAATATGCTAGGCATTCAAGATTAGAAAAAAAATATTCTTATGAGTGTGCTGACTACTAAGCGAAGTTTGATAGTTGATCATTGTTTTGAGATATGGAGATGGTGATATTAGAGTCATGCTAGTTGAGTAGTTGTGAATTTGAGAAATCTTGTGTTGAAGTTTGTGATTCCTGTAGCACGCACGTATGGTGAACCGTTATGTGAAGAAGTCAGAGCATGATTTATTTATTGATTGTCTTCCTTATGAGTGGCGGTTGGGGACGAGCGATGGTCTTTTCTTACCAATCTATACCCCTAGGAGCATGCGCGTAATACTTTTTTTCGATAACTAATAGATTTTTGCAATAAGTATGTGAGTTCTTTATGACTAATGTTGAGTCCATGGATTATACGCACTCTCACCCTTCCACCATTGCTAGCCTCTGTAATACCGCACAACTTTCGCCGATATCATACACCCACCATATACCTTCCTCAAAACAGCCAACATACCTACCTATCATGGCATTTCCATAGCCATTCCGAGATATATTGCCATGCAACTTTTCACCATTCCGTTTACTATGACACACTCCATCATTGTCATATTGCCTTGCATGATCATGTAGTTGACATTGTATTTGTGGCAAAGCCACCATTCCTCATTCTTTCATACATGTCACTCATGCATCATTGCTATCCCGGTATACCGCCGGAGGCATTCATATAGAGTCATACTTTGTTCCAGTATCGAGTTGTAATCATTGAGTTGTAAATAAATAGAGTGTGATGATCATCATTCATAGAGTATTGTCCCAAAAAAAGAAGATAAAGGCCAAAAAAAGGAAGGCCAAAAAAGGGACAATACTACTATCCTTTTACCACACTTGTGCTTCAAAGTAGCACCATGATCTTCATGATAGAGAGTCTCCTATGATATCACTTTCATATACTAGTGGGAATTTTTCATTATAGAACTTGGCTTGTATATTCCAATGATGGGATTCCTCAAAATGCCCTAGGTCTTCGTGAGCAAGCGAGTTGGATCCACACCCACTTAGTTCCTTTTGTTGAGCTTTCATATACTTATAGCTCTAGTGCATCTGTTGAATGGAAATCCATACTCACTCACATTGATATCTATTTATGGGCATCTCCATAGCCCGTTGATACACCTAGTTGATGTGAGACTATCTTCTCCCTTTTTGTCTTCTCCACAACCACCATTCTATTCCACATATAGTGCTATGTCCATGTTATTTTGTAGGGATAACTTTCTTGGCCATGTAATTTTGAGAAGACATAATTGCTTAGTTAGTATGCTTGAAGTATTATTACTTTTATGTCAGTATTAAACTTTTGTCTTGAATCTTTTGTATCTGAATATTCAAACCACAATTAAGAAAATTACGTTGAAATTATGCCAAGTAGCATTCCACATCAAAAAAATTGTTTTATCATTACCTACTCGAGGACGAGCAGGAATTAAGCTTGGGGATGCTTGATACGGCTCCAACGTATCTATAATTTTTGATTGTTCCATGCTATATTATATTTTGTTTTGGACATTATTGGGCTTTATTATACACTTTTATATGATTTTTGGGACCAACCTATTAACCGGAGGCCCAACCCAGAATTGCTGTTTTTTGCCTATTTCAGACTTTCACAGAAAAAGAATATCAAACGGAGTCCAAACGGAATGAACCCTTCGGGAACGTGATTTTCGGAATGAACGTGATCCAGAGGACTTGGACCCTACATCAAGAAAGCAACCAGGAAGGCATGAGGTAGGGGCGCGCCTACCCCCAGGTGCGCCCTCCACCCTCGTGGGGCCCACGTTGCTCCATCGACGTACTTCTTCCTCCTATATATACCTATGTACCCGCAAAATACCAGATACGGAGCCAAAACCCTAATTCCACCGCCGCAACCTTCTGTACCCGTGAGATACCATCTTGGGGCCTTTTCCGGAGCTCCGCCGGAGGGGGCATCAATCACGGAGGGCTTCTACATCAACACCATAGCCTCTCCGATGATGTGTGAGTAGTTTACTTCAGACCTTCAGGTACATAGTTCTTAGCTAGATGGCTTCTTCTCTCTTTTTGGATCTCAATACAATGTTCTCCCCCTCTCTTGTGGAGATCTATTCGATGTAATCTTCTTTTGCGGTGTGTTTGTTCAGACCGATGAATTGTGGGTTGATGATCAAGTTTATCTATGAACAATATTTGAATCTTCTCTGAATTCTTTTATGTATGATTGGTTATCTTTGCAAGTCTCTTCAAATTATCAGTTTGGTTTGGCCTACTAGATTGATCTTTCTTGCAATGCGAGAAGTTCTTAGCTTTGGGTTCAATCTTGCGGTGTCCTATCCTAGTGACAGTAGGGGCGGCAAGGCACGTATTGTATTGTTGCCATCGAGGATAACAAGATGGCTTTATATCATATTGCATGAGTTTATCCCTCTACATCATGTCATCTTGCTTAAAGCGTTACTCTATTCTTTTGAACTTAATACTCTAGATGCATGATGGATAGCGGTCGATGTGTGGAGTAATAGTAGTAGATGTAGGCAGGAGTCGGTCTACTTGTCTCGGACATGATGCCTATATACATGATCATACCTAGATATTCTCATAACTATGCTCAATTATGTCAATTTCTCAATAGTAATTTGTTTACCCTCTATAATACTTATGCTCTCGAGAGAAGCCACTAGTGAAACCTATGGCCCCCGGGTCTATTTTCCATCATTTAATCTTCCATCAACAAGCTATTTATTTTGACGTTTTTATTTTTCTTTATTTATTTTGCATCTTTATCATAAAAATACCAAAAATATTATCTTATCATATCTATCAGATCTCACTTTCGTAAGTGATCGTTAAGGGATTGACAACCCCTTTATTGCGTTGGTTGCGAGGATATTATTTGTTTGTGTAGGTGCGAGGGACTCGCGCGCGGCCTCATACTGGATTGATACCTTGGTTCTCAGAAATTGAGGGAAACACTTACGCTACTTTGCTGCATCACCCTTTCCTCTTCAAGGGAAAACCAACAGAGTGCTCAAGAGGTAGCAACGTGCCTTCCTCTTTGCCTCCTGTTGTTACTAACATTTTGCAGGAGATCGCTGACGTCTTTACACAAGTTGTGCCACCGGGATTACCACCTATTCGAGGGATTGAGCATTAGATTGACTTAATTCCCGATGCTTCGTTACCCAACCGAGCACCATACTGTACCAATCCAGAGGAGACGAAGGAGATTATGCGTCAACTCCAGGAGCTGCTCGACAAAGGTTATATTCACGAATCCCTTAGTCCTTGTGTTGTTCCTATTATTCTAGTGCGAAAAAGGATGGTACATCGTGTATGTGTGTTGATTGTAGAGGCATTAATAATATTACTATTCATTATCATCACCCTATTCCTAGGCTAGATTATATGCTTGATGAATTGAGTGGCTCTACAATATTCTCCAAAGTTGATTTGCGTAGTGGATACCATCAAATTCGTATGAAATTGGGAGATGGATGGAAAACAGCATTTAAAACTAAGTTTGGATTATATGAGTGGTTAGTCATGCCTTTTGGGTTAACTAATGCACCTAGTACTTTCGTGAGGTTAATGAACGAAGTTTTACATGCTTTCATTGGATGATTTGTGGTAGTCTATTTTGATGATATACTGATTTATAGTAAATCTTTGGAGGAACATTTGGAACATTTACGTGTTGTTTTTATTGCGCTACGTGATGCACGTTTGTTTGGTAACCTTGGAAAGTGCACCTTTTGCACCGGTCGAGTATCTTTTCTTGGCTATGTTGTTACTCCACAGGGAATTGAAGTTGATAAAGCCATGATTGAAGCTATTGATAGTTGGCCGCAGCTCAAAACAGTCACACAAGTGAGGAGTTTCCTTGGCCTAGCTGGTTTCTATAGGCGTTTTGTGAGAGATTTCAGCACCATTGATGCACCTCTCAATGAGCTTACAAAGAATGATGTGCCTTTTGTTTGGGGCACTACACAGGAAGAAGCCTTCACGGTATTGAAAGATAAGTTGACACATGCTCCTTTACTCCAACTTCCTGATTTCAATAAGACTTTTGAGCTTGAATGTGATGCTAGTGGAATTGGATTAGGAGGTGTGTTATTACAAGATGGCAAACCTGTTGCATACTTTTTTGAAAAACTGAGTGGGCCTAGTATGAACTATTTTACTTATGATAAAGAATTATATGCTCTTGTTCGGACCTTTGAAACATGGCAACATTATTTATGGCCCAAGGAATTTGTTATACATTCTGATCATGAATCTTTGAAACACATTCAAAGTCAAGCAAAACTGGACCGTACACATGCTAAATGGGTTGAATTCATTGAGACTTTCCCTTATGTCATTAAACACCAGAAGGGTAAAGAAAATGTTATTGCTAATGCATTATCTCATCGTTATACTACGCTTTCACAACTTGACTTTAAAATATTTGGTTTGGAGACCATCAAAGACCAATATGTGCATGATGCTGAATTTAAAGATGTATTGCAGAATTGTGAGGAAGGGAGAACTTGGAACAAGTTCGTTCTTAACAATGGATTTGTGTTTCGTGCTAACAAGCTATGCATTCCAGCTAGCTCCGTTTGTCTTTTGTTGTTGCAGGAGGCGCATGGAGGAGGATTAATGGGATACTTTGGCATCAAGAAGACGGAGGATATACTTGCTACACATTTCTTTTGGCTAAAGATGAGATGGGATGTTGAGCGGTTTGTGGCTCGCAAGCTAAGTCATGACTCAATCCTCATGGTTTATATATGCCTTTGCCTGTACCTAGTGTTCCTTGGGAGGATATATCTATGGACTTTGTTTTAGGTTTACCTCGAACAAAGAATGGGTGGGATAGCATATTTGTTGTCGTGGATCGATTTTCGAAAATGGCACACTTTATACCATGTCATAAAAGTGATGATGTCGTTAATGTTGCTGATTTGTTCTTTCGTGAAATTATTCGCTTGCATGGTGTGCCAAATACTATTGTTTCAGATCGTGATACTAAATTTCTTAGCCACGTTTAGAGATGTTTATGGGCTAAGTTGGGGACTAAACAACTTTTTAATACTACTTGTCACCCCCAAACTGATGGACAAACTGAAGTAGTCAATAGAACATTGTCTACTATGCTTAGGGCTGTTTTGATAAATAATAAGAAAATGTGGAAATAATGCTTGCCTCATATTTAATTTGCTTATAATCTTTCATTGCTTTCTACTACTAAGATGTGCCCTTTTGAAATTGTGTATGGTTTCCTACCTCGTGCACCTATTGATTTGTTGCCTCTTCCATTTTGGAGAAGGTTAATTTTGATGCTAAAGAACGTGCTGAATTGAATTTAAAAATGCATGAGTTAACTAAGGAAAGCATTGGGCGTAGGAATGCTAAATATAAACTTGCTGGAGATAAGGGTAGAAAACATGTTGTGTTTGCACCTGGAGATCTTGTTTGGTTACATTTGCGTAAGGATAGATTTCCTAATTTGTGCAAATCAAACTAATGCCACATGCTGATGGTCCTTTTAAGGTGTTTGAGAAAATAAATGATAATGCATATAGCTTGAGCTGGCTGCAGATTTTGGGGTTAGTCCCACTTTTACCATTGCAGATTTGAAGCCTTATTTGGGTGAGGAAGATGAGCTTCCGTGAGAACGACTTCATTTCAAGAAGGGGAGGATGATGAGGACATCAATATCATTGTTACACCCACAGCCCCTGCTGCGATACATACTGGACCAATTACTAGAGCTCGTGCACGCCAATTAAATTATCAGGTACTTTCCTTTCTTGATAATGATTCTAATGTTCATGAGAATATGATACTGCCTAAATTGGATACATTTGTTTTGCGTACAAATGAAGGGCTTGACATGGATAAGAGGGATGAACACTGGAGCAAGACCAAGCATGGAGATGATGGCATGCGCAAGGGGATCAAGAACGGAGTTACAAGTGAAGATTTCAGGACTTTGAAGCCACCATAAGGAGTGCATGAAGCATTGGACGAAATATACAATATGCCACTTCATAAATTTCATCCAGAGGCTATTCTAGGTGTTGTGTCATCTTATTATTGGGCCAGGCCCATGTATTTTCGAAATACTTAAGTACAGGTTGTTTTTAGAGTCCGTATGTGTGGGGAAACAAGAGTTAGGGTTGGTTTCAGACCCCTCCTCCAAGGGCCACGAAATCCCCCCCCCCTCTTCCTCCATATATATAGCCCTTAGGGCGTCGTTTAGACTTTGAGTTTTGTTTAGATTAAAGTTCGCCATAGCTCCAACTTCGCGTACTTCATTTGTGTTCAACGACCAGACAAAGGCATCACAGAACCCCAACTTTGATCAATAAAGCTTTCCTCTTATACTAGCAATATCCAGATTGCAATCTTAGTTTCTTGCTTGTTCTTCATTTGCCTGTAGGAAACAGACCTTCGTGGTCAGGTTGATCGTGCTCCGGCGTGGTCAATAACCTCTCAAAGTTGGTTTAGCGATTGCTAAGGCGCGACGTCCCCGCTCGTTCCTAGTCGGATCATCAAAGTCGACTTCCTCCAAAACGATAGCCACCATCTCATCAGAAGACGGGACACCTTTTGCCTCTATCAGTTAGGGTTGGTTTCGGACCCCACCTCCAAGGGCCACGAAATTCCCCCCTCTCTCCTCCATATATACAACCCTTAGGGCATCGTTTAGACTTTGAGTTTTGTTTAGATTAAAGTTCGGCATAGCTGCAACTTCGCGTACTTCGTTTGTGTTCAGCGACCAGACAAAGGCGTCACAGAACGACACCTTGATCAATAAAGCTTTCTGTAACATCACAAAATTCTAAATTTTGTTATATTATAATAAATAGATAGATTTGATTGATTGTTTGATTGATTCAGTGAAATTGAGTGAAATTTGAAACTTTCTGAAAGTTAAATGAGAGGGAATAAAAGGACTTTCCCAAACTTCCATTTTTGCATTTATGATCTCCGTGAATTCAAATTCTTTTCACCACAAAACCCTGGAGAGAAGATGACATGACTTCTTCCATTTATTTAAATGAAAAGGGGTGTTAAAAATATTTGAATTTCATTTGAAAATATTTCCAGTTCTAAAACTTTAAGCAACTAAATGATTTTCATGAGAGAAGATAAAATGACTTCTTCAAAACATATGAAATATGAGTTGCGTGTTTCAAAGAAACTCAAATTTAAAATCCATTTGAAATTATTATTTTTCAATTTGGGTTATTTGAGTTTTATTCAAATTATTTTTCTCCAAAAACAAAATACATGGAAAATAGGGTAACATGATTCCCAACAATAGAAAATTGGAGAAAAATTAATTTGAAATCATTTTGGTATTTTAAAAATGATTTTTAGTGGGTTTTATTGAATCAGTAGCATTGTTTGATTTATTCAAATTTTTGTAGATTTTACTTAAATATATAAAAATGTTCACGTTGTAGAAAATCTTTTTCTGAATTTTTTGAAATATTATATGCCTATATAATACTTTTATTTATTTCATTTTTATTTTTCTTTGTCTGGAAAAATGTTTTTTAAAAAAACTTCTTAGCTAGACTGGGCCAACTAGGCCGAATCCCAGCCAGCCGGCCCAGCCCAGTCCCGCGCGCCGTCTCTCTCCCGAGCGGGAGACCTGCCGCCGTACGCCATCGTCGCCTCGGCGTCCGTGCCACCTCCATGTCAAATATGGTCTAATCCAACTCAAACATGTTTTTGAAAGTTTAAAATTTGAATTAGACCAGATTTGTATTCAAACTTCATTTGATCATAACTTGAGTTTTATAACTCCGATTGAGTTGATTCTTTTTGCAAATCGAAGCTCTTGACCTAAACTTTCTGATAAGGCCAAACACACATAATTTTGGTACTGTTATAAATTGTTTTATGTTGCAAAGAGTTATTTGCTTCATTTTGAAGCTTTCCGAACTGTCTTCTTCATTCTTCCCGATCTTTTGAGTGATTGCTTATGTGTGGTTACTATTGATTACTTGCGATAGATTGACCGGATTGTGACGAGTAGAACTATCAGGAGTTATGAGTGCGAATCATCTTCATCAACAGTACAAGGCAAGTTCACACTTTTATCACACCCCTTTATCACCCAGTTTTTATGCATTAGTTCCAATCCTCAAACATTGCATGGTTAGGATGTCATTAACATGTGGGTTGGGAAGTAGTTGATGAGGTAGAACCTATTGCCCTGTTACATTCAAACCCTTGGGAGTTACTTCTACGCGTTTCTTATATTGCTATGTTGTGCTCGTAGACGTGGTTTGGGTGCGTGAAATCCATGACAGATGTGAGATTGTTAATTATTGGTTCAACTTAAGGTGGCAACTTAAATACACATCTGGGTGGATTGAGGCACCTAGAGTACCCAGTGTTGCTTGTATTTTTGGAAATCCCGGAGTACCCGTGTGATTTTCCTATGGACCGCCACCCAGGCTCAAAGGGATCATAAGACTATTCATGCTAGAAACTTCCGTGTGCAGCCACAAGCTATTATGGGCTCTAGCATAGTTGAGTAAGTTGCGTGAAGCTCTTGAAGAGATAGACTAGCAGGTAGTGGGTTGTAGGTGGTATAGTCTATCCAGAGTAGAGAGCTAATTCTTCTAAAAGACTGTGTCTTGGTCATCCGTTTCACAAACACCAGGTAGTGCGAGAAATCCAACGGAGGAGATCGAGTCTTGTGGGGAAAAGTGCGCAAACCTCTGCAGAGTGTACAAACTAATCATGGTTAGCCGTGTCCCCGGTTATGGACATCTTGAGTCTCTGGTACTTGGATTATCCTATTGATCTCATCACGTCACTAAAATAATTTGTTGGGTTATTGATGTTAATTTCGGATTGAGTTGGAGGAACCTTCAGAATATTTTCAACAAACTTTGTAGTTAAATAAATTATATTCCTTTGCAGTAGGGAAAAATTGGCTTTTCGCAAAACATTATAACCATTGAGCCTCCACCAGCCAAATATGCATGTAGTGATAGCTATTATTCATCATTATCCTATGGTGTGAATTTTCCAGTACATTCAATGTACTGACCCTTTGTGGCTGCAACGTCTCATGTTGCAGGATTCTTACGACGAGTAAATGATATGTTAGGGTTACGATTTCTACACTCAACTTTGCCGTTGGTGTTGATGGAAATCCACAAACTTGTTGTTACTTCCGCTATTTGGATTGAGGTAATAGTATTTATGTTATTTTATACATGTGATTTACCTCTGTTATAAATCCTCAAGTACTGTGTGTGTCAGCATACCGATCCAGGGATGACACTGAAGCATAGAGACATGACCGTCTGAGGTCGGGTCGCTACACTTTCCTCCTATATTTGCAATATCCAGATTGCAAGCTTAGTTTCTTGCTTGTTCTTTGTTTGCCTACAGGAAATAGACCTTCGTGGTCAGGTTGATCGTGCTCCGGTGTGGTCAATAACCTCTTGGAGTTGGTTTAGCGATTGCCAAGGCGCGACGTCCTCACACATTCGTAGTTGGATCCTCAAAGTCGGCTTCCACCAAAATGATAGCAACCATCTCATCGAAAGATGGGACACCTTTGCCTCTATCAGATATTTTATAATTGTGTCGCAGGTGCCACAACTGAGATCAGTAAAAATGGATGACATATACATATACAACATGTACACCTTGTCTATTTTGTTCGCCACATTTCAGATTAAGCAATGCCGAGGACAACTTTGTTTACAATAAGGCAAGGAGGATGAGGACATGGAGGCCATACTTACACCACAACCACTACTACTATATCTATTGGATTGATTAAGCATAGATCGCGCATGCCAGTTATATTATCAGGTACTTTCTTTTTTGGTAATGTTTCTAAAGTTCATGAGAATATGATGTTGCCTAACTTCGATACATTTTTGTTGCTTACAATTGAAGGGCCTAGCATGGACAAGAAGGATGAACATTGGAGTATGATCAAGCATGAAGACGAAGGCGCATGCGAAGAGAACAAGAATGGAGTTTGTAGTGGAGATTTCCACACTTTGAAGCCACCATGATGACATACTAGAAGATGGACGAAATATACAAGATGTCCTTTTAGAAATTTCATCCATAGCTTATTATTGGTGCTGCACCACCTTATTTTGGGGCCAGACCCATGTAATTTTGATATACTACTTCATATGCTGTTTTTAGAGTCCATATTGTAGGGGAAATGAACCAGGAGGTATTTTAGTCCCACCTTGCCAAGGATGGATGAATTCCCCTCTCTTTTCCCCTATAAATATAGCCCTTAAGGCATCATTAAACTTGGGATTTGTTTAGTTAAAATTTAGCCAACGCAACTTCGTGTACTTCGTCTGTGTCCAACGACCAGACCAAGACCGCTATCGGATCCCCACCATACTCAACACTTCATCAATATTCAGAATCCTTTATCATATTCTTGCTTGTTCTTCGATTTCTTGCAGGAATAGACCTTTGTGGTCAGGTTGATTGTGCTCCGGCGTGGTCAGTAACCTCTCGGAGTTGGTTTAGGGATTGCTAAGGCGCAACGTCGTGCATGTTTGTAGTCCGATCGTCAAAGTTGACTCCACCAAATCGGTAGTTATCATCTCATCGAATGATTGGGACACCCCGCCTCTATCAATGCCATCAATCCTTTGCTAGGATGCCACCGCTCCACCTCATCATATGCCAGTCACTAATAAGTGTGGTGTCGAGCTCTCAAGTGGCTAGGTGGATCCTGTCGAGCACGTGGCAACTTGTTGGAGAAGAGAGTTACTTTATTGACACTCGTCTTAATGGTGTGTCACGCTAATAAGAGGTAGTTGGATAAGCGGTGCGGTAGCATTGTTGGGCTTCAACCTCCACATGCCACCTAGTAGCGCATTTAATGCACTTTATCCTAACAGCCAGAGTTAGGTATGATAGTACTGTTAGCTATCTAATCATGCTGAAATGACTATTTTGCCACAATGGTTGCCCCTTAAGCTATAAGAGGAGGCCCAAGGCAACCGATCACAGGGTTTCAAACTTTTGATCCCTTAACACTTGTACACGCGTAGCTGCTCTCCCCGAGGCACCCTTGCCGGACTGGAGTGCTTCGTGTCTTCATGTGCCTCTAGATCAATGCACCAAAGTAGGAGTAGGGTTTTACGTTGCAAAGCGACCCGAACCTGGGTAAAAGAGAGTTGTCCCTCATCGCGCTGCCTTATTTCTTTTGCTCTTTGTGCAATGTTATCATCCCCTTGCCGAACCACAAAGGGGCAACCCTGCCCCATAGGTGATCATGCTTCCTCCATGACACCATGGAAGGGAGATAGATCCTTGATTTTGAAGTTGTCGCTCACATTGTACTTGTTGCGTTGAATGTCAATTTGTAGGCATGGTTGTTGTAGCGTGCTAGCACCTTGAAGAGTCCATTGGCTCTAGGTAGTAGGTTAGACTTGCGCTCGTGGGGGAAGAGGTCCTTTTGAAGGTGTAACCACATGAGATCTCCAATATTGAATATTAGGGCATGCTTGTTGATGTTGATCTTGGTCGCAAGTCATTGTACTTGGTGCTCGATGGTGTGCCGTGTATCTTCATGCACCTTTTTGAGATAGCTCGCTCATCCAGTTGCGTCCATGTTGATGCGTTCTTGTAGTGGTAGTGGTAGGATGTCCAATGGGGACAATGGGTTGAATCTTTAGACGACCTCGAAGGGGGACTTGCTGGTAGTAGAGTGTCTTTCTCAATTGTACGCATACTCTGCGATGGGTAAGCATTCCTCCCACTCCTTGACGTTCTTCTTGATCAACACTCAAAGAACTGTAGATAGCGTCCAGTTGGCGACCTTTGTTTGGCTGTCTGGTTGCGTATGGTATGATGATAAGAAGAGTAGCTTGATTCCAAGCTTGGCACATAGTGTCTTCCAAAAGTAGCTTTAGAACTTGACTTTGTGGTCCGACACAATAGTCTTGGGCACTCCATGCAATTTGAAGATTTGCAACATGTGAAGCATTGTGTATCTTGTTGCAAGGAATGGAATGTGTCATCTTAGAGAAATGGTCCACAATAAGAAATACCGAATCTATTCCGTTTTAAGTTCATTGCAAACCAAGCAAAAAGTCCATACTAATGTCTTCCCATGGGTGATATGGAATAGGAAGTGGCATATATAGACCACGATTGAGTGGTAGACTTAGCTTTGCGACATGTAGAGCATGGGTTTGTGTAGCATGAGATGTCATGAAACATCTTGGGCCAAAATTAGTTTTTGGAGAGCGTAGCAAATGTCTCGTCCTGTCCAAAATGTTCCATAAGTCCTCCACTGTGAGCTTCCTGCAAAAGCAACAAATGAAGAGAAGACTCGAGGATACAAATCTTTTTAGCTTGCATTAGATAATCATCCTTGATATAATATCATTCCCAAATGTATGCGCGAGGCATTTTGCATAAGGAATATAAAATGAAACATCATGTGCATATAAGTTTTTGATGTGCTCGGGATGTAGGGTGGATCCCTAAAAGGCCGATCTTTCACGAAAGGAGTGGATCCCGCGTGGAACATGAAGAACACGAGGGGAAACATGGGGGAAAACACGAGAAAATCACTCAAACCAACAAGAACGATCACACATATGCTAGATCCTCAAACACATAAGAGATACATGATCCACAGTCAACTAAGGATGATACAAGTAGCACAATCTTCTCCGTGAGGAGGTCTTGAGTACTTCCCATGAAGGGGTCTTGAATCCGCTTGGGGGATCTTCTCCGAGGAGGCGCGATCTCCGAGGAGAACGTAACCAAGTGGATGAGCGAAGCTCTCACACAAAATGAACCAATCCTTTGCTAACCCTAGAAAGAAGGAGGAGGAGTATATATAGTCTAGGTGGACGAAGGGGTACATGGGCCCCAGCCCTACACTGTGCGTAGACAGGGAAGGTCGGATGTCCGGGTGTTAGGCCGGATGTCCAGGCATTCTCAAGGGGCCGGATGTTCGGGCTGTCGGGGCTGGCTTTGACGCTCTCTGGATGGAGGGTGCCGGATTTTCAGGCTTCTGGCCGGATGTCCGGGCCGGGCCGGATGTCCGGGCTGGGGCCGGATGTCGAGGGCCTGTAGGTGCTTGGCGGTGGGGAAGCTATTGTAGTGGATGTCTCTAGCGGCCGGATGTCTGGACCTAGGGCCGGATGCCCGAGACCTGGAGCTTCCTTCTTCTCCTTTCGGCGTTCCTCCTCATCCGTGGACTGGGCAGCTTGTCCGTCTTCACGTGCATCTTCGGGAGGGTCCTCTTGGTACCTAATCATGCACAACATCTCGGACATAGGTAGTGGCCATGTCTCGAGTGGATCATATGTAATATCACTAAGGAAAGAAGTCACATCGGTCTTGAGAGCTCTAGGTCTAGATTGTGTCATAGGTCCTCTCGGCACTTCGTGAGACGATGGTGGGTCCATGGGGATGACCGTAGGATGCTCCGCGTCATCTCCCCTCCCTTGGGAAAGATCCGACCTCAGATCGAAATCATCATCACCATGGTAGGGAGAGAGATCTTTGGATGTTGAAGATGTCGCTCACGGAGTACTTGTCGCGTGGAATGTCGATCTTGTAGGCATTGTTGTTGTAATGTTCAAGCACGTTGAATGGTCCATCCGCTCGTGGTCAAAGTTTGGACTTGCATTCGTGGGCGAAGCGATCCTTGCAAAGGTGTAGCCACACAAGATCTCCAATGTTGAACACCATGGGGTGCTTGTTGATGTTGAGCTTGGTCGTGAGTCATTGTACTTGGTGGTCAATAGTGTTCCTTGTATCTTCATGCATCTTCTTGAGATAGTTGACTCGGGCACAAGCGTCCATATTTGTGCGCTCTTGTAGTGGTAAAGGAAGAATGTCCAATGGGGACAATGGGTTGCGTAGACGACCTCGAAGGGGGACTTGTCGGTAGTTGAGTGTCTTGCTCGGTTATAGGCATACTCGGTGATAGGTAGACACTCCTCCCACTCCTAGATGTTCTTCTTGATTAGCACGCGAAGTAGAGCGGAGAGTGTTCACCTCCGTTTGGTCGTTGGTTTGTGGATGGTGAGCCATGGAGAAGAGTAGCTTGATTCCGAGCTTGGCGCATAAGGTTTTCCAAAAGTAGCTTAGGAACTTGACGTCATGGTACGAGACTATCATCTTTGATACTCCATGGAGGCGCAATATTTCCCTACAAAAGAGATTGGCAAGATGTGAAGCATCCTCTATATTGTTGCAAGGAATGAAATGAGGCATCTTAGAGAATCGGTCGAGAACAACAAATACGGAATCCTTCCCATTTCTAGTTCTAGGCAAACCAAGCACAAAATCCATGGTAACATCTTCCCATGGTTGATACGGAATTGGAGTAGGCATATAGAGACCATGGGATTGAGCTTTAGACTTAGCTTTGCGACATGTAGAGCATCGGTTGGTGAAGCGGTGGAAGTCGCGGAACATCTTGGTCCAATAGTAGTTCTTGGAGAGCGTAGCGAATGTCTTGTTGCGTCCAAAATGTCCCATTAGTCCTCCACCATGAGATTCTTGCAAAGGTAGAAAACGAAGAGAAGACTCGGGGATGCAAAGTTTCTTAGCTCTCATAAGATAACCATCTTTGATGTAATAGAATTCCCAAGATGTATGTGGCAAACATTTGGCATAAGGAATAGCAAAAGTAGGATCATGCGCATACAAGTCTTTTATGTGCTCAAAGCCAATGACATCCAATTCAAGTTTAGTAAAAATCATGCATATGCGAGAAAGTGCATCCGCCATAACATTTTCCTTACCTTTAATGTACTTGATGACATAAGGAAAAAACTCAATGAACTCACTCCATTTAGCATGACGCTTGTTCAACTTAGTATGACCCTTAAGGTATTTAAGTGTTTCATGGTCGGTATGGATGATAAATTCATGAGGGAGAAGATAATGTTCCCATTCGTGCAAAACTCGCACTAAATCATATAGATCTTTGTCATAGATGTGGTAATTGAGTTGCGCTCCGGAAAGTTTCTCACTAAAATAAGCTATGGGGCGCTTCTCTTGCATTAACACACCTCCTATGCCATTACCACTAGCATCGCAATGAATCTCAAAGGGTTTGTCAAAGTTGGGTAATGCAAGCACGGGAGCATGAGTAAGCAAATTCTTAAGCTCATTGAATGCGATATCTTGGGATGGTCCCCAACCAAAGGGTGCATTTTTCTTACTCAAAGCATGCAAAGGTGAAGCCATGGTGCTAAAGTCCTTCACAAGTCTACGGTAGAAACCGCTAAACCAAGGAAGCTACACAATTGTTGCAAGTTGGTTGGTTGTGGCCAAGTTTTAATAGCACTAATCTTAGATTCATCAACATGAACACCCTTAGAAGACACAACGAAACCCAACAAAACGAGCTTGTCAACACCGAAAAGGCATTTGTCCATATTAGCAAAAGGTGCTCTTTTCTAAGAGTTTGAAGCTCGGTCCTAAGGTGTGTAACATGATCTTTGAGAGATTTTCTAAACACAAGAATATCATCAAAGTAGACCACAACAAATACACTAATATAGGGTCGAAAAACAAAATGCATGAGGCGCATGAAGGTATCGGGTGCTTCAGATAAACCCATTGGCATAAAAAGCCATTCATATAAGCCAAACTTGGTCTTAAATGTGGTTTTCCATTCATCACCTTCTTGGATGTGTATTTGATAGTAACCACTTTTAAGGTCAATTTTAGTGAAAATCGTGACTCCGCTAAGCTCCTCAAGCATATCATCTAGGCGTGGAATAGGGTAACTATCACGCACAGTAATAGCATTGATAGGAGGACAATCGGAACACATGATATAAGTACCATCTGTCTTCGGAACAAGGATTACCGGGACATCACAAGGGCTCAAACTTTCTCGAACATGTCCATTGTTGATGTGTTGTTGTACTTGCCATTGGATCTCCTTAGTTTCCTCGGGGTTGACGTGGTAGGGAGCCTTGTTAGGAAGAGGTGCTCCGGGGATGAGGTCGATTCGGTGCTCGATGCCTCGTAGAGGAGGTAGACCCGGAGGTAGCTCATCGAGGAAGACATCTTGGAATTCCTGTAAAAGAGAAGACAACACTAAAGGTAGAGTATGAGAGGTGTTAGGTTTTGGTGCCTCGTCCTTGCACAAAAGGACATAGTGCATCACACTTGATGGGTTCTCACACACTTCTCTCATCTCACTTTTGGTGGAAAATAGAACTAAGTTTTTCTTGTCGCTCATCATGGAGGCACTCAATTTGGGCTTGTGGCGCTCACTCTCTTTTTGGTGGTTCGCTCTCTCACTATTCTATCCACGATGGGTTGTTTGCTTGTCGACGATCAGTTGGCTTGGATACATAGGGCGAAGTACGTACTCCTTTCCTTTTATCTTGAATATATAGTGATTCATTCGGCTGTTGTGGATGACACCTCTATCAAATTGCCATGGTTGTACGAGAAGAAGGTGGCAAACGGTCATTGGAACGACATCACACTCCAAAGTGTCTCCGTAAGCACCGATTTTGAAGGAGACTTGCACTCTATGCTTGACTTGGATGGTGCCAGAGTCGCTTAGCCATTGAACTTTGTAGGGATGTGGGCGCTTCATCTTGACCAATTAGAGCTTGGAGCACAGTTCTTCACTTGCTAAGTTATAACAACTCCCTCCATCGATGATGACCTTGACGGACCTTCCATTGATGTCGGCCTTGGTATGAAAGATATGGCATCTTTGGTCTTCTTCTTGTTGATGTTGAAGAGTCAAGACCTTGGAGACAATGAGAGCGGGGCTTGAAACTTCATCACAAAAGACTTTCTCTCCTTCATCTTTGTTCACTTGTGGGTGCATTGCCACTTGCTCAAGGGCTTCCATTTCTCCTTCACTCATGGAGTCGTATGTACCATCGTCGTTGAGGATAATGGTCCGCTTGTTGGTACACTCAAAGGACTTGTGGCCTAGGCCTCCGCATGTGAAGCATTTGAAGGAGCTTGTCTTGACGGTCTCATCGGTTCGGGTAGATGATGATGAAGCTCTCGGCTTGAAGTTGCTTGTAGTAGGATGATGACTTGGAGTTGTCGAAGTTTTCTTGTAACGCAACTTGTCTTTGTTGCTTGTAGAAGGCTTGGTTGATGTAGAAGGTGTTGGAGTCATTGAAGCTTGTTTGTTGGAGAAGCCATATGTCTTGGATGAGAACTTAGCATACTTGAAGTCATCTTGCACTGGACGTTCCTCTTTGGTAGCTTGATGCACTAGCTCGATGAGGTTCGAGTATGGTTGGAAGTCGGCAATCTTGTTGATAGGATGATTGAGTCCATTCAAGAAACATGCCATAGTTTGCTCATCATCTTTCGTGACATTGGCTCGTATCATAGCAATCTCCATTTCCTTGTAGTATTCTTCAACGCTTTTGGTTCCTTTCTTGAGGAGTTGGGAGTTTCTTGAAGAGGTCACGATTGTAGTAGGTTGGCACGAAGCATGCTCTCATGACATCCTTCATTTGCGCCCAAGTAATGATGGGTGGTTCACCTCTTGCCTCTCGGTCCTCAATGACTTGTTCCCACCAAATGAGGACGTAATCTTGGAAATTAAGGGATGCCATTGTGATCTTCTTCTATTCTTCATAGTTGTGCAAGTGGGAGATTTTTTCGACCTTCAATGCCCATGAAAGGTACTCTTCGGGATCATTGCTTCCATTGAACTTGGGCATGGTGAACTTTAGCTTGCCGTAGCATTGCTCTTCATTGTGTTGGGGTTGGGAATGATGGCATCGTTGTCGAGGAGGATTGTCTCTCACAACTTGTTCTTGTCTTGGTGGATTTCCAATGTCTTCTTGCTATTGTTGAACTTGAGGTTCTTGGCGAGGTTGTGGACGAGCTTGAGGTACTTGACAATGCACCCATGATGGGTAAATCCGTTTTTGAACTTCTTCGCCGAGCGCTTTTTCTTGTTCGCGCCTATGGCGGTTGCGATGGGCAACAACGTGATTCGTGTCGTAGAGTGCACGTTGCGCCTCAAGTTCTCTAGCTTCTCACAATTATTATTCTTGGCGTTGTGCCTCGGCGTCTTGTGCATCTTGGTGTAGACGCGCTCGCTCTTCTTCTCCTCGTTGGCGTTGTCATTGACGTTCTTGTGCTTGCCCGAGAGTAGCTTGGTTTTGACGATGTCGATGTTCTTGCGCACGAGCTTGCTCTTAAGAGTTGTTGTTGTGTAGAGGATTGCGGTTTGCTTGCCTCTCTTGGCGCGTGGCACGACAAAGAGTGTTTGATGTCGGTGTACTTGAGCCGGAGATGGTGTAGTCAGAGTGTCGACTTGAGTGGCTCTGTCTTGATGAGGACAATGTGGAGGAAGAGCGGTTGAGCAACAAAGCACGAATCTCGGTCATTCTTGTGTCATTCTCTTGCTCGTGGTCATCGAGCTTGTTGTCAAAATAGTCTCTTGTATGTTGCTTGGAGAGTCGCAAGTCGGCGGCTAGGTTGTCGATGCGTTCACTCATTGCTTGTTGCTCTTGATGAAAAGCACGTTGTGCATCAAAGAGGTGGCTCTTTGTGACGTAGGAAGACATGTCGTCGTCTTGCTCGATGAAGAGTGGGTTGGTAGAAGTACTTGGCGTATCCATCATTCCAAACAATTTTGTGAGTGGTAGAAGGAGAAGAACAATACCAAATGTACCTTGACCGAAGTTGAAGATGGATCGATGATCACTCCAATGTGGAACAAAGAAATAGCACAATTGGTACCAATTCTTGTCGGTTTCTCACACCTACACAAGTAAAAGCTTATGGTGGAGCTCAGTTAGGATGGTGGCACAAAATTTGATGCAATTGTTAGTGAGCTTTAATAATGTTGGAAAAGATTCACAACTTTGCATTACAACAAGTAGACCAACAGCAAAATATGGTACACGGAAACACACACGCAAAGAGATAAGTGGGGTCGTGAAACCAAGGATGAGCTAAAATGTGGAATCCACAAAAATGCTCTTTTTGCGCAACACTAGAGATATGCTAGCACGATTGCATAATAGGCAGATACCACGACTTGTGCACAACCTACTAAGAAAAAATGCAATGACTTCTATCCCAAGTATGCTCTATGTATGGTATTTCGATGATATGATCCAAGATGATCTAGTATGAGAATCTTAATGTAGTATGTTGCAATGGTTCTTGCTTAAAAGCTATTTGCTTATCTTTTCCTTTTGCTTAAAAGCTTGTTTGGCTCTTTCTCTTTTGAGCTCTTTTCTCATGCAATGTTTCATGAACCAAGATAGCAATTGTGTATGCGATGACAACCTGGTGACACAAAAAATTATACCAAAATATGCACCAATGATATGGTATCTATGCTATGGGAAGTATGATCACTAATGTGCACAAGTGACATTGCCGACAATACTCAAAGGCTAGTCTCGACGGGTAAGATACGCAAAATTGGGCTATGGTGGCTATCAATGGAATGGAAAAAATGATGTATCACGATACCAAGATGAGGTTACCATTTTTGCTTACGATATGATGAGCGGCGGTGATGTTGATGTCGAACCATACCTAAATAGCCGAAATACAATAGGACAAGGAACCGCAACTCAAATACTCAAAGCAAACGCGACCAAATTGTTGTAGTTGTTAGAGGTAAGCAATGGTAGTGATATGCGGAAGTGGTGGTGGTATGTGGAAGTGTATGTGGGTACCGGAACACAATTTGTAGAAATTTGGATGCAAAATCGGGCGATGGATGGAAGTGATGCTGCCAGGGGCCAGATGTCCGGGGGTTCAGGCCAGATGTCCGGGCTCTGGATCTGGGGACGAACTCCGCGTGGAAGAGGCAAATCGGGGCAAAATTTGGGGGATTTTGTGGATGGAAATTGGGGAAAAGACGGGGGAAAGCTAGATCTACCCGCAACACATGAACTCCGCGGATCAAATCCAAGAAAACTTCAGCACACTAACAAATCACAAAAAAATTGGGGGGCTTATTTTGTGGGGAATTTTCGAATTAGGGACAAAATCAACAAAATAAGGCTAGAAAACACAATGGGGAGGCTCCGAAATCGTGATCAATGTGGCTCTGATACCAAGATGATGTAGGGTAGATCCCTAAACGGCTGATCTTTCCCGAAAGGAGCGGATCCCGTGAGGAACACAAAGAACACGAGGGGAAACACGAGGGAAAACACGGGAGAAACACTCAAACCAACAAGAACAATCACACATATGCTAGATCCTCAAACACATAAGAGATACATGATCCACGGTCAACTAAGGATGATACAAGTAGTACGATCTTATCCATGAGGAGGTCTTGAGTTCTTCCTGCGAAGGGATCTTGAATCCTCTTGGGGGATCTTCTCTGAGGAGGCACGATCTCCGAGGAGAAGGTTGTTGGGGAACATAGTAATTTCAAAAAAAACTCCTACGCACACGCAAGATCATGGTGATGCATAGCAACGAGAGGGGAGAGTTTCATCCACGTACCCTCGTAGACCATAAGCAGAAGCGTTATGAGAATGCGGTTGATGTAGTGGTACGTCTTCATGATCCGACTGATCCAAGTACCGAACGTACGGCACCTCTGAGTTCAGCACACATTCAGCTCGGTGATGTCCCACGAACTCCAATCCAGCAGAGTTTCGAGGGAGAGTTCCATCAGCACGACGACATGATGACGGTGACGATGATGCTACCGACGTAGGGCTTCGCCTAAGCACCGCCACGATATGACCGAGTTGGATTATGGTGGAGGGGGGCACCGCACACGGCTAAAAGATCAACTGATCAACTTGTGTGTCTTGGGGTACCCCCTACCCCCATATATAAAGGAGCAAGGGGGGAGGCCGGCCGGCCCTAGCAGGGAACGCAAGGAGGAGGAGTCCTCCTCCTAGTGGGAGTAGGACTCCCCTTTCCTAGTCCCACTAGGAGGGGGAAGGAAGGAGTGGGAGAGGGGAATGGCAAGGGGAGCGCCCCCCTTCCTTGTCCTATTCAGACTCAAGGGGAGGGGCGCGCGGTGCTGCCCTGGCCGGCCCCTCTCTCTCCCCACTAGGGCCCAACAAGGCCCATTAACCCCCCCCCCCCCCCCGCCCCCCGGCACTCCGGCAAAATCCCGATTTCACCCGGAACTATTCCGATGTCCAAATATAGGCTTCCAATATATCAACCTTTATGTCTCGGCCATTTTGAGACTCCTCGTCATGTCCGTGATCATATCCAGGACTCCGAACTACCTTCGGTACATCAAAACACATAAACTCATATCACCGATCTTCACCGAACTTTAAGCGTGTGGACTCTACGGGTTCGAGAACTATGTAGACATGACCGAGACTCGTCTCCGGTCAATAACCAATAGCGGAACCTGGATGCTCATATTGGTTCATACATATTCTACGAAGATCTTTATCGGTCAAGCCG
The DNA here is from genome assembly GCF_018294505.1 of Triticum aestivum. Taxonomy (NCBI): domain Eukaryota; kingdom Viridiplantae; phylum Streptophyta; class Magnoliopsida; order Poales; family Poaceae; genus Triticum; species Triticum aestivum. Next base: position 356,770,018 of record NC_057812.1, on the reverse strand, counting down.
CATAACAACATACGTTGTTCCCTTTGTCATTGGTATGTTACTTGCCCGAGATTCGATCGTAGGTATCTCAATACCTAGTTCAATCTCGTTACCGGCAAGTCTCTTTACTCATTCCATAATGCTACATCATGTAACTAACTCATTAGCTACATTGCTTGCGAGGCTTATTGTGATGTGCATTACCGAGAGGGCCTAGAGATACCTCTCTGACAATTGGAGTGACAAATCCTAATCTCGATCAATGCCAACTCAATAAGCACCATCGGAGACACCTGTAGAGCACCTTTATAATCACCCAGTTATGTTGTGACATTTGGTAGCACACAAAGTGTTCCTCCGGCACTCGGGAGTTACATAATCTCATAGTCATAGGAACATGTATAAGTCATGAAGAAAGCAATAACAACAAACTAAACGATCATCGTGCTAAGCTAACAGATGGATCAAGTCAATCACATCATTCTCTAATGATGTGATCCCGATAATCAAATGACAACTCATGTCTATGGTTAGGAAACATAACCATCATCGATTCAACGAGCTAGTCAAGTAGAGGCAAACTAGTGACACTCTGTTTGTCTATGTATTCACACATGTACTAAGTTTCTGGTTAATACAACTCTAGCATGAATAACAAACATTTATCATGATATAAGGAAATATAAATAACAACTTTATTATTGCCTCTAGGGCATATTTCCTTCAGTCTCCCACTTGCACTAGAGTCAATAATCCAGATTACATAGTAATGATTCTAACACCCATGGAGTCTTGGTGTTGATCATGTTTTGCTCATGAGAGAGGCTTAGTCAACGGTTCTGCAATATTCAGATCCGTATGTATCTTGCAAATCTCTATGCCTCCCTCCTTGACTTGGTCGCGGATGGAATTGACGCATCTCTTGATGTGCATGGTTCTGTTGTGAAATCTGGATTCCTTTGCCAAGCCAATTGCACCAGTATTGTCACAAAAGATTTTCATTGGACCCGATGCACTAGGTATGACACCTAGATCGGCTATGAACTCCTTCATGCAGACTCCTTCATTTGCTGGTTCCGAAGAAGCTATGTACTCCGCTTCACACGGAGATCCCGGCACAATGCTTTGCTTAGAACTGATAGCTCCACCGTTCAATATAAACACGTATCCAATTTGTGACTTAGAGTCATCCGGATCAGTGTCAAAGCTTGCATCGACATAACCATTTACGATGATTTCTTTGTCACCTCCATAAATGAGAAACATATCCTTAGTCCTTTTCAGGTAATTTAGGATGTTCTTGACCACTGTAACGCCCAATATGTAACCTACCATATTTGTATTCCAACTCTTGCCATTTCTGGCACTAAGTTATGATATTCCTCGTTGTTGGGTTTCGTCTTTGTTTTGCTTTTGTCTTTGTCATGCATCTCATATCATGTCATCATGTGCATCACATTTTCATACGTGTTCGTTTCATGCATCCAAACATTTTCCCCGTTGTCCGTTTTGCATTCCGGCGCTCCTATGTCCTCTGGTGTCCCCTTTTGTCTCTTTTCATGTGCGGGTGTTACACGTTCTCGGATTGGACCAAGACTTGCAAAGCAGCCTTGGTATATTACCGGTAGACCGCCTGTCCAGTTTCGTGCCATTTGGACTTCATTTGATACTCCAACGGTTAACCGAGTAACCGAAAAGGCCTCGTGTGTGTTGCAGCCCAACACCTCTCCAAAGAGGCCCAAAACCCACCTAAAACCCATTCATCGTCTCGGCCGTTCTATCACGATCGCGTGGACGAAAACCATGCTCAATTTGGAGTCTCCTAGCTCCCTCTACCTATAAATATAGACCACCCCGAAAATCTCTCAGTCAAACCCTAACCTCTCCCTCTCCTCGCGCCGTCGGACAAAAACCGCCAGCCGGACGTGTCCGATCCACCTCTCCACCACCACGTGTCATCGCGCTGTTCGTCGGGGCGCCGCGCCCACATCGCCGTCCGACCCGCGCGCCGGCCCGCCGGGGCCCAGGCGGGGCCCTCCCGGCCTGGACGCCGCCCGCCGCCGCCCGGTCTCCCGTCATCTCTCCGCGCAGCGAGCTGCAGCGCTCGCCGCCGCCTTGAGCTCCTGCCGGCGAGCTCCGCTCGACGCCGCACCGCCCTCACCTCGTTACCGGAGCGGCCACCGGACGCCGGGATCCGGTGCCCCTCGTCATCACGCCCCCGGATCGGGCAGCCGCAGCTCCAGATCCGCCCTTCCCCGGCCTCCTTCGACCTCCTCCTCGTCTCTGGCCGCTCTCCGACGAGTCTCTCCGGCGAGATCCGTGCTGCATTGAAAACTGTGCAACCCTAGATCGGAGTGGTATATTTGTCTAAGTCCCCAGTTTTGCATATTTTAGCGTTTTTCATCATGTCATAACTTTGCATCTGTGGCTCCGTTTTGGGCATGTAGCATATCAAATTGTTCGTCTCGAGGTGTACTTCATTTCATTCCATTGCACCATGTTTATTTGAGTTCATCTAGATGCCCTAAATGCTGTTGCATGAGTGCTATGTAATGTTAGTTTCAGATTCTTATCATATTATGGACATTTGTCATTTTTGCCATGTTTAATGTGTGCCTCCTATGAACTTGAGCCCTACATGTGTTTTGTAGTATGCCATGCCATCTTTACAGAGGTGTATGCCATGTATTTTTGTGATCAATGTGGTGACTAACACAAGCATGCAAAGTAGCTCTCGTGATGTTGCTGATTTCTGGGACTTAGAATTCTTCTAAGTCATTTTCCCTGTTAATATTTTTATGCCATGTATTCATGTTGCTACAGAGTGATCCATGCCTCTTTTGAGCATGTTCAGTAAGGATGATTTTGAGATATTGTTATGCTCTATCCATCCATGTCTTTGTTTGCAATTATGGAGCAACCTAGCATGACTCAATCTTGCTCTACTTTTGCTATAAAATGTTTCTGGCAGATTGTTTACATGTTGCCGAGGTTGTTGTAGTTGTTACATGCTTGCTATGAGAGTGTTCTTGCCATGGTTAGCTTATTTATCATGTCCTCTTGCTGGGTATATGCTTAGTTTATCATGAAATGCCTTGTGGTGAGTGCATCGAGCTCGTAAACATGCCTATGTAAATCTGTTTTTGCCATGTTCCAGTTTTCTGCTAAGTATGAATGTGTTAACGAAACTTGCTATGTTCACATGGTTGCCATTGTATTTTCTGATCCCTTTTGGCTTATGGTCAGTAAGGGACTTTTGTTGTATGCTTTGTGTAGTTTCATGACATGCCTTGCTTTGCCATGATATGTTCCTGGAGCATGTTGTTATCTTGCTCTAAACATTGCTTCCTGATGTTAAATCCTGCCATGTTGTTATTTTCACCAAGTCTGTGAACCTGATATCTTTTGCACTTTTTCCATGCTTATTTGAACCTGCTATTTTGTGATTTAGCCGCAGCTCAGTGTTCATATTTTATCAAGCATCTTGAGTGGATCACTGCCATGTGCTTTGTTGTTATGTTAGAGTGCAATAGCTTATTTTTCTTGATGCATTTAGATGGCCTCGTGCTGTTAATCGCAGCTTTGTGCCATTATTGTTTTGCTTGCAATTTGCAAACCGTGCATTCGATATCGGTGATCTTTATATCGATTTCGACCGAAATAAACTCATCTTTCCAGAGGGACTCTTGGTTTTCCAAGTTGTGGCCTGGTTCAATCTTTCCTTTCCGAAGCATGCATATGCATTGCATATCATATCCCGCATATCATGCCATGTTTTGCATCATGTTGCTTGCGCATTGCACCGTGGTTGATTGTGTCTCCCTTTACTCGTGTTCTTGCTTTGGGTAGAGCTGGGAGACGAGTACGTGATCGAGGAACCAGTTGAGAACGTTTACGAGGATCAAGCTTACGTCAACTCGGAGAACTTTGCAGGCAAGATGACCATACCCTCGAAATAACTTCTATCTTTGCTTGCTAGATGCTCGCTCTATTGCTATGCCTATGCTACGATACCTACCACATGCCTTATCATGCCTCCCATATTGCCATGTAAAACCTCTAACACACCTTGTCCTAGCAAACCGTTGTTTGGCTATGTTACTGCTTTGCTCAGCCCCTCTTATAGCGTTGTTAGTTGTAGGTGAAGATTGGAGTTTGTTCCTTGTTGGAACATGTTTATTGTTGGGATATCATTATTATACCTCGTTTACCTTAATGCATCTATATACTTGGTAAAGGGTGGAAGGCTCGGCCTTATGCATGGTGTTTTGTTCCACTCTTGCCGCCCTAGTTTCCGTCATACGGTGTTATGTTCCTTGATTTTGCGTTCCTTACGCGGTTGGGTTATAATGGGAACCACTTGACAGTTCGCCTTGAATAAAACTCCTCCAGCAAGGCCCAACCTTGGTTTTACCATTTGCCACCTAGCCTCTTTTTTCTTGGGTTCCCGCGGACTCAAGGGTCATCTTTATTTTAAACCCCCCCGGGCCAGTGCTTCTTTGAATGTTGGTCCAAACTAGAGCCCCTTGCAGCGCCACCTTGGGGAAACTCGAGGGTTGGTTTTAGTTGTACGGATTGCTTATCCGGTGTGCCCTGAGAACGAGATACGAGCGACTCCTATTGGGATTTGTCGGCACATCGGGCGGCTTTGCTGGACTTGTTTTACCATTGCTGAGATGTCTTGTAACCGGGATTCCGAGTCTGATCGGGCTGTCTTGGGAGAAGGAATATCCTTCGTTGACCGTGAGAGCTTGTGATGGGCTAAGTTGGGACACCCCTGCAGGGATTTGAACTTTCGAAAGCCGTGCCCGCGGTTATGGGCTGATGGGAATTTGTTAATGTCCGGTTGTAGAAAACTTGAAGCTTAACTTAATTAAAATGGATCAATAGCGTGTGTAGCCGTGATGGTCTCTTTTCGGCGGAGTCCGGGAAGAGAACACGGTCTCGAGTTATGCTTGAACGTAAGTAGTCTTGGATCACTTCTTGATCGTAGTTTCTCGACCATGCCTTGCCTTCTCTTCTCGCTCTCATTTGCGTATGTTAGCCACCATATATGCTAGTGCTTGCTGCAGCTCCACCTCATACATGTTCCCTACCTATAAGCTTAAATAGTCTTGATCGCGAGGGTGTGAGATTGCTGAGTCCCCGTGACTCATAGTTTACATCCAAAACCAGATGCAGGGACCGATGATACCGTTCCAGGAGATGCGACTGAGCTCAAGTGGGAGTTCGATGAGGACTCAGGAGGATACTACGTTTCCTTTCTAGACGATCAGTAGGGGAGCCCAGTTGGGGCGAACGGGGACATTATGCATTTGGGGTTGTCTTTATTTTGGTTCCATAGTCGGACCTTGTTTGTATCTGGATGATTGTAATGATATATTTATGCTATTTTGTGATGTGGCGAGTGTAAGCCAACTATGTACTTCTTTCCTTATTCAGTACATGGTATGTGTAAAGATTACCCCTCTTGCGACATTGCCGACAATGCGGTTATGCCTCTAAGTCGTGCTCCGACACGTGGGAGATATAGCTGCATCGTGGGTGTTACATATGTTGTCCAGTGATCCACTCCTGGATTACTTTGGTACCTCCCCGCTAAACTAATAGGAAGGCATACATCAGGTCTGGTACACAACATTGCATACATGATAGAGCCTATGGCTGAAGCATAGGGAACATCTTTCATTTTCGCTCTATCTTCTGTAGTGGTCGGGCATTGAGTCTGAGTCAACATCACACCTTGTAACACAGCCAAAAACCCTTTCTTTGCTTGATACATTTTGAACTTCTACAAAACTTTATCAAGGTATTTGCTTTGTGGAAGTCCAATTAAGTGTCTTGATCTATCTCTATAGATCTTGATACCCAATATATAAGCAGCTTCACCGAGGTATTTTGTTGAAAAACACTTATTCAAGTATCCTTGTGTGCTATCCAGAAATTCTATATCATTTCGAATCAACAATATGTCATCCACATATAATATTAGAAATGCTACAGAGCTCCCACTCACTTTCTTGTAAATATAGGCTTCTCCAAAAGTCTGTATAAAACCATATGCTTTGATCACACTATCAAAATGTTTATTCCAACTCTAAGATGCTTGCACCAGTCCATAGATGGATCACTGGAGCTTGCACACTTTGTTAGCATGCTTTGGATCGATAAAACCTTCAAGTTGCATCATATACAAATCTTCTTCCAGAAATCCATTCAGGAATGCAGTCTTTACACCCATTTGCCAAATTTCATAATCATAAAATGCGACAATTGCTAACATCATTCGGACGGACTTAAACATCGCTACGGGTGAGAAGGTCTCATCGTAGTCAACTCCTTGAACTTGTCAAAAACTTTTCACAACAAGTCGAGCTTTGTAGACAGTAGCATTACCGTCAGCGTCAGTCTTCTTGAAGATTCATTTACTCTCAATGGCTTGCCGATCATCGGGCAAGTCAACCAAAGTCCACACTTTGTTCTCATACATGGATCCCATCTCAGATTTCATCGCCTCAAGCCATTTTAGCGGAATCTGGTCTAATCATTGCTTCCTCATAGTTTGTACGTTCATCATGGTCAAGTAACATGACTTCCAGAACAGGATTACCGTAACACTCTGGTGCGGATCTTACTCTGGTTGATCTACGAGGTTCGGTAGTAACTTGATCTGAAGTTACATGATCTTCATCATTAGCTTCTTCACTAATTGGTGTAGGAGTCACAGGAACAGATTTCTGTGATGAACTACGATCCAATAATGGAGCAGGTACAGTTACCTCATCAAGTTCTACTTTCCTCCCACTCACTTCTTTCGAGAGAAACTCCTTCTCTAGAAAGGATTCATTCTTAGCAACGAATGTTTTGCCTTCGGATCTGTGATATAAGGTGTACCCAACAATCTCCTTTGGGTATCCTATGAAGACACATTTCTCCGATTTGGGTTCGAGCTTATTAGGTTGAAGCTTTTTCACATAAGCATCGCAGCCCCAAACTTTAAGAAACGACAACTTTGGTTTCTTGCCAAACCACAGTTCATAAGGCGCCGTCTCAGCGGATTTAGATGGTGCCATATTTAATGTGAATGCAGCCGTTTCTAAAGCATAACCCCAAAACGATAGCGGTAAATCAGTAAGGGACATCATAGATCGCACCATATCTAGTAAAGTATGACTACGACGTTCGGACACACCATTACGCTGTGGTGTTCCGGATGGCGTGAGTGGCGAAACTATTCTGCATTGTTTCAAATGAAGACCAAACTCATAACTCAAATATTCTCCTCCACAACTAGATTGTAGAAACTATATTTTCTTGTTACGATGATTTTCCACTTCACTCTGAAATTCTTTGAACTTTTCATATGTTTTAGACTTATGTTTCATCAAGTAGATATACCCGTATCTGCTCAAATCATCTGTGAAGGTGAGAAAATACCGATACCCGCTGCGATCCTCAACATTCATCGCACCACATACATCAGTATGTATGATTTCCAACAAATCTGTTGCTCGCTCCATAGTTTCGGCGAACGGCGTTTTAGTCATCTTGCCCATGAGGCTTGGTTCGCAAGTACCAAGTGATTCATAGTCAAGTGATTCCAAAAGTCCATCAGAATGGAGTTTCTTCATGCGCTTTACACCAATATGACCTAAACGACAGTGCCACAAATAAGTTGCACTATCATTATCAACTCTGCATCTTTTGGCTTCAATGTTATGAATATGTGTATCATTACTATCGAGATTCATGAAAAATAGACCACTCTTCAAGGGTGCATGACCAAAAAAGATATTACTCATATAAATAGAACAACCATTATTCTCATATTTAAATGAATAATTGTCTCGCATCAAACAAGATCCAGATATAATGTTCATGCTCAACGCTAGCACCAAATAACAATTATTTAGGTCTAATGTTAATCCCAAAGGTAGATGTAGAGGTAGCGTCCCGACCGCGATCATGTCGACTTTGGAACCATTTCCCACGCGCATCGTCACCTCATCCTTAGCCAATCTTCGCTTAATACATAGACCCTGTTTCGAGTTGCAAATGTTAGCAACTAAACCAATATCAAATAGCCAGGCACTACTGTGAGCACTAGTAAGGTACACGTCAATAACATGTATATCACATATACCTTTTTTACCTTTCCATCCTTCTTATCCGCCAAATACTTGGGGCAGTGTAACACCCACAATGCGGCTATATCTCACATGTGTCGGGGCACGACTTAGAGGCATAGCCTCATGTTAGGCATGTCGCAAGAGGGGGAATCTTCACACAATCTCATGTACTGAATAAGAAAGGGATAAAGAGTTGGCTTACAATCGCCACTTCACACAAATACATGTTAAACATACATCATCCAGAATACAATCATGGTCCGACTACGGAACCAAAATAAAAGAAGACAACCCCAAATGCTAGATCCCCAATCGTCCCAACTGGGCACCACTACTGATCAACGGGAAACGAAACAACAGAACGAACAAGATCTTCATCGATCGAGCTCCCACTTGAGCTCGGTTGCGTCACCCGTACTGGTATCATCGGCACCTGAAACTGTTTGGAAGTATCTGTGAGTCACGAAGACACAACAATCTCACACCCGTGAGATCAAGACTATTTAAGCTTATGGGTAGGGAAAGGTAGTGAGGTGGAGCTGCAGCAAGCACTAAGCATATATGGTGGCTAACTTACGCAAAAAGAGTGAGAAGAGAAGGAACACAATGGTCAAGAAGCTAGAAGTGATCAAGAAGTGATCCTGAAACTACTTACGTTCAAACATAACACAAGAACTGTGTTCACTTCCCGGACCCCGCCGAGAAGAGACCATCATGGCTACACACGCTGTTGATTCATTTTAATTAAGTTAAGTGTCAAGTTCTCTACAACCGGATATTAACAAATTGCCATCTGCCGATAACCGCGGGCACGGCTTTCGAAAGTTCAAAACCCTTGAGGGGTGTCCCAACTTAGCCCATCACAAGCTCTCACGGTCAACGAAGGATATTCCTTCTCCCAGGAAGACCCGATCAGTCTCGGAATCCCGGTTACAAGACATTTCGACAATGGTAAAACAAGACCAGCAAGACCGCCCGATGCGCCGACATCCCGATAGGAGCTGCACATATCTCGTTCTCAGGGCAACACTGGATGAGCAATCCGTATAACTAAAACCAGCCCTCAAGTTTCCCAGAGGTGGCGCTGCAAGGAGCTCTAGTTCGGACCAACACTTAGACAAGCACTGGACCTGGGGGGTTAAAATAAAGATAACCCTTGAGTCTGCAGAACCCAAGGGAAGGTATATGGTGGTAGGTAGGCAAATGGTAAAACCAAGGTTGGGCCTTGATGGAGGATTTTTATTCAAAGCAAACTGTCAAGGGGTTCCCATAACACCCAACCGCGTAAGTAACACAAAATCAAGGAACATAACACCGGTATGACGGAAACTAGGGCGACAAGAGTGGAACAAAACACCAGGCATAAGGCCGAGCCTTCCACCCTTTACCAAGTATATAGATGCATTAAAGTAATCAACATATAATAATGATATCCCAACAATATCCATGTTCCAACAAGGAACAAACTCCAATCTTCACCTGCAACTAGCAACGCTATAAGAGGGGCTGAGCAAAGGCGGTAACATAGCCAAACAACGGTTTGCTAGGAAAGCTGGGTCAGAGGCTTAACATTCCAATATGGGAGGAATGTTATAGAAAGTGGTAGGTATCACAGCATAGCAATAGAGCGAGCAACTAGCAAGCAAAGATAGAAGTGATTTCAAGGGTATGGTCATCTTGCCTGCAAAGTTCTTAGAGTTGACGAAAGCTTGATCCTCGTTAGCGTACTCAATGGGTTCCTCCATCACATACTCGTCTCCCGGCTCTACCCAAGGCAAGAACACAAACAAAGGACCAACAATCAATCGTAGTGCAATGCACAAACAACATGATGCAAAACATGGCAAGATATACGAGATGTGATATGCAATGCGTATGCGTGCTCTGGAAGGAAAAGATTGATCAAGGAATCAACTAGGCAAACCAAGTGTGCCTCTAGAAAGATGAGATGATTTCGGTCGAAATCGATATAAAGATCATCAGAATCGGATGCACGGTTTGCAAATGGCAAGCAAAATAAGGAAGGCACAATTCTGCGATTAACAACACGATGCCATCTAGAATGCAACAAGAAACTAAGCTACTGCACTCCAACATAACAACAAAGCACATGGCAGTGATCTACTCAAGATGCTTGACAAAACATGAACACTGAGCTATGGCTGAATCACACAAGAGCAGGTTCAAACAAGCATGGCAAAAGTGCAAAAGATATCAGCATCACAGACTTAGTGAAAATACTAACATGCCAGGAATTAACATCAGGAAGCAATGATTAGAGCAAGCAAACGACATGCTACAGGAACAGATCAAAGCAATACAAATCATGGCATGGATCTACTAAAAGCATAGAGCAAAAGTCCCTTATTGACTATGAGCCAAAAAGGCACAGAAGATATGATGGTACCCATGTAAACATAGAAACTTTTGTTAACAGATTAAGACTTAGCAGAAAACAGAGCATGGCATAAACAGAATTATGAAGGCATCTTTGCGAGCACGATTCACTCACCACAAGGCATTGCATAACAAAACAAGCATAGCAACAGCAATATGGCATGTTCATGAAGGTAACCATGGCAATAGCAAGTTCATAGCATGCATGGTTCAGTAACAACAACCATGGCAAAATTGATTAACAGGTAAACAATCTACCAGGAACATTTTATAGCAAAAGTAGAGCAAGATTAAGACATTCTAGGGTACTCCATAATTTCAAACAAGGGCATGGATGGATAGAGCACAACCATATGTTCAAAACACCCTTACTGAAGCAACTCAAAACAAGCATAGATCTCACTGTAGCATCATGGTTACATGGCATAAAAATAATAGTAGGACAATGACTTAGCAAAATCCTAAGTCCCTGAAATCAGCAATATCACGAAGGCTACTTTGCATGCTTGTGCTAGTCACCACATTGATAAAAAAATGCATGGCAAGAACCCCTGTAAATATGGCATGGCATAAATCAAAACACATGTAGAGCTCATGCCCATATGCAACACACAACAAATGTGACAAAAATGACAAATCCTCATACTCTGATAAGTAACAGCACCTAACAATTTATAGCAACTTGCATCAATGATTAGGGCATGAAGATGAACTCAAACAAGCATGCCATAATGGAATGAAATGAAGAGCATATCACAGCGAACATTTTGATATATCATATGCATGAAACGAACTACGGTCATGGAGATATGATGAGTTGAACAGGGGCACAAAATATCAGGGATTCGAGACTTAGCAGTTTCGGAAAAAATGATGAGCGTGAAATAGTAAAAATCGCACCGGGCGTAACTTAGGCAGGGAGCTCACCATGTGCTCGGCCCATCTGGAAAGAGGCAAGGCGGACCGGTGGATATGGGCCGGAGAGGCGCTTTGGCCCACGAGGCCAGCGGGAGGCCCGGTCGTCCTCCTCCTCGATCCCGATCGAGACCTGGGAAGCAGGGGCGGCGGTGGCCGATGGTGGCGCCGGCGATGATGCAGGAACGGCGGGGAGGCGCTGGGCGCTGGGGAACGTTCGGATCCGGTCGCTCCCGACCCCTTTCGGCCGGATCCGGCGGCAGATCGTGACGTGGCGGCGGTGAGGGAGCTCCGGCGGAGGTAGCTCCCATGGCGGCGGCAAAGGACCTGGGTCAGCGACGGAGGAAGGAGGAGTTCCGGCGGGGCGCTGCTCCGGCGAGGTCGCAGGAGGTGGCGGAGGCTGGCGACGGAGGAGCGGTGTGCGGCGTCGGAGCACGCGTGGGAGGGCGCGGCCACGAGGTGCGGACGACAGCGGCACAGAAGCCTAGGTGAAGTCCGGCGAGACCGGGGCGGCATCCGGCGATGCGCCGGCGAGGATGGGGCTCCCTTAGGCCCGGCGCGGCCCAGGGCGAGTCGGATCTGGGCATGGCGGGCCCATGCGGTGGAGACGGCGGCGTGGGCGATGTGGCGATGCGGGATTGGCCCGGGACGGCGGCACGGACATGTACGGCGCGGGAAGATCTATCCGGCGGCGCGAGGTGGAAGGAGGTTAGGGTTTCATACGCGAATTTTCGGAGGGAGACACATATTTATAGGTAGGAGGAGGTAGGAGTGTCCAAATGGAGTGTAGTTTTCTCCCATACGACCGTGATCCAACAATGGAGGACATGGGAGTGGTTCGGATGGGTTATTGGTCCGTTTGCTGGGGTGTTGGGCTGCAACACACAAGAGGCCTTTGCGGTTCCCCGGTTAACCATTGGAGTATCAAACGGACTCCAAATGGCACGAAATTTTACAGGCGGTCTACCGATGGTGTACCAAGGGCCACATGGCAAATCTCGGTCCATTTCGAGAACGTTCAACACCCGCTCACGGAAAGAGACAAGAGGGGCACACCGGGGCACATAGGAGTGTCGGATTAAGAAACGGACAACGGGGAAAATGCTCGGATGCATGAGACAAACACGTATGCAAATGCGATGCACATGATGAGATGATATGAAATGCATGACAAGAACAAATACAAAACGAAGACAAACCCCAACCACGAAGGAAAATCGTATCGCATCTCCGGAAAAGGCAAAGGTCGGAGTTACGAATATGGGAAGTTGTATCCGGGGTGTTACAGGTAGTTCCGCTTCTAGTGACTAGTCCCTTTGCAGTAGAAGCACTAAGTCTCAGGCTTAGGTCCATACTTGGATTTCTTCTGTTGAGCAGCAACTGGCTTGCTGTTCTTCTTGATGTTCCCCTTCTTCCCTTTACCCTTTTTCTTGAAACTGGTGGTCTTTGTTGACCATCAACACTTGATGCTCCTTCTTGATTTCTAGCTCCGCAGCCTTTAGCATTGTGAAGAGCTCGGGAATCGTCTTATCCATCCATTGCATATTATAGTTTATCACAAAGCTCTTGTATCTTGGTGGCAGTGATTGAAGAACTCTGTCAATGACACTATCATCAGGAAGATTAACTCCCAGTTGAGTCAAGTGGCTGTGGTACTCAGACATTCTGAGTATATGTTCACTGACAGAACTATTCTCCTCCAACTTGCAGTTGTAGAACTGATTGGAGACTTCATATCTCTCAATCCGGGCATTTGCTTGTAATATTAACTTGAACTCCTGGAACATCTCATATGCTCCATGACGTTTAAAATGTAGTTGAAGTCCCGGTTCTAAGCCGTAAAGCATGGCACACTGAACTATCTAGTAGTCATCAGCTTCGCTCTGCCAGATGTTCATAACATCTGGCGTTGCTCCTGCAGCGGTTTTGGCACCTAGCGGTGCTTCCAGGGCATAATTCTTCTGTGCAACAATGAGTATAATCCTCAAGTTACGGACCCGTTCCGTGTAATTGCCACCATCATCTTTCAACTTTGCTTTCTCTAGGAACGCATTAAAATTCAACGGAACACCAGCACAGGCCATCTATCTACAACAACATAGACATGCAAAATACTATCATGTACTAAGTTCATGATAAATTAAAGTTCAATTAATCATATTACTTAAGAACTCCCACTTAGACAGACATCCCTCTAATCATCTAAGTGATCACGTGATCCATATCAACTAAACCATGTCCGATCATCACGTGAGATGGAGTAGTTTTCAATGGTGAACATCATTATGTTGATCATATCTACTATATGATTCACGCTCGACCTTTCGGTCTCAGTGTTCCGAGGCCATATCTGCATATGCTAGGCTCGTCAAGTTTAACCCGAGTATTCTGCGTGTGCAAAACTGGTTTTGCACCCGTTGTATATGAACGTAGAGCTTATCACACCCGATCATCACATGGTGTCTCCGCACGACGAACTTTCGCAATGGTGCATACTTAAGGAGAACACTTATACCTTGAAATTTAGTGAGAGAACATCTTATAATGCTATCGTCGATCTAAGCAAAATAATATGCATAAAAGATAAACATCGCATGCAATCAATATAAGTGATATGATATGGCCATCATCATCTTGTGCCTTTGATCTTCATCTGCAAAGCACCGTCATGATCACCATCGTCACCGGCTTGACACCTTGATCTCCATCGAAGCATGGTTGGCGTCACGCCAACTATTGCCTCCACGACTATTGCTACCGCTTAGTGATAAAGTAAAGCAATTACATGGCAATTGCATTTCATACAATAAAGCGACAACCATATGGCACCTGCCAGTTGCCGATAACTGTGTTACAAAACATGATCATCTCATACAATAAAATTTAGCATCATGTCTTGACCATATCACATCACAACATGACCTGCAAAACCAAGTTAGACATCCTCTACTTTGTTGTTGCAAGTTTTACGTGGCTGCTACGGGCTGAGCAAGAACCGTTCTTACCTACGCATCAAAAACCACAACACTGTATAGTGATTGCTTTTTGATCTTTAGAAAGAACCTTGTTCATTGAATCCGATTCAACTAAAGATGGAGAAACAGACACCCACTAGCCACCTGTGTGCGAAGCATGTCGGTAGAACCAGTCTCGCGTAAGCGTACGCGTAATGTCGGTCTGGGCCGCTTCATCCAACAATGCCGTTGAATCAAGAATAAACTAGTGACGGCAAGCAATATGTATATACCCACTCCCACAACTCCTTTGTGTTCAACTCGTGCATATAACATCTACGCATAAACCTGGCTCGGATGCCACTGTTGGGGAATGTAGTAATTTCAAAAAATTTGCTATGCACACGCAAGATCATGGTGATGCATAGCAACGAGAGGGGAGAGTTTCGTCCACATACCCTCGTAGACCATAAGCGGAAGCGTTATGAGAACGCGGTTGATGTAGTCGTACGTCTTCACGATCCGACCGATCCATGTACCGAACGTACGGCTCCTCCGAGTTCAACACATGTTCAGCTCGGTGACGTCCCACGAACTCCGATCCAGCAGAGCTTCGAGGGAGAGTTATGTAAGCATGATGGCGTGATGACCATGATGATGATGCTACTAACGCAGGGCTTCGCCTAAGCACCGCTACGATATGATAGAGGTGGATTATGGTGGAGGGGGTACCGCGCACGACTAAAAGATCAATTGATCAACTTGTGTGTCTTGGGGTGCCCCCTTGCCCCCGTATATAAAGGAGCAAGGGGGGAGGCCGGCCGGCCCTAGAAGGGTGCGCCAGGAAGAGGAGTCCTCCTCCTAGTGGGAGTAGGACTCCCCTTTCCTAGTCCCACTAGGAGGGGGAAGGAAGGAGTGGGAGAGGGGAAAGGCAAGGGGGGCGCCACCCCCCTTCCTTGTCCTATTCAAACTCAAGGGGAGGGTGATGAGGACATCAATACCATTGTTACACCCACAGCCCCTACTGTTACATATACTGGACCAATTACTAGAGCTCGCACACGCCAATTAAATTACCAGGTACTTTCGTTTCTTGGTAATGATTCTAATGTTCATGAGATTATGATGCTGCCTAAATTGGATACATTTGTTTTGCTTACAAATGAAGGGCCTAGCTTGGAGAAGGATGAACATTGGAGCAAGAACATGCATGGGGTTGATGGCATGCTCAAGGGGATCAAGAACGGAGTTACAAGTGATGATTTCAGGACTTTGAAGCCGCCATAAGGAGTGCATGAAGCCTTGGACAAAATATACAAGATGCCACTTCATAATATTCGTCCATAGGCTATTCTAGGTGCTGCGTCACCTTATTAATGGGCCAGGCCCATGTAATTTCGAAATACTTAAGTATAGGCTATTTTTAGAGTCCGTATGTGTGGGGAAACAAGAGTTAGGGTTGGTTTCGGACCCCACCCTCAAGGGTCACGAAATTCCCCCCTCTTCCTCCATATATACAGCCCTTAGGGCGTCGTTTAGACTTTGGGTTTTGTTTAGATTAAAAGTTCGCCATAGCTGCAACTTCGCGTACTTCGTTTATGTCCAACGACCAGACCAAGACGTCACAGAACCCCACCTTGATCAATAAAGCTTTCATCTTATATTCGCAATATCCCGATTGCAATCTCAGTTTCTTGCTTGTTCTTCGTTTGCTCGCAGGAAACAGACCCTCGTGGTCAGGTTGATCGTGCTCCGGCGTGGTCAATAACCCTCGGAAGTTGGTTTAGCGATTGCTAAGGCGTGACGTCTCGCACGATCGTAGTCGAATCATCAAGGTCGACTCCCACAGAAAACGATAGCCACCATCTCATCGAAACATAGGGACACCTTATCCTCTATCAAGTGGTATCACATTTCCAGGTTGCTCGGTGAGATTTTACAGTTTTTCATAGATTAGATCGAGTCTGTTCTTCATACCTACAGTCCACGAAAAAGCCAGAAAAAAATTAGGGTTAGTTCATCATATCCGAACCAATCTGAGCCTTTGCATAATCTTTTTAGGGTTTTTGCTTTGTTGAATTTGCGGTTGCATCGTCTTGTCAAGTTGCTGGTCTTAGAGTCTAGTCTTTTAGAGTTTCGAGTTCTGGTCATAAGTTGTCACGCCGCCGCCGCACCATCATCATCGCCCATCTATCACTTTTGCTTATCCGCCACCGCTCTGAATCCATATCCATATACCAGCACCAATCCGTATCCATATACCACCACCAATCTGTATCCATATACCACCACCGCTACCATATACCACCACCGCTGCCATATACCACAACCATATATCCACCACCAATCCGAGTTCTTCTCATATTAGGTTTGTTCTTGAGATCAATCTAAATTCCGATTCGTGTTTCCTTGCCTGCGTAGGTCTCGGAAAAAAAAGAGTCTGGAGACCCCCGCGCAGTTTTTAGGCCAAAATTTTCACGGGCAAATTTTTTTCCCTATCCCATTTCTAGGCTTTTCTGACTCTTTTGAGCCACATGCCATCATAGTGATTTTTTGTCGCACTTTTTCGTCGTCACTGCCCTGATTTCCGAAAAAAGTGAAAAAAAATTCCATGCCCATCCTATCAGTTTGACGAGGGAAGAGTTTTGAGACACTCGCCATTATAGTGATTTTTCGCAAAAAAAAGAGGAGCGCAAAAAAAAGGAGCGCAACAAATAAAGAGTGAAAAAAAGAGTTCCAGAGTGTGCTTTTCCCTTATTTACGTGCAGCGCCGTGATTTTGTTAGTGTTCTAGGCTCGCGTCTCTAGCACGGTCTAGCCTAGGACCAACACAGTACCGTCGTTGAGCGTTTATTCAACTTTGCATCTCTGAATTGATTATTGCTGACCCTTTTTGCTACCATACTATAAGCCTTCCCAGCTCCACATACATCTACGTTGTGCGTTTGACTCTCCCTGGCAATCGCTCTATCCAAGCTGTTGAGAGTTTTGACTACAACGGTTGCCGATCACCGCCTGCTGCTGGGTAAGAACCGGTAAGAATTTGAGATTTGCTTGACGAATTTGTGACACCCGCCACCACCACCACTTGTTAGTAGTATGTAGGATCATATTCTTGTGTGTTTCTATTGCTGCTAACCATGCCAGGATCACAAGCCGACGAGACTGACTGGGAGAACTTGACGAACAAGGAGCTTCATGATACGTTTCAGCAAATGATGAGTGGACAGGTGCACGATGTGATAAACAGATTTGAAGAGGCCATGGAGAAGATAGATGGCATGGAGAAGACGTTTGAAACAACGCTCGATAACAAGTTTGCTGAATTGCTTTCGCGTTTTCCACCACCACCTCCGGCTGCTCCTGCTGCACCTCTGCAACAACAGCAACAACATCGACTACCTCCACGTCGGGAAACAGCCCCCCGCCGAGAGAGCCGTGTCCCTCTTCAGTCGGGCCAAACTGCTGGTGCTGCTGTTGATACTTCTGTGGCTCCTACTGCTGATGTGGAGGAGGATGATTATGTGGGAGATTATGAGGATGAGGTTGATCAAAATCAGAACTACGTGCCACCACTAGCACAACAACCACCAGGTCGTCCACATGCAAGTAATGGCAATGGTAGGGCTCACCCTCAAGTACGAGATCATGACCATCTCCCTAAACTAAAATTGAATATTCCACCATTTGAGGGTAGATATGTTCCTGATATATATATATATTACTTGGGAGTTAGAAACTGAACAACGATTTACATGTTTACAATATCCCGAGGAGAGACGTGTTCCTGCTGCTGTTTGTGCATTCACTAGTTTCGCATGTGTTTGGTGGTCTGAGCATTGTAGATTATATCCTATTCCGGCTACTTGGGCTGCTTTGAAAACTGCTATGCGTACTCGTTGGGTTCCACCATATTATCAACGTGAATTACTTCAAAAATTGCAGCGCTTAAGACAGGGAAAAAATTCTGTAGAAGAATATTATCAGGAATTACAAACTGGCATGATTAGATGTGGTATTGTTGAGGAGAATGAAGCTATGCTTGCACGTTTTATGGGTGGATTAAATAGAGAGATTCAGACGATTCTAGAGTATAAGGAGTATACTAATATCACTCGTTTATTCCATCTTGCTTGTAAAGCTGAACGTGAAGTGCAGGATCGACAGGCATTGGCGCGGACTAACTTTTCTGCAGGTCGACCTTCATCATGGACACCACGTGCATCATCTACTTCCACACGTTCTGCTACACCGGCCCTCCGTCGGCTGCCACCTCCAACCGTGATACAATAAAGCAGGCACAATCACCACTATCTGCCAAGAGCACACCTTCTGGGCCTGCAAAGAGCTCTTCTTCATCCATGGCATCAACAGGGCAAACACATGATATTATTTGTCGACGTTGCAAGGGTGGAGGTCATTATGCGAGAGAATGCCCATCTAAGCGTGTGATGATTGTTACTGAGGATGGTGGGTATGAGTCCGCTAGTGACTATGATGAGGAGACCTTGGCTCTTATTACACGTGAAGAACACGGTGGAGACGATTCTGATCATGAGACGCAATACATGGCTCCTGAAGATGCTGACAGGTATGAATGTTTAGTTGCTCAACGTGTTTTGAGTGTGCAGGTTACACAAGCTGAGCAAAATCAGAGGCATAATTTGTTCCATACAAAGGGAGTTGTGAAGGAACGTTCTGTTCGCGTGATCATAGATGGAGGGAGCTGCAATAACTTGGCTAGCATGGAGATGGTGGAGAAGCTATCTCTCACCACAAGACCACATCCACATCCTTACTACATCCAATGGTTCAACAACAGCGGCAAGGTTAAGGTAACACGTACTGTTCGTGTGCATTTTAGTATCTCTACATATGCTGATTATGTTGATTGTGATGTGGTACCTATGCAAGCATGTTCCTTATTACTTGGTAGACCATGGCAATTTGATAAAAATTCTGTACACCATGGTAGAAACAATCAGTATACTCTTGTTCATAACGATAAAAATATTACTTTGCTTCCTATGACTCCTGATTCCATTTTGAAAGATGATATTAATAGAGCTAATAAAGCAAAACAGGAGACAAATAAGAGTGAAAATCAGATTGTGGCAAAAGAATTTGAGCACCAAATGAAGCCTAATAATAAACCATCTACTGTTGTTTCTGAAATTAAATTGAAAAGTGCATGTTTACTTGCCACCAAATCTGATATTGATGAGCTAGATTTTAGCAAATCTGTTTGCTATGCTTTTGTGTGCAAAGAGGCATTATTTTCATTCGAGGACGTGCCTTCCTCTTTGCCCCCTGCTGTCACTAACATTTTGCAGGAGTTCGCTGACGTCTTTCCACAAGACGTGCCACCGGGATTACCACCTATTCGAGGGATTGAGCATCAAATTGACTTAATTCCCAGTGCTTCGCTACCCAACCGTGCACCATACCGTACCAATCCAGAGGAGACGAAGGAGATTATGCGTCAAGTACAAGAACTGCTCGACAAAGGTTATATACGCGAATCCCTTAGTCCTTGTGCTGTTCCTATCATTTTAGTGCCGAAAAAGGATGTATGTCACGTATGTGCGTTGATTGTGGAGGCATTAATAATATTACTATTCGTTATCGTCATCCTATTCCTAGGCTAGATGATATGCTTGATGAATTGAGTGGCTCTACAATATTCTCCGAAGTTGATTTGCGTAGTGGATACCATCAAATTCGTATGAAATTGGGTGATGAATGGAAAACAGCATTTAAAACTAAGTTTGGATTATATGAGTGGTTAGTCATGCCTTTTGGGTTAACTAATGCACCTAGTACTTTCATGAGGTTAATGAACGAAGTTTTACGTGCTTTCATTGGACGATTTGTGGTAGTTTACATTGATGACATATTGATTTATAGCAAATCTTTGGAGGAACATTTGGAACATTTACGTGCTGTTTTTATTGCTCTACGTGATGCACGTTTGTTTGGAAACCTTGGAAAGTGCACCTTTTGCACCGACCGAGTATCTTTTCTTGGCTATGTTGTTACTCCACAGGGAATTGAAGTTGATAAAGCCAAGATTGAAGCTATTGAGAGTTGGCCACAACCCAAAACGGTCACACAAGTGAGTAGTGTCCTTGGCCTCGCTGGTTTCTATAGGCGTTTTGTGAGAGATTTCAGCACCATTGCTGCACCTCTCAACGAGCTTACAAAGAAGGATGTGCCTTTTGTTTGGGGTACCGCACAGGAAGAAGCCTTCACGGTATTGAAAGATAAGTTGACACATGCTCCTTTACTCCAACTTCCTAATTTCAATAAGACTTTTGAGCTTGAATGTGATGCTAGTGGAATTGGATTAGGAGGTGTGTTATTACAAGATGGAAAACCTGTTGCATACTTTTCTGAAAAATTGAGTGGGCCTAGTCTGAACTATTCTACTTATGATAAAGAATTATATGCTCTTGTTCGGACCTTAGAAACATGGCAACATTATTTATGGCCCAAGGAATTTGTTATACATTCTGATCATGAATCTTTGAAACACATTAAAAGTCAAGCAAAACTGAACCATAGACATGCTAAATGGGTTGAATTCATTGAGACTTTCCCTTATGTCATTAAACACAAGAAGGGTAAAGAAAATGTTATTGCTGATGCCTTTGCTCGTCGTTATACTATGCTTTCACAACTTGACTTTAAAATATTTGGTTTGGAGACCATCAAAGATCAATATGTTCACGATGCTGAATTTAAAGATGTATTACAGAATTCTAAGGAAGGGAGAACTTGGAACAAGTTCGTTCTTAACGATGGATTTGTGTTTCGTGCTAACAAGCTATGCATTCCAGCTAGCTCCGTTCGTCTTTTGTTGTTGCAGGAGGCGCATGGAGGAGGATTAATGGGACACTTTGGTGTCAAGAAGATGGAGGATATACTTGCTACACATTTCTTTTGGCCAAAGATGAGACAGGATGTTGAGCGTTTTGTTGCTCGCTGCACTACATGTCAAAGAGCTAAGTCACGACTCCATCCTCATGGTTTATATATGCCTTTGCCTGTACCTAGTGTTCCTTGGGAGGATATATCTATGGACTTTGTTTTAGGTTTACCTCGAACAAAGAAGGGGAGGGATAGCATATTTGTTGTCGTGGATAGGTTCTCGAAAATGGCACACTTTATACCATGTCAAAAAAGCGATGATGCTGTTAATGTTGCTGATTTGTTCTTTCGTGAAATTATTCGCTTACATGGTGTGCCAAATACTATTGTTTCAGCTCGTGATACTAAATTTCTTAGCCACTTTTGGAGATGTTTATGGGCTAAGTTGGGGACTAAGCTGCTTTTTAGTACTACTTGTCACCCCCAAACTGATGGACAAACTGAAGTAGTCAATAGAACATTGTCTACTATGCTTAGGGCTGTTTTGAAGAATAAAAAGAAAATGTGGGAAGAATGCTAGCCTCATATTGAATTTGCTTATAATCGTTCATTGCATTCTACTACTAAGATGTGCCCTTTTGAAATTGTGTATGGTTTCCTACCTTGTGCACCTATTGATTTGTTACCTCTTCCATCTTCATAGAAGGTTAATTTTGATGCTAAAGAACATTCTGAATTGATTTTAAAAATGCATGAGTTTACTAAGGAAAACATTGAGCGTATAAATGCTAAATATAAACTTGCTGGAGATAAGGGTAGAAAACATGTTGTGTTTGTGCCTGTAGATCTTGTTTGGTTACATTTGCGTAAAGATAGATTTCTTAATCTGCGCAAATCAAAGCTAATGCCACGTGCTGATGGTCCTTTTAAGGTGTTAGAGAAAATAAATGATAATGCATATAAACTTGAGCTACCTGTAGATTTTGGGGTTAGTCCCACTTTTAACATTGCAGATTTGAAGCCTTATTTGGGTGAGGAAGATGCGCTTCCGTCGAGGACGACTTCATTTCAAGAAGGGGAGGATGATGAGGACATCAATACCATTGTTACACCCACAGCCCCTACTGTTACATATACTGGACCAATTACTAGAGCTCGCGCACGCCAATTAAATTACCAGGTACTTTCGTTTCTTGGTAATGATTCTAATGTTCATGAGATTATGATGCTGCCTAAATTGGATACATTTGTTTTGCTTACAAATGAAGGGCCTGGCTTGGAGAAGGATGAACATTGGAGCAAGAACACGCATAGAGTTGATGGCATGCACAAGGTGATCAAGAACGGAGTTACAAGTGATGATTTCAGGACGTTGAAGCCGCCATAAGGAGTGCATGAAGCCTTGGACGAAATATACAAGATGCCACTTCATAATATTCGTCCATAGGCTATTCTAGGTGCTGCGTCACCTTATTAATGCGCCAGGCCCATGTAATTTCGAAATACTTAAGTATAGGCTATTTTTAGAGTCCGTATGTGTGGGGAAACAAGAGTTAGGGTTGGTTTCGGACCCCACCCTCAAGGGCCACGAAATTCTCCCCTCTTCCTCCATATATACAGCCCTTAGGGCGTTGTTTAGACTTTGGGTTTTGTTTAGATTAAAAGTTCGCCATAGCTGCAACTTCGCGTACTTCATTTGTGTCCAACGACCAGACCAAGACGTCACAGAACCCCACCTTGATCAATAAAGCTTTCATCTTATATTCGCAATATCCCGATTGCAATCTCAGTTTCTTGCTTGTTCTTCGTTTGCTCGCAGGAAACATACCCTCGTGGTCAGGTTGATCGTGCTCCGGAGTGGTCAATAACCCTGGGAAGTTGGTTTAGCGATTGCTAAGGCGCGACGTCTCGCACGATCATAGTCGGATCGTCAAGGTCGACTCCCACAGAAAACGATAGCCACCATCTCAACGAAACATCGGGACACCTTAGCCTCTATCAGAGGGCGCACGGCGCTGCCCTGGCTGGCCCCTCTCTCTCTCCACTAGGGCCCAACAAGGCCCATTAACCCCTGGGGGGTTCCGGTAACCCCGCCGGCGCTCCAGTAAAATCTCGATTTCACCCAGAACTAGTCCGATGTCCAAATATAGGCTTCCAATATATCAATCTTTATGTCTCGACCATTTCGAGACTCCTTGTCATGTCCGTGATCATATCCGGGATTCCAAACTACCTTCGGTACATCAAAACACATAAACTCATATTATCGATCGTCACCGAACTTTAAGCGTGCGGACCCTATGCGTTCGAGAACTATGTAGACATGACTGAGACTCATGTCCGACCAGTAACCAATAGCAGAACCTGGATGCTCATATTGGTTCCTACATATTCTACAAAGATCTTTATCGGTCAAACCGCATAACAACATACGTTGTTCCCTTTGTCGTTGGTATGTTACTTGCCCGAGATTCGAGCGTCAGTATCTCAAGACGTAGTTCAATCTCATTACCGGAAAGACTCTTTACTCGCTCCATAATGCTACATCCCATAACTAACTCATTACCTACATTGCTTGCAAGGCTTATTGTGATGTGCATTGTCGAGAGGGCCTAGAGATACCTATCCGACAATCGGAGTGACAAATCCTAATCTCTATCTATGCCAACTCAACAAGCACCATCAGAGACACCTATAGAACACCTTTATAATCACCTAGTTACATTGTGACGTTTGGTAGCACACAAAGTGTTCCTCCGGCACTCGGGAGTTGCTTAATCTCATATTCATAGGAACATGTATAAGTCATGAAGAAAGCAATAGCAAGAAACTAAACGATCATCATGCTAAGCTAACAGATGGGTCAAGTCAATCACATCATTCTCTAATGATGTGATCGCGTTAATCAAATGACAACTCATGTCTATGGTTTGGAAACATAACCATCATCGATTCAACGAGCTAGTCAAGTAGAGGAAAACTAGTGACACTCTGTTTGTCTATGTATTCACACTTGTACTAAGTTTCCGGTTAATACAATTCTAGCATCAATAATAAACATTTATCATGGTATAATGAAATATAGATAACAACTTTATTATTGCCTATAGGGCATATTACCTTCAAAGGTAACCAAGTGGATGAGCAAAGCTCTCACACAAAATGAGCCAATCATTTGCTAACCCTAGAATGATGGAGGAGGAGGAGTATATATAGTCTAGGTAGGCGAAGGGGTACATGGGCCTCGGCCCTACACTATGCGCATACAGGGGAGGCCGGATGTCTGGGCGTCGGGCCGGATGTTCGGGCGTTCGTGAGGGGCCGGATGTCCGGCCTGGCGAGGCTGGCTTTGACGCTCTCTGGATGGAGGGTGCCGGATTTCTAGGATTCTGGCCGGATATCCAGGCTAGGAGGGATATCCGGGCTGGGGCCGGATTCCGGGGCATGTATGTGCTTGGCGGTGGGGAAGCTGCTGTAGTGGATGTATCCAGTGGCCGGATGTCCGGGACATGGAGCTGCCTTCTTCTCCTTTTGGCGTTCCTCTTCATCCATGGACTTGGCGGCTTGTCCGTCTTCATGTGCATCTCTGGGAGGGTCCTCTTGGTAACTAATCATCCACAACATCTCATACTTAAGTAGCAGCCATGTCTCGAGTGGATCATATGTAATATCACTAAGGAAAGAAGTCACCTCGGTCTCGAGGGCTTTAGCTCTAGCTCGTGTCATAGGTCCTCTTGGCACTTCGTGAGACGATGGTAGGTCCATGGGGATGACCGTAGGATGTTCCGCATCAGCTCGAATCCTATGACATTCAATTCAAATTGATTTACAAGCATGCATTTGCGGGAAAGAGCATCCGCCACAACATTTTCCTTACACTTGATATACTTGAACAAATAAGGAAATGACTCAATAAACTCATTCCATTTGGCATGTCGCTTACTCAATTTTGTTTGACCCTTAGGATATGTATGGATGAAAAATTCATGAGGGAAAAGATAATGTTCCCACGTATGCAAGACTCTCACTAAAGCATATAACTCCTTGTCATAAATGGTGTAGTTAAGTTGTGCTCCAGAAAGTTTCTCACTAAAGTATGCGATTGGGAACTTCTCTTGCACTAACACGTCACCAATGCCATTACCACTAGCACCGCACTGCACTTCAAAAGTTTTATCAAAGTTGGGTAATACAAGTAATGGGGCATGCATAAGCACATTTTTAAGCTCACGGAATGCGGTATCTTCGGAAGGTCCCCAAACAAATGATGCATTCTATCATGGGAAACCACGACCACCTATGGGACCAGGGGTCCCTTGCTGGTTTGGCAGGGGGGCTGTCATGTTGCACAAAGAGGAGAAGAGTGTGGGGCTGCATGGCAGAGATCACATGGGCGATTTTACCCAGGTTCGGGCCGCCGTGAGGCATAAAACCCTACTCCTCCTTTTGTGGATTGATGGTGGAAGAAATGAGGTGAGCGTAGTACACCTGCCTAGCAGGGTCGCCTAGGGGCGACAGTGACTACTCGCGTATGAATGTGTGGGGATTCAACCTTCTAACCCTTTCTACGGTTGCCATAGGCCTCCTTTTATAGGTTAAGGGGTCACCACAATGGCAAAGTAGTCATTATGCACTGATAAGAAAGCAAACAGTGCTATCATACCTAACTCTGTAGGCTGACACGATGCATTAAATGCACCGCTCGACATCACATCGTTGCTTTATCGAAAAGCCTTGCCGAGCTATCTTGCCAGCTTCACACCTGCTCACTTGACACGTCACGGGACGGGTGTTGCTTTTAGGCCTCTCTTGTAGATAGAAGCCGCCATGTGGCGAATGGCCGCCACTTAGTCACTTTTCGGCTTGACACCACATCAATTGATGATGTGGGTCATGCGGGAGTAGTTGGGCGAGGTGGTTTTGCCTTCGCAAGTCCCGGCAGGCCCCGCCGGGATGTCTAGGACACTCTCTTCCGAGTGTGACCCCGCCCTTGCTGAGCTCGCCTGCCCGACAAGGGAGGCTTTCCTCCTGGTGGTGTCTTGCTTCTCTGGCTTGATCTTGGTGCTCTTGATCTACATGTCGGTTATTCGAAGATCTTGGTTCCTTGTATTCTGGTGTGGCCTTAGCTCATCCGTGCACTAGTCAGGGGAATATATATACCCCTGTCTGTTTTCCCTGACATAAGCCCCCGGGCCTAAGCCACACGTGTTGGTGCGGCACGTTGGGTTAGGCCCCAAACAGTGCATGGACACGTGGCAGGAGAGGGCTGCGCATGCCGGTTTGCCATGACGACTGGTCAATCCAAGATCCACTTTGCGCAATTACTGCGTGTTGTGGGGTCGTGGGGCTATTCCAGTTAAGGTAAAACGGTAACTTTATAAAGCGTCGCGCCTCCATTCCACACTCCCCCTTAAAAACAAGGAAAAAGCGGAGCGGCACGGCTTACATGTTGCTTGCTTCACCCCCATCATCTTCCTCCGCAAGCCAAATGACGGTTCCCCCTCGCACTCTCCCATCCACTGCC
Organism: Triticum aestivum; assembly: GCF_018294505.1. NCBI lineage: Eukaryota > Viridiplantae > Streptophyta > Magnoliopsida > Poales > Poaceae > Triticum > Triticum aestivum. The sequence continues at coordinate 356,743,251 of NC_057812.1, read as the reverse complement.
GCCCTTCCCACCGAACCCTTTCTCCATCCGCACCGCCACCGCGGAAATGGGGAAAAAGCCCACAAAGAATGGAAAGCAAACTGCCGCGGCGAAGGAAGTAGCCACCGAGGGGAGCAAGAGGGCGGCAGAGCTGAACAAGAAACGGAAGGGAGACGTCCTCTTCCTTCCGTCAACCCTGAGCGGCCTAGTTTTCCAAGAGAGGTATGGGTATCTATGGGGGAGACCTGTTCCGAAAGGGCACAGAGAGCCCAATGTTTTGGCGGAGGGCAAGGAAGATCCGCCAGACTCGTATCGGTTCTTCTGTGCTTACTTTATATGTAGCCTCTGTCCTCCCTTCTCTAAATTCTTTGAGGCGACCATGGCCATCTATTGATTCCACCTCCTTGACTTCACGCCGAATGCCATGGCGACCATGGACATTTTTCCACACTTGTGTGACAATTTTGTCAGAGTCAACCCCAATGTGGATTTGTTCCGGCATTTCTTTGTCCCGCGGGTGGAGAACAAGGGACATTGTTCTGGGAACATTAGCTGGATGCCGCTGGTGGCGAGGAGGGTTTGGGATTACATCCCTGGCAAGAAGCATGAGAGGTGGGATGAATGGAGAGGGGATTGGTGTTGGATTCAGGATAAGGATGCCCCTCACTTCTGCGAGGCGCAGGCGGAATGCGTCGAGCGCAACAAGGAATGGAGCGCTCATGGCCTCACTGAAGACAGGTTGCACCCGGCAATTAACATGATTACCTAATTGAAGGCTGGCGAGCTTACCATTGAGCATGTGGGGGCCGATTTTCTTTTCCGTCGCGTCTCACCGTTGCAGGAGAGATACGGGCCGGCTTGGTTATATGGTGATGCCGCAGATAGGATGAGGGTGCTCCCATGATTGGCCAACAACTTGTCGCTTTATGGCCACGCCTGGCTGTGCAATCAATTGTTCGGCCGCTTCGAGCTGTTCAAGCTCCCGGAAACCGTCATCCCTCCGAACATCAGTTCAGCCCGGGACAAGATACTGAAATGGATGCTGAACTGCAATGCTCAAGGGGTGGCAGGTGATTAGTGACTGCCCACCCTTGATGAAGAGGTCCAGTGGTCGAGCACCCTGGTGGAGAAGGCCACCAAGTTCGAGACCGAGATGTACAAACGCACCTCCTTTGTGGAGGTGGCGTATATTTTGAGGATAAGTCTTCCCATCTCGCGGAGATAGCAAAGGACACGAAGGCCGGAAAGGGCAAGGGGAAAGCTGAGGACGAGAGTTCTTCCCACGGCGGCAGCGAGGCACAAACCACGGAAGGGGCTGCAGGGGAAGAGCCTGTCGGGGACAACCTTGCCGAGCTTGATGCCTTCGCCATGGTAGCGACGAAGCTTCAGGAGGAGGAGGATATCGGCGTGGTGCTGGAGCTTGAGGAAGAGTGGCCTGTGGCTGGGTCTCAAGCCCCCGAGCCGGTTTTGGACTAGCGCCACGCCGGGCGCTGATGCTGTCGGGGAGTGTTGCCCTTCCGCCTCCAAAGAGAGGAAGGGAGCCCTCGTCGCCCATGGAGTTCAACTTGGACTCCATGCTCATTGAAGAGGAGTAAGAAGGACATTTCCTTTCGTAAATGGCTTCGCTGTACTTAAATTACCCTTGCTGACTAACCTCTTGTTCTGCTGTTGCCGACAGGGAATTGGAGGAGGACATGGAAACCCTCATCCACCGTTCCTGGGAGATGCTCTGGCTCGTTGGATCACCAAGGGCGACGGGTAGCCCGGCCTTTGCGGAGAGCAACATGGGGAATCCCGTGCCGAGCCCCCAGTACAGCCCTCCGCCCAGCAATGGGGGCTCGGTCCTTTCTGCCGAAGGTGGTGGTGAGACGATGCGGGGTGAGCCCCTTCTAGAGGAGCATCTCTCCCCCACCACCTGAGCCGAAGAACCCCTGACAGAGCCCTTCGCGAATAAAGCTATGTAGGAGGCTGCCGTAACTGTCGTGGCAGGGGGTGAAGCACATGGCCCGACAACTGACGCTGCCGAGGAAACCGAGGTCCCTGCCCGGCAGACTTCTTCAGGTACTCTATTTATGCCCTCTTTTTATTTTCTCACTCTGATCACTTCTCCTCATTTCCCCATGACCTGAAACTTGTGTCTCTTCGCTGTTTTCTTGTCCCTTATCCATAGACCCCTGGGCCGAAGAGCTAGAACTACTGGAGGTGGTAGCCGACATAGGAAGGGTTGATGCAGACGAGGCCATTGAGATTGCTTCCATAGAGGGACAGGATCTCGCTGCCGAGAATGCCCAGGATTCCCTGGCAGTGGTGGAACACTCGTCGGAGGACGCCCAGAGGAAGAAGTGATGGTTGAGGCGAAAATCCCTCTCCAAACCATGGATCCGCTTCCCTCCTCTGAGACCGTAATGGAGACCCCACCACTCCATTCAAACACACTGGCCATGGTGTTGTGGTCGCCTGGTATCGGAGCCCCCGGCCCGTCTGTGATGACAGGTGTGGAGCTTGATGAAGAGCTTCAACGCCTCTTAGCATCGTTGTACCAGGTTGACGGGGAGGCAGATGATTCATCTACTGTCACCCTGGACTTGTCCTTCCTGGAGTCCATGGCGGCAGGCGTGAAGGAGATGCATGCCCGGCATGATGAGATGTGGTAGATGCTCAAGGAGCGATGCGAGTCTGCCAGCAAAGTGGATCAGAAACTAAAGGACAAATGCTTGGAGCTGCGCGAATGGCACGATAAGCAGTTCAAGGTGCTCATGAGGCAGCAAGAGACTCTTCAAATGACAAGGGATGATGTCATGGCCCGTGAGGCGCGCCTGGCATACCGCAAGGCATCCCTGGACGCCAGAGAACAAGAGATCTCCCTCTGGGAAGAAAAGCTCGGGGCCAGCCTTCGTGCCAAGGATGACGAGTTGGAGGCCCTCTTGTGGCAGCGTACCAAAGAGCTGGAAGACAAGCACGGAGCTACACTGGATGCCCTTGAGCTGACTATGCCACTCAGCTGAAGAAGCTTACTAAAGACATGGCCACCACATCTGCCGCCAAGACTGATCTTGACCAGCAGGTGGCTAAGCTGAATGATGACCTCGTCGGGAGCGTCAAGGAGGCGGAGGTTCTCATAGAAGAAGCAAGAAAGGCTGGGGTTGTTCTAACTAACGCACAGTCATAGCTTTCCTCCAAAGCCTAGAGCCTTGAGATCGCCAACAACACCATCACCGATATGAAGGCCAGAATCGGCTCTTTGGAGACCACGACAGAGTCCAGCGAATCCCGCCAACAGCTGTTGTCCATGGACCTGGACACTGGCAAGCGTCTCTGGAAATACACGGAGGATAAGCTGAAGAACCAGTATGAGCAAGTCAACCTCTGGATCAAGAGCATGATAGATATCGCCGAGCATCTTGCAACCCAAGCTGTGGTGATGGATATCAACGGCCCAGCTTTCCCGGTCAGCAAGCACGAGGTCCCAAGCGCCAAGCTGGGACTCTTCTTCAATGAGTTGATCAGGAAGCTGAAGGCGCACGAAGAGGGGAGCGTGGAGCGGTTCGCGACCAAGTCCCGGAGCTAGCCCACGACGCCCTCTTCATGGCCCTGAGCAACATTGCCTGTCGTCATCCGGATCACAACCTCGATGACGGGTTCAAGGAGCCGCCAACAGGTGCCGACATCACAATCGCTTGGGAGAAAGCCGCCTCCCGGGCCGCTAGAGTCCTTCATGTTCAAACGGCTTCACCCAGCCCCAAGAGCAAGTAACGGACCGCCGTTGCCCCTGCATTACCCTGTAACAAAACATGATGTATGCTTTGTGTTTAGGCGCTATATCTTTGGTATTTTTGTGAAACTTATATTCTCTGTTGAATCTTAAATATGTGTTTATCCGTTTGAGCTTTATATGTTTGCGTCCGTACGATCAATGCCTATGTCTGTTCTGGATGCCTGACGGTATCATATTGCCACGATTGTCATAAGGGTCCGGCCCTTAACACTCATCTTGGCGTGGATGCGTCCCGACAGGTTTTTCTTTGGTAGGTCTTGACGTAGCCTCTCGTCCTATGGCATGGCTCTGGACAGGACGATGGTGCGATCAAAAAAACTAGCCAAGGATCCATCACGTGAGGTCTTTTCACGGTATGAATGCTTACTAAAGCCAAAGGATAAGCAACCGCAAGAATCTAAAATGTATCGAAAAGAAGCGATGATGTGGATTTAGCTCTTGTTTTTATCTCGTTTCTCTCCTCTACTGGGCAGCGCGCTTATGGCGCTCGAAGGAGTGGAAGCCAAATAAGTAGCTCTCTAGTTCCCAGCAGGGGCCGACACACGTCGTGTGTGGCTTGCAGGCAGCGATATATGGTGTCGGGTGAGGGAGTCCTGGAGTAAGGGGTCCTTGGGCGTCTTGCCTATTGGACATGGGCCGGACTGATGGGCTATGAAGATACAAGACCGAAGACTCTCACCCGTGTCTGGATGGGACTCTCCTTGGCATGGATGGCAAGTTTGGTGTTCGGATATGAAGATTCCTTTGTCTACAATCGACTTTGTATAACCCTAGTCCCCTCCGGTGTCTATATAAACATGAGGGTTTAGTCCGTGGAGACAATGATAATGATATAGGCTAGACTTCTAGGGTTTTAGCCATTACGATCTTGAGGTAGATCAACTCTTGTAATACGCATATTCATCAAGATCAATCAAGCAGGAAGTAGGGTATTACCTCCATAGAGAGGGCCCGAACATGGGTAAACATCATGTCCCCTGTCTCCTGTTACCATCAACCTTAGACGCACAATTCGGGACCCCCTACCCGAGATTCGTCGGTTTTGACACCGACATTGGTGCTTTCATTGAGAGTTCCGTTGTGCCGTCATCAGAAGGTTCGATGGCTCCATCCATCATCAATAACGCTGCCTAGGGAGACGTCTTTCTCCCTGGCCAGATCTTCATATTCAGTGGCTTCGCACTGCGAGCCAACTCGCTAGGCCATCTAGAGCAGATCGACAGCTATGCCCCTGGCCGTCAGGTTAGGTTTGGAAGCTTGAACTACGTCGCTGATATCCACGGAGACTTGACCTTCGACGGATTTGATCCCATGGAGCCGCTCCCTGCCATCGCGATGAACATGACCTAAATCAGTCATCGGACCATGCCCAGGAGACTGCGCCTGTAAGTGCTCTGGCCCTAGATCCAAAGCAGCTTTTGCCATCTGAAGATGGGAAGCTTAACCCCGCCATGGAATCCACAGACTCATCGGCATTGGAGCTACACACAGACTCAACTTCGAGCGGAGTCGGCGTCACTGGACCCCCGGATTTATCTCCAGTCACTGGTTCCGAAGTACATGCATTCGCGTCCGCCGAGCCTTACCAGGCGACGATCGTCGAATTCAGTTCAGCAGACATCTTCCGGCACTCACCTTTAGGGGATGTGCTAAACTCATTAAAAACCATCTCTTTAGCAGGGGACTCTGAGCCGAATTATATCCGGTTTGAACTAGGGGCTAATGACGGGGGATTTCGCTTCCCACCCACCCCCACTTAATATCCACTTTCGAAGATCTAATAGACATGCTCGACTACATCTCCAAAGAGATCGACGGTATGGACGACGATGCCGAAGAGGAGCAGGCCCAAAACCCGCCATTTACTAGGAGCTGGACGGCCACCTCCTCTTACGATATATACATGGTGGACACACCCAAACAAGTTAACAGCAAAGACAAAGAAGACCCAGTGGAACATGACAAAGCGCCAATGACAACGACAAAGAATGCGCACGTCGTGAGATACAGCCAAAGCACCAACGACAGCGGCGCCGCTCCAAGACACGTCGTGAAAAAGACAGCAACACCAGCACAGGAGAAAACAATACCCTAGACGATGTCGGAGACAATGAAGACCCCGTTGAGCCAACTTCCGAACAGGACAAACGGGAAGATGGGCGGGTCAACCCTAATGAACAGGTCGTGCATGAAGACTCGGAGGACAGTAATTATCTTACAATCTCCGAGGATGAGGTGAGCCTCGGCGACGAGGATTTTATCTTGCCTGAGGAACCTCTCAAGCAGGATTGCTTTAAGCGCCAGCTAATAGCCCCTGCAAGGAGCCTGAAAAAGAAGCAGCACCAGCTTTAAGATGATCAAGATCTGCTCAATGATAGATGGACTAACGTTGTGGCAGCCGAGGAATACGGCCACGACCGACCACCCAAAATTTACCCGAAGAGCAAATTACTACCTCAATTCGATGAAGAGGCGTTGGAGCCTGTACCATCAGCGCACAATGCGGCTGACCGACCACCACATGGTCGGGTCAAAGCGGCAACCCAAGCCGAACACCAGCCCGTACAACCTCGCGGTAGAGGCAGAGATAAAACAGCTCAGGCATATACATGTGACCTTCGGCAGATCCTGGACAGTAGAGTAGGACATACCAGATCGATCTGCGGATTGCGGGGGTGTGCTCCGACACGCGATGACGGCTATCCATTCGGACGTGACAAGCTTAATCACGCGTGGGTCGAATGCCGCAGACGAACTCCATCTGAGCTACGTCGCGATGTGGCTCGATATAGAGGCACCGCACACCCTCTTTGCTTCACTGATGAAGTAATGGCGCACGAATTCCCATAAGGGTTTAAACCCATGAACATCAAATCATACGATGGAATAACAGATCCCGCTGTATGGATTGAAGATTTTCTTCTCCATATCCACATGGTCTGCTGTGATGATCTCCACGCCATCAAATACATCCCATTAAAACTAAAGGGACCAGCGCGGCACTGGCTCGATCACCTTCTAGAGAACTCCATTGGCAGCTGGGAAGAACTGGAAGACGCCTTTCGCGATAACTTCCAAGGTACATATGTCCGACCACCAGATGCCGATGACTTAAGTCACATCATCTAGCAGCCCGAAGAGCCAACCAGGAAGCTCTAGACTAGATTCCTAATTAGAAAGAACCAAATTGTCGATTGTCCGGACGCCGAAGCCCTCGCGGCCTTCAAACATAGTATCCGAGATGAGTGGCTTGCTCGCCACCTCGGTCAAGAAAACCAAAGTCCATGACAGCCCTTACCGCTCTAATGACCCGCTTTTGCGTGGGAGAAGACAGCTGGCTCGCTCGTACAAGCAACAGCACCAGCGATCCAGGCACTTCCGAAGCCCGAGATGGCAAGGACAAGCCATGAAGCAATAAACACAAACATCACAATCATAACGAAAGAACGCAAGACACAGCGGTCAACGCCGGACTCGGCGGCTCCAAACTCGGTCAACGAAAAAAGCCATTCATGGCACATATAAACGGATCATCCAATCTAGACAAAATACTGGATCAGCCCTGCCAGATTCATGGCACCCCCGATAAACCAGCTACTCACACCAACACAAGCTGTTGGGTCTTCAAACAAGCCGGCAGGCTTAATGCCAAACACATGGGGATGGGGCCGTCAAGTGACAGCGATGACGAAGAGACTCGCCAGCGAATACCTTGGATCAGAAACAATTTCCCCCCGAAGTAAAAACCATAAACATGGTATACGTGACGCACACCCCTACAGGGGAGCGCAGGCGCGCACTACAGGACGCATACGCCATAGAGCCGTTTTCCCCAAAATTTCGCCATATCCGAAGGTTCGGCGGCTCTTATCATTGATCCAATTATCGATGGGTTCGATCTCACAAAAGTCCTTATGGATGGCGACAGTAGCCTTAATCTAGTCTACCAAGACATTGTCCGCAAAATGGGCATCGATCCTTCAAGAATCAAGCCCACAACAGTTACCCTCAAGGGAACAGTATTTGGCGTAGAAGCTCACTCTAGGGGCTCTGTCACACTGTAAGTCGTTTTTGGTTCACCGAACAACTACCGAAGCGAAGGCTTGACCTTTGATATTGTCCCGTCCCGCAGTAGCTACCGTGCACTTCTGGGGCGTACCACTTTGGCTCATTTCAATGGGTTCCCGCTCTACGCCCACGCAAAACTTAAGATGCCTGGTCTACGCGGCGTCATAAAATAAATGTAATATGGAACACTCCCTCCGTACGGAGAATCATACTACGGCTACCACAGTCAAAGTACCAGACGACCTCATCAAGCCGCATATCTCATCAGCTATTAAGCCGCTGGCCTCTATTAAATAGGGCCGATCAATCTTAGAGCTGGATTAGCAGTTCGGCCTCCGTTGTTCGCCTCATATACCCGCGAAGTTTGTACCGTGCATACATAATTATGTACTTAGAATACCCTGGATATTGGCAAAGTCACAATACGGACATGCCTGCAAGCTCTCCTATATCCTCCTTTTCTTTTCTTTTCTAATTAATTTTTATCTTTTACCATAGGTGGCTCAAAGACTGGTCATCTCACAGACTCTTTCGGAGTTCGGCTCCATTCACCTACCCAAAGGCTATTCCCGTTAATGAGTCCTTTCACCGAGGCAAGGCGGTGCAAATGTGCACTAGGAGGTCCAAGTAATGCTTAGTAGACCGCACTCTCTATTTAGAGCCTGTAAAGTGCCTTTCCCCTCAACCCTCGACCACCGGCATGTCAAATAGCCTGGGTCGTGGCGTTATTACCTATAAAATGGCAATTGACATATCAATCAGGTCCCAGTGAACATAATTTGTATTCAGTATTCGCTTTTTCTAAAAGAACTGAATTTTGCTTCTTCGGTTGTTTCACACATGCACCTCGGCACAAACTACCAGGGGCTCAATATGGGAACAAATAAATTGCCGGTAAGTCCGAACAGCTTTACAGCACACTTCGGCGTCACGAGTTCGGCCTTATATGCATCAGCTCCGAATCATGTCTTTGGTCAATAGTTGGGTTGCCCGGCTCCTGTGCTTACTACCTTACGTTCCGCTCTATCGACTAGGGTAGTAAAGGGAGAACTACTGCGATTGTGTCGTGGTTTATCCGGATGAGCACCTTAGTAGAGAAAGCCGAAAACTGACTATCATGATGCGGTGAGAGCTGGTCAACCACTCAATGACTTATTAGAATCTTTCGTGATTCCTCCCGTATTACACGAAGGACCGTTCTTCCCATCATCTATGTAACGCACCGTATTCGGATAGCTGCGCACATACCAGGCGCTATATCGTAGACCCACCGTTAAACTCCTATGGCTAAGTTAAAGTGTTAAAGCCCTATAGTCCGATTGCCTAGTTCGCCGCACTGACACCTCCTTCACAGACCAAGACGTTGGGTCAAGAGTGACCAAGTGCTTTTCCGAACACCCCCATATTTTATGCGACGGGGCTGAAGCCGACAACTGGAAAACTTTCAGATTATACAAAAGCGGCCGCACAGGAGGAGCCAAAACTTTTAGGCATAACCTTAAAATATCATAATATTGTTTTTACAATTTCAGCACATTCACTCGAAAACCATATCCTTTGAGCACTGAAACTCTATTAAGTGGGCGCCGTCTAGGACATCTTCAAAATAATGCTCCAGCGTGTGTTCGTCCTTGCCCCCGGGTGGACTCTTCGCTTCAATATCGGGGGCCTTCATCTTCGCCCAATACATCTTGACACATGCAAAGGCCATCTGTGCACTTTCAGTGCACGACGATCACTTCACGATGTGGATAAGCGACACCACATCCATAAGTCGCTGCACCAAACTGAAATAACTATTAGGAATTGGCTTAGTCGGCCATAGCCAGACCACGACGTCCTTCATGGCGGAAACCGGATATCATGTGAAGCTCGGCCCACTGGGCCATCTATTTGTTCGGCAACATCGGGCGCTTTGGCATGCCGAATTGTGTCCAATAAAGCTTCTCTGTTGCATACCCTTCTTGCGCTTGGTAAAATTGTATTGCATCGGAGGTGCTCTTCGGCAAGTCTAGAATGCGCCTAGAGAGCTCCACATTAGATTCAGCGGGGCATATTTTGGATCGCCGAATTTAGTCTGTAATAAGAAGGGCTTACCAGCCGCTATCTCCCCAGCATGCCGGATCTCCTCCTAAGCCGCCCTAGGCTCGGACCGTTCTTCCCTTGCCTCTTGCAAGGCATTGTCAAGATCGACCGTTTTGGCTTCGTTATCCCTCTCGAGGAACTCGCACCGGACAGTGGCTTCCTTCAGCTCGCAATGTATGGTAGACATTATCTCGTTGCACTGGCGCCGAGCAGCCTATTCGGTTTGTAACTCATCAGCCGCCTTCTTGGCAGGCACATTACTCATCCGGGGCTTGCTCCTTGGCTCGGGCAAGTTCAGCCCGAAGGGCCTCCACCGCGGCAACACTATCTGTAGTTATGCATGTCTCAGTACTTAATTCTTAGCTTCGTGCTCATGTTATTATACATACATACACCGACCGCCTCAAAACATACATTGCGCCTCGTCGAGCCGCCTGTTAATAAGCATGATGTCGTCATTCACCACATCAAGTTTCTGCTCCAGACCTGCAACCTCTGTAGCGTCGGTAGTCGTCGTGGATGTAACAGCCCGTGTTCCAATTAATTAGATTATTTACCGAGCATATATTTTTCGATCCTCTGATTGCCTCCCTTGGGACGTCAACTAGAGTCTCAGGGGATACTATCTATACACAGGTACATTTTATGTATAGAGCACAATCGAAAATATTACATTACGTACCTCGAAGCCTCTTAGCAGGCTCGTGAAAGCTTCATTCAATCCACTTTTCGCGGACATAATCCTCTCAACCACCATACCCATCAAGGTACGATGTTCCTCTAAGACCGACGAATATCGTAACATGTCCATCAGTGTATCCAGCGCCTCCGGATCTTGGGCAGCAGCTGCGGGGGTATAGACTCCCTTTGAAGGGATATGTTTGCCCTACCCTAGAGTTGTCTCTGGCTGCAAACTGGATAGTCCGGGGCCATTGTTGTTGGTCTCCGTAGGGACCGCATACCTCGGACCCTGGGTGACCGATGTTTCACCTTGGGGCGTTGTCTTCATTATCCTTTGCACCACTTGTTGATCAGGAGAGATCCTTCGGGATGACACCTCGAAGTCGTCCACCCTATTGGGCGAGGAATCCTGCAGAGGCGTCTTGCTTTCCATCATCTCTGGAAGAAGATCCATCGAAGAGGATTTTTGAGGAAGACTGCGTACCAGACTACAAAACATGCATTCTAAATATTACCCTTGTGATAGGAAAAGGAACGTGATATGTTTAAAACACCCTTGTTCACTTACGATTCGGCTAAAGGCCCGTCCTTACGGAGGGACGGTGCGACAACATTGTCTTCCAAGCCCGAATCACCTGATAGGAGTGTCTTACCTCTCTTAGGATCCTTTACCTCACAACCTTCGGAGGCGGCCCTTTTCTTACCATGGGGAGAAAGGATGTCAGCTTCTCCTTTTCTTTTATCTTCAGAAGAGGGAACCTTAATCTCCCCAGATACAGTGTTTGATGTACCTTTAGAATGGAGGCCACCTTTGGCCTTCCTGCTCTCCTCATTGTCCTCTTTCACCGGCACCTGGAATGGTGTCGGGACCAGCATCCTTGTTAGCACAGGAATAGCTAAGTCTTCGGGAAGATTGGCCGAACACCTAATTTGCTCCGCCTTCTTCGTCCAGCCCTGGAAAAAGATGGTTTTCTCGGCATCTTATCACGGGATATTTAATTAAGCTGTGTTTGGGAGTCAAGTGCTTACCAAGGTGTACGGATGGTTGCAGTCAAGGCCGATGTCCTCGGTAGTGTCCGGCCACAGTTTTCGTGTCGCAAAAAATAACTTCCACATTCCTCTGTGCGTCGTGCCGAAGAAGTGCTGAAGGGTTCATGGTCCTCCCGGATTAAACTCCCACATACGGAGGGGCCATCGCTGACATGGGTAGACCCGGCAGACTAACATTACTTGAATGACATCGATAAGACCGGTGTCCTTCTCAAGGAGACTCCCGATGCAGCTCTGTAGAGTCTGCACTTTGTTGATTGATCCCCAGTCCATCCCCTTGTTGATCCATGATGCGAGCTGAATTGGAGGGCCAGATCGGAACATAGGTGTAGCTGCCCACATGGTACCACGGGTTTCAGTGATGTAAAACCACTCCCGCTGCCATAAGTTGGAAGATTCTGTGAAGGATCTTTTTAGCCAAAGAGCGTTGGTGAGCTTGCTCACCGTGGTGCCACCACACTCCGCTTGTTTCCCCTCGATCACCTTCGACTTCACATTAAAGGTCTTGAGCCATAAGCCGAAGTGTGGAGGAATACAGAGAAAGGCCTCGCACATGACGATGAACGCCGAGGTGAGAAGAAGAGAGTCCGGGGCTAGATCATGGAAATCTAGCCTTTAATAGAACATGAGCCCTCGAACAAAGGGGTGAAGAGCGAGCCCTAGCCCTCAGAGGAAGTGGGAGATGAATACAACCCTCTCGCTGGATCTGGGAGTAGGAATAACCTGCCCTTGAGCAGGAAGCCTATGGGGGATTTCTGCCATCTGGTACCTTGCCGCTCGGAGCTTCAAAATATCCTCCTCTATGACAGAGGAAGCCACCCACCGGCCTTGAGGGCTAGGACCGGACATGACTAGGAAGCTCGAGGCAATTGGATTGAACCTTGGGTGCTGGAACTCATGGTTGGAGAGGTTGAGGAAGCGATTGGCGTAAAGAAGAAAGCCGGGTCATAGCCCCTTTATAAAGGCGATGAATATCGAATGACTCCTCCTAGGCCTTAAAAACTGCCTATTCCTAAGGAATCATGCCAACAGAGCCACGTCTCGAAACATAGAGCGACAGGCTAAAAAATGGTTCAAAATAATAACCATGTAGGGACGTTATGTCACGTTCCAAAAAAGTTGTCGGCAGATTGGACTGAAGAAGTATTATACTCTCTGTGGCGGTGTGTGGTACTTGTTTTGTAGATCCTGACACGTTTGTTGTGTTTGAAGACTGTGTTGGAGTATTCGAAGGAGGAACCCGCCTTGCAATGCCGAAGAAAATCAGCGCGCCGGACACCTCGACATTGAAGCCTAGTTCAGGGGATACTGAGGGAGTCCTGGACTAAGGTGCCCTCGGCCGTCCGGCCTGTTGGACATGGGCCAGACTGATGGACCAAAGACTCTTACCCGTGTCCGGATGGGACTCTCCTTGGCATGGATGGCAAGTTTGGTGTTCACATATGAAGATTCCTTTCTCTGTAACCAACTTTGTATAACCCAAGTCCCCTCCAGTGTCTATATAAACCAGAGGTTTTAGTCCGTGGAGACAATGATAATGATATATGCTAGACTTCTAGGGTTTTATCCATTATGATCTCGAGGTAGATCAACTCTTTCAATACTCGTATTCATTAAGATCAATCAAGCAGGAAGTAGGGTATTACCTCTCTAGAGAGGTTCCGAACTTGGGTAAACATTGTGTCCCCTGTCTCCTATTACCATCAACCTTAGACGCACAGTTCGGGACCCCCTACCCGAGATTCGCCAGTTTTGACACCGACATCGGGCTCTTCTGGCCCCATCCCCCTTTTTCCTCTTTCCCGTTCGAGACGGCCGGGCAGCGGCTGTCGCGTGGATCATGCCAATGCAGACGGCCTTGCTGGAGCACGCTTGCCGGGCATCAACCAACGGATTCATACTGGCGTTTTACTTAGAATTTCCTGAAATAGGGTAAATACTAGACCGAGTATTGCGCGGTAGTCATCGACATCGATGATGCCACGCTCAAAGCGGCCCGACTGCTGTTGAAGGAAAGGGGCGGAGAAGGGAGACCCCATGCCCGCGCACCTTATCCCCCTTTTCCCGAACGGCACCTGGGCAACAGGTATGTGATACGTCCATTTTGCAGCATGTTTTCGTACTATTATTTATAATGTTTTTATCCATAATAATGCTTTTTGGAGTAATTCTAATGCCTTTTCTCTCATAATTTGCAAGGAACACACCAAGAGGAAGAATTCTGGTAGCTGGAAATCTAGACCTGAAAAAGCTACATCAGGCTACCTATTCTGCACAACTCCAAATAAGCTGAAACTTCACAATGATTTTTTATGGAATAGTTAAGAAATACTAGAGCCAATAACCACTAGAGGGGGGCCTCCAGGCGCGCCCTGGTGGGTTGTGACCTCCTCGGCCCACCTCTGGTGCCCATCTTCTGGTACATAAGTGATTCTAGCCTAGAAAAAATAAGGAGCAGACTTTCGGGATGGAGCGCCGCCGCCTCGAGGCGGAACTTTGGCAGGAGCACTTTTGCCCTCCGATAGAGTGATTCCGCTGAGGGAACTTCCCTCCCAGAGGGGGAAATCATCGTCATCATCATCACCAACAACTCTCCCATCTTGGGGAGGGCAATCTCCATCAACATCTTCAACAACACCATCTCCTCTCAAACCCTAGCTCATCTCTTGTTGTCAATCTTGTTTCCTAAACTATAGATTGGTACTTGTGGGTGACTAGTAGTGTTGATTACATCTTGTAGTTGATTACTATATGGTTTATTTGGTGGAAGATTATATGTTTAGATCCATTTTGCTATTTAATACCCCTCTGATCTTGAGCATGATTATTATTTGTGAGTAGTTACCTTTGTTCTTGAGGTCACGGGAGAAATCATGTTGCAAGTAATCATGTGAACTTGATATGTGTTTGATATTTTGATAGTATGTATGTTTTTATTCCCTTAGTGGTGTCAAGTGAACATTGACTACATGACAATTCACCATATTTGGGCCTAAGGGAATGCATTGTGGAGTATCAATTAGATGGTGGGTTGTGAGTGACAGAAGCTTAAACCCCAATTTATGCGCTACTCCGTAAGGGACCGATTGGATCCAAAAGTTTAATGCTATGGTTAGAATTTATTATTAATACTTTTCTCTTAGTTGTGGATGCTTGCGGGAGGGTTAATTATAAGTAGGAGGTTTGTTCAAGTAAGACCATCACCTAATCACTGGTCCATCCACATATCAAATTATCAAAGTAGCGAACACAAATCAAACCAACATGATGAAAGTGACTAGATAAAATTCCCGTGTGACCTCAAGAACGCTTTGCTTATCATAAGAGACCGTTTTGGCATGTCCTTTGCCTTATACGGATTGGGCTAGCTAGCTGCACTTTTGTTACTATTATCATTACTTGCTCGTTACAAATTATCTTGCTATCAAATTACTACTTGTCATTTCCTTCTGCTCCTCGTTGGGTTCGACACTCTTACTTATCGAAAAGAGCTACAATTGATCCCCTATACTTGTGGTTCATCGAGGCTATTTCTTGGCGCCATTACCGGGGAGTGAAGTGCCTTTCGTAACTGGGATTTGGTAAGGAAACATTTATATAGTGTGCTGAAATTTATTATCACTTTTTACTATGGAAAACAATCCTTTGAGGGGTTAGTTCGGAGTATCTTCGCCTCGTTCGGAACCACAGTTAGCCACCCCTCAACCTACTGCACGTACTGAAAATATTAAATATGAAATTCCTTCGGTTATGATAGAACAACTGCTAGCTAATCCTTATGCGGGAGATGGAACCAAACCTCCTGATATGCACTTGATATATGTGGAACAAATTTGTGGATTGTTTAAGCTTGCAGGTTTACCCAGGGATGAAGTGATGAAAAAGGTTTTCCCTTTATCTTTGAAGGGAAAAGCATTGGCATGGTATAGGCTATCTCTTGATATTGGATCATGGAATTGGAATCGTTTGAAATTGGAGTTCCACCAAAAAAATTATCCTATGCATCTAGTTCATCGTGATCAGAATTATATATATAATTTTTGGCCTCATGAAGGAAAAAGTATCGCTCTATCTTGGGAGAGGCTTAAGACAATGTTATATTCATTCCCCAATCATGAGCTCTCAAGAGAAATTATTATGCAAAAATTTTATGCTCGACTTTCTTGTAATGATCAAACCATGCTTGATACTTCATGTGCTGGTTCTTTTATGAAGAAGACTATTGAATTACGGTGGGATCTTTTGGAAATAATTAAACGCAACTCTGAAATTGGAAACTTGACAAAGGTAAAGAGTCAGGTATTAAACTTATGTATGATTGCGTTAAATCTTTTATGGATACCAATGCTTTTTGAAAGTTTAACACTAAATATGGACTTGACTCCGAGATAGTAGCCTCCTTTTGTGAATCATTTGCTACTCATGTTGAATTCCCTAAAGAGAAGTGGTTTAAATATCACCCACCTATTAAAGAGGAAATGAAAAACCCAGTGCTAGTTAAAGAAGAAACTATACTTTATAATGTTGATCCAGTTGTCCCCTCTGCTTATATTGAGAAACCACCTTTCCCTATTTGGCTAAAGGAACATGCTAAAGTTTCAACTATGGTTAAAAAAAGCTATATTAGAACACCTAAACCTGATGAACAAATTAAAGTTGAACCTAGTATTGTGATACGTCCATTTTGCATCATGCTTTTATATCGATATTTATTGCATTATGGGCTTTTATACACATTATGTCACAATACTTTTGCCTTTTCTCTCTTATTTTACAAGGTTTACATGAAGAGGGAGAATGCCGGTAGCTGGAATTCTGGGCTGGAAAAGGAGCAAATATTAGAGCCCTATTCTGTACAACTCCAAAAGTCCTGAAACTCCATGAAAGTCAGTTTTGGAATATATTAAAAATATTGGGCTAAGGAAGCACTAGAGGGGGCAGCTATTGTCCATGAGGGTGGAGGGCGCGCCCCCTGCCTCGTGGGCCACCTGGCAGGCCTCCGATGCCAATCTTCTGGTATAAGGTGTCTTTTGCCCTGAAAATAATTAGAAGGAAGCTTTCGGGATGAAGCGCCACCGTCTCGAGGTGGAACCTTGGCGAAACCAATCTAGGGTTCCGGCAGAGCTGTTCTGCCGGGGAAACATCCCTCCAAGAGGGGGAAATCGTCATCATCATCATCACCATCGATCCTCTCATCCGGAGGGGGTCAATCTCCATCAACATCTTCACCAGCACCATCGCCTCTCAAACCCTAGTTCACATCTTGTATCCAATCTTTGTCTCAAAACCTCAGCTTGGTACCTGTGGGTTGCTAGTAGTGTTGATTACTCCTTGTAGTTGATGCTAGTTGGTTTATTCGGTGGAAGATTATATGTTCAGATCCTTTATGCATATTAATACCCCTCTGATTATGAACATGAATATGATTCGTGAGTAGTTACATTTGTTCCTGAGGACAAGGGACAAGTCTTGCTATAAGTAGTCATGTGAATTTGGTATTTGTTCGATATTTTGCTGAGATGTACACTACTAGGAAAAACCCTATACACAGAATCTTAGCAGCAGCGCGGCTCAAAAAGGAGCGCTTCTGCTAATTACCAGTAGCGTGGGTGTGGAAAACCCGCTACTGACAAGTGCTTAGCAGTAGCGCGCTCGGCGTAACCCGCGCTGCTACAAATATGGACCGACAGTGCCCACCCAACTCCATTTAGCAGCAGTGCGGTGCCGCGAGCCGCGCTACTGCTATAGCTATAGCAGTAGCGCAGTTTTTCTGAGGTCGCTGCTGCTAATTTTCAAATCCGGCACACTTTTGGTCCCGGTTAGCAGTAGCGCTTGTACCTAAAGCACGCTACTGCTACTTTCTTAGCAGCAGCGCGGTTTACATCCCGCGCTACTGCTAACCCGCACCCACCACCTTTTCTCCCCACCCACCCTCCCCCTCCCCCCCTCCTCTCCCTTTCCCCTACCTCTCCCACTCTCACTCTTCTTCTTCCTCAATACTTCTCCCCCATTACTCTCCCTCTTCTACCTACCTTTCTCTCTCTTCATTACTCCGACCTAACTACACCACCTCCTTTAATGCATCTCCTTTCTCTTTTTCCTTCCCCCTCCACTAGTTGAAGTTGTCTCCTCCCAAATTAGGTAGCTAGGTAGATGTAGTATTTAGTTAAGTGACCTATTTGCCCCCTAACTAGATCTATCTTTGTCAAGAAGAGATTTGTGCACTTTTGATCTCCCTACATCATCATCTCCACTGTGTGCTCGATCTCGAGATATAGGCGATTAAAATTTCATGCTTTTGCAAAATGGAAATATGTTTATGTGTGTGTGATATGTTCATGGAAATTTTGTGTGTGGCATGAGTTGATGCCAAATTGTGCTTTTGAGTTGCCTATGTTTTGCCGAAATGTCGATTTATTTCCGTTTCGGCGAATTCCGGGCAAACTCTAGATCTATATATGTCCTATTTTTAAGGAAGGTCATGCCGAATTTTTGTATGACTTTGATGCATGCACGCATTTTTGTAATCAATTTGTTTATTATATTACCGTGTAGAGTTGATGATGGTCAGTGGAACGATGGTGGACAGGTGGTTGCGGTTGGCGGTGCAGGACATGAAAGAAAATAACCGGACAGAGGTTTTATGTCCGTGTCGAAAATGCAAAGGAGTTTGGCTCGACCCCATGACGATGGTCGTGTCGAAGCGCACCTGCTCATGACTGGTTTCATGGATGGCTATACTCGGTGGATAATTGAAGATGAGGATGACGATGTTGAGGATGCCGACGGGGCAGGCAATGATGACACGGGGCAAGACGAAGAGATGATCGATAATGGCGGCGGGGAAGAGGCCGGACATGGCGGCGGAGAAGGGGCCGGACATGGCGGCGGACATGGCGGAGAAGGGGCCGGACATGGCGGCGGAGAGAACGACATGGACTCCACGCAGCAGAGTTCGTCGGTACTAAGTTCAATCGTGCGGGACCCTCATGTTCAAGCATTGCTTCGCAAGGAGACGAGTACTGAGAGAGCTGCTTCTAGAGAGGAGGCTAAGCTGGAACAACTGGTGGTAGACTCGAACACTCCATTGTATGATGGTTGCAATCCTGAGGTGACCCGCTTGAGTTTCACGCTCCAACTCCTGAAGACGAAGGCTAAAAACAAATGGACCGACACTAGCCCCGATGAGCATCTCAAGTACCTAAAGGATGTTCTTCCCGCGGGTAATCTATGTCCTAGTAGTGTTGATGAGGCCAAGAAGATCGTGTGCCCTCTTGATCTGCCACACGTTAGATACCATGCATGCATCAATGATTGCATAATTTATCGGAAGGAGCACGCGGAAAAAACAAGCTGTCCGGTGTGCAATGCTTCTCGATACAAGAAGGCCGGGAAGAAATGTCCCTAGAAAGTGGTATGGTACTTACGGATCACTCCCCGTCTCCAGAGGTATTTTGTAGATCCCAAGGAAGCAAAGCTAATGCGCTGGCACGCGGAGAGGAAGAAGCCCGACGATGGAGATGATCCGAAGCTGAGACACGTCAAGGATGGAAGCCAGTGGAGAGTGTTGAACAGTTTCTATCGGTATTTTGAATGTGATGCAAGGAACATCGTGCTCGGCGCGTGTACCGATGGCATGAACCCGTTTGGCAACCAGAACACCAACCATAGCACATGGCCCGTGTTTGTATGGATGTACAACCTCCCCCTGGTTGTGCATGAAATCGAAGTACATTCACATGAGCATGCTTATTCAAGGGCCGAAACAACCAGGAAATAATATTAATTTGTATCTGGGGCTACTTCAAGAGGAGTTAGACACGTTATGGAAAACACCGGCCAAGACATGGGACGCCAGCAAAGGCGAGTATTTCAACATGAGAGCCGCGCTGATCACGACAGTGCAGGACTATCTCGGTTACGGATATGTGGCAGGCCAGGTGTGCCATGGATATTGCGGATGCACGCGGTGCATGGATGATACGACGTCTCAGCAGCTAACGTCAAGGAAAGATGGCGGGTCTGGGAAAATCGTGTACATGGGGCATCGAAGATGGCTCGAACAGGACGACCCGTGGAGAAACCGTGGAGATCTATTCAATGGTCACGCTGAGCATCGAGGACCTCCACGTAAGCGGAGCGGTGCCGAAATCGATGAGCTGTTGAAAAACTGGAAGGAGTGCCCCGCGCCGGGAAAGACGATGAGAAAGGCGCCGGAGCCGCTGCTGAAGGTATGGAAGACGAGGTCTGTGTTCTGGGACTTGGAGTACTGGCACAAACTCGATACACCTCATTGCCTTGATCAAATGCATATCTGTAAGAATGTCCTTGAGAGCTTGCTCGCAACACTGATGAACATGCCGGATAAGACCAAGGATGGGCCGAAGGCAAGAAAAGACTTGCAAGATTTGAAAATCAGGGAAGATCTGCACATGCCGCCCCGTAAAATGTCAGACGAGACAGAGACGGAGACAGAGGCACGGGAGAAGAAGGGCAAGAAAATAAAGAAAGAGGATTATTGCCCCCCTTCTTGCTTCACCTTAAGTCAGGCTGAGATCCATCAATTCTTTAAGTGCCTTACCGGAGTCAAAGTTAGTTCCGGTTACTGTGGCAAGATAAACAGATATCTAGACACGGACAAGAAAAGGTTCAGCGGGATGAAGTCCCATGACTGTCATGTGATGATGACGCAGATACTACCTGTTGCCCTTAGAGGGATAATGGACAAGCACGTCCGTGACACGCTTATTGGTCTCTGCAACTTTTTCGACGTCATCTCTCGAAAGTCGATCAGTGTGAAGCAGCTCCGAAGGCTACAGGAAGAGATCGTTGTGATACTGAATGAGCTTGAGATGTACTTCCCGCCCGCGTTCTTTGACGTGATGGTGCATCTGTGTGTCCATATTGTGGATGACATAATAGACCTGGGGCCGTCATTCCTGCACAACATGATGCCGTTTGAGAGGATGAATGGGATCATCAAAGGATTCGTTCGTAACATGTCCCGTCCGGATGGAAGCATCGTCCAGGGCTATGTGACACAAGAGTGCATCTCTTTCTGTGAGAATTTTCTATATGGCGCAGACCAGCCGCCTGGTGTTAGTGTTGGTTTGCCCGTTAACAAGCACGATGGGAGGCTCGAAGGAGAAGGTCACTGCAACGGTCGCAGGGAACTGCACGTGGCATACTCAGATCGACGCAGCGACTTTGACAGAGCAAACTTGGTAGTGCTACAACACCTAGACGAGGTAGATCCTTTCGTGGCACTGCACAAAGAAATTATCGCAAAGAAGTATCGTGACCGGGGGGTATGCAGGACGGACGCCGAAGTTACTAGAGAGCACAACTCCACTTTCCTGCATTGGTTCAAAGAGCATATTATTGCTAATCCCCCGGAGGAGGGCTCTAAGGACGGATTGCTCATATACGCCTTAGCACATGGCCCCTCGCCCAACCTCGTAACCTATCAGGCATATGATATCAACGGATACACGTTCTACACGGAGGCCAAAGATATGGACAGTGATGATCAGAACTCAGGGGTGACGATGGAATGCATGACCGGCAGCGACAACGGCGCAACTGAACGATTTTATGGAAGGGTCGAGGAGATCTGGGAGCTTGACTACTCTGGACTGCACAACACGACGATGTTCCGTGTCAGATGGGCTAAGAATGTCGAAAGAGAAAACCGGATTTTCACTACCATGACTATACCCGAAGCCAAGAGCGCTACCATGAACGCTATCGCCAAAAACGAGCCATGGGTACACGGTAAGCATGTGACACAATGCTTCTTCATAACTGACCCATTCAATCCCAGTCGTGTTGTCGTGAGGAGAGGCAAAAGGAACATCATTGGAATGGATGGAGTCACCAATGAGGGAGACTATGATCAGTACGGTAACCCAATGAGGGAAGATGACGATGATGATGAAGTATACGTCAAAAGAAGAATCAATACTACAATACCTAAGAAAAATCGTACTCCATGGAAAAGGCAAAGTCACAATTAGGGCTCAATTATTCTTCGACGAACAAGAAGGGAAAGAAGCTGATTCAAAAACAAAAATGTAAGCGCTAAGGAATATATGTTCCTATTTGTATGTTATCGGTCAAATGATGTAATATATATATATATGTTCATATTTTGTATACACACTTAGCCATTATTATGCATGGGTCCAATGATGTAATATATATGTTCCTATTTTGTATACATATTTAACCGTCAAATGATGCAATATATATCGCCTTCCCTTCGTTAACTACTCTCGGGAAATAAAAGTGGGAGAAACAGCTACAGTCAAGCTAGCATTAGCGCTTTCCTTATAAAACAGCTACAGTCAAGCTAGCAGTAGCGATTTCCTTATAAAACCGCTACAGCTAGTGAAGGTAGTAGCAGCGCGTTTTATCTAAACCGCTACAGCTAGTGAAGGTAGTAGCAGCGCGTTTTGTCTGAACGCGCTACTACTACGTCCACTTAACCCAAAATTCTCACTCTCCCTGCTTCATCCCGCCTCTTTTCCCCCAAATGCCCACTCTCTTCCCCGTCGCACTGCCGCGCCCCGGCGCTCGCCCCCGACCCTAGCGCTAGGCCCCGAGCTGGCGCTCGCCCCCGACCCGTCGGCCCTCGCCTCCCTCCTCTGCTTCCTCCCCTCCCAACCTCGGCCGTCGTCGGGCCTGCCTCCTCGCCCCTGCACCCTCTGTAAACCCCCCCTCTCTGCTAGCTAGGATTCTTCGGTTAATTTACTTAGGTTTTAGTTAGGGTAGTAGGTTAATTAGGTTATCTATTTAGTTATGAATTTAGTAATTGTCCAAATCAACATCCCTTGTTAAAGCAAATTTAGGTAGGCTAAATTTATATGCAAATTTGAACTAGACATGTGATATGTGGATATGTCATGTTTTGGACATTTCATGTTTGGAATTTGAACATGTCATTTGGACATGTGATGTTTTGGTTCAATTTTGGTAAATGATCCGAGTGGCCTATGTTACGCTGGAATGTTGATTCATTTCCATTCTGGTGAATTTCAGGCGCTCGATATGTCCATTTTTTAGCAAAGGTCATGCCGAAATTTGCCGTGAATAAAGGCATGATTTGTGCTACATAGTTGGCATATCGAGTGCTGGCACATAGATTTCTTTTTTATGTCATTTCTCATTTTTTTCATAATTTTAGAAATAAACGAGGACACTTAATCGTAGGAAACATGTCGGACAACGAAGAAACTGAGCCTTCTGACCAAGATGCAGAAAAGATGGATTATGAGGGCGAACAAGAGTACCTCGACTATTTGACTACTAAGCAAGGTTTGCAGGTCGGCCTCGATGATGGTACTAACGCCGACAACGACACCGACGGCGCCGGCACCGATGGCGGCGCCGAGACCGGTGGGGAAGGTACCGGCGCCGATGCCGCTACCAAAAAGAGGAAGCATAAGAAGCAGAGGATACGAAAACCTAACAAACTAGGGATTGGACGACTTGTGATCACAAAGATGGCACCTGGCAAGTTTGAGCCATTAGAGCCGGAAGAACCTCGCAAGTGCTATGGGAACCAATTAGGATTCATCCTACGGGAATGCACGAGCATCAATGATGATGACTTAAGGAGTAAAGAACATTTGACGCAGTTGCTCCTAACGAAGTTGCACAAGAGATTCAAGTTCCCCGACCGGGATGATAACATAGAACAACCGTGGGATGATCCGAAGATGAAAAAGATTAACAATCACGCCATGGGCATGTTTAGCAATGATTTGGCCTCTTGGAAAGGGAGGGTGAAATGAGCTATTGAGGCTGACGAACCCCTGTCTAAGATTCTGGAGGAAAATCCGACACTTACGGAAGAGGAGTTCGAAAAGTTCAAGGACACTTGCGCTACCGAGAAAGCCAAGGCTAAGGCTGCGAAATTCGAGAGCCTTCACCAAAGGAACACGGGGAAGCATCGCCTCGGAAGCCATGGCTACCTCGGTAAAAGGCCCATATGGGATAAGGAGGACGCGGAACATGAAGCCCCAGGTCTCCCAGACCCCTTCGCGAAGTTCACCAACCCCTTGGAGCATGACTTCATCTGGGCCCGCTACAAGTGGGACAAGGATAAACAGGTTTTTTACATGGACCAGATCACGAGGAAATTGATTAGACTACTGGAGAAGCATCACCAGCTTGCAGCCGAAAGCCCTACTTCTCCGACGAGGCCCAAGTGGGACACCCCTCTCAACCGGGCCTTGAACGAACTTAAGGGACTCCCTTTGGGCCAGCGGCCGCATATGGTCGTGTGCACGACGCTGGAGATGGCGCCACGTGGAAGGTGTTTTACAACGAGGGCCCGAAGGACAAGAAGCAGAAAAAGAAGTTTAGTCAGGCGGATATCGACGCAAAGGTGAAGCTTGCGGTCGAAAAAAAAGCAGCTGAGGACGCGGAAAAACAGCCAAGGAGAAAAATGAGTTGCTACAGCAGGCAGTCAATGCAGCTGTAACTGCCTACAAAAATGATTTTGCTACTAACTTGGTTCCAACTATCATCAACTAGACGAAGGAAAATCCAGACAAGATGGTAGATGATTTCCCGATGCCCAGTTTCGTTGGGAGCAACTCCATGAACAACAACAACACTACACCATCACTTGATCACGCAACCGGGCCTCCTCTCGCGGTCGCTCTCGCTCATAGCAGCCCGTCCTCAGTCTCTGGCACGCTAGGTGGGCCTTCGTCTTTGGCTGAGCTCGACACCGTCACGGTAATTACATGTCGCACCAACATATATATATATAGAATATTCCATTTTCGTTGCCTTTCGGATGTTTTACGCCACAGACATATGTGTTTGCAGGGCGAAGAAACCCCGTGCACCATACTCTACTTGATCAAAGGCCAGAAGATGGACGTGGGAAAGGGGATGATAATGAACCCCATGCAACCCACGTTCCACAACCAGCCGATCCCCGATGGGCACTTCAGGGTTAACTTGTCCAATGTGAAATTGGGGCACGAGCATTTGCCTCCTCCGGTATATCCCGTGGGAGAGGACGATGAGACCCCGCCACGGATTGGAAACTGCAAGGGTTGGGTGCTGCTATGGCGAAGAATCTTATTCGTCTGGAGCCGGCCGAGAGCACACCAATAACCACACATCAACAAGCATGTGCGGAGACCACCACCCCGCCTACGCAATTACCAGCTCCTGTAGTGCCGAGTGAGAGCGGCAGACGACGTGATGAAGGGGGTGCAATAGTACTGGATGATGTAATCAGTCCTGTAGAACAGATGGATGATGAGACGGAGGTCGACCCTATGGGTTTCCTCAATACAAACGCGTATGACTGTGACATAGATATGATGAGTCAACCATATGACGAATCGGGCTATCAGCATGCTAATGAGGATATGGATGATATGCCCGGGCAGGAAGGTCGTTGGAAGGATTGCAAAAAGTCTCTCTTCATGAATTCCTCACAGGACACGCCTGAAGATGTCGCCTCAACACAGGCTCAACTATCCGGGGGTCGTACAGTGCTTAGCCCGGGAACCCTGGGGCAGGGGTTAAGGAAG
The DNA here is from genome assembly GCF_018294505.1 of Triticum aestivum. NCBI lineage: Eukaryota > Viridiplantae > Streptophyta > Magnoliopsida > Poales > Poaceae > Triticum > Triticum aestivum. The sequence goes on along the minus strand of NC_057812.1, from coordinate 356,718,054 downwards.
GGTCTGGAAGGTGTGCCCAAGAAAAAGGAGAGGAAGAGATCGGGGAAGATAACTGCCTCCAAACAAGCCAGAGCACAAAGCAGCCAGACGATGCATTCTGAAGAGCGTGTACCCGTGAAAGGTGCGGCCATGTTCCATCTCACGGGCGAGCCGATGCTACCGCCGAAACCGCTGGAGGCACTATCAGGGGATCTCAGGAGACTGCACGACCATGTGCTGTCGACTGAGAAAAGCCTACTAGCCTCAAAGGATCCAGGATATCCGACATACGCGGCTCGTGTGCCTGAGGGGAAGTGCTACGTCGATACACGGCCCACGGAGGTGTTCTTCCTGCGGTTTGACCATATCTTTGAGATGTTTCTGACAAGGCGGCTCGATTTTACAATCGTCCGCCTTTTTGCGCTACATATGAGCTCCGTCATGAAGAGTGAAGAAGTCTCGCAAATCTGTGTGGCGGATCCATACTACATGCACGAGTCTTTCTTGAGTCTCGGCGACTTTGAGCGTGAAACTGCTAGGGAGTACCTCCAAAACTTCATGGTACAGAATAAGGACCGGGAAATTGTCCTCGTGCCTTATCATCCAAAGTAAGTCAGTTCCGGACAACCCTTTCGTACATTTCAATCATTCCTTCTCTCTCATATGGGGAATAATTTGAGGTGTCTTTTCCCCGCAGCAACGGGCGCGCCGTCCTTATCGTTCTTTACCCGCAAGTCTCCCACGCCGTGTATTTTGACCCTTCCAGAGACTACGAGAAAAAAGACTACACCCACATAATGAATATTCTAGATGATGCTCTCCAAGGCTTCAGCATTAGAGGTGGCCACATGCAGATCAGGAAACAAAGGAACAAGAAGATGGGTTTCGCGCATAAAACTAACTTCTCCTGCATCCATGTCCCAAAACCAAGCAAGAAGGATGGATTCTACATCGTCCATCTCATGATTCAGTTCAACACGGATCACCAAAAGCTTCGCATGAAAAGCAGAAATGATGATCATATCCACAAGTGGCTAGAATCTCATGGAGAAGCGGATTATAAACTTAGAGATGACTTCTTTCGCATCCAAAGCGACATTGCGACGATCATCATGAAAGAAGTCGTCGATGAGAAGGGGATGTTCCACCACGGCCCTATATCGCGAGCTGACGTCCGAACTCGCATAGGCATGCAACGTCTAGACCTCACGCCGTTCAAGAAGCTAGGGTCCATCCTCGATGATATGGAAGGATGGAACTTCTAGTGATTTATGATGCCGATGATGATGATATGTGTCGGTTGAACTTGTATACTTTTTGTAGCGATGAAACTTTGTGATGTCCACGGTCCCTGCCGAACTTGCGTAACGCTACTTTGTTAGTTTGCGTACGATGACCTGCGTACCTCTAGTTAATTAATTTGCATACTGTATGTTGCATCTAGTTGCTAACCCTTTCTTTTTCGGTGTTGCTCTAGTATATTTTGTTGCATATATATGATTGTACATCCTCTTCATGAACATGCATCTCTAACAGGTACCTAGTTTCTTGATGGCGAGATGGAAGTGCTATGTCGTGTACAAAGGGAAGGTTCCGGGGGTGTACAACGAGTGGCATGAGTGTCAGGCGCAAGTGAATGGGTTCTCGGGCGCCAGCCATAAAGGCTTCAAAAGCAGACAAGAAGGAGAAGCTAGTTACTTGAGGTTCACGCTAGCGCGAGAGAGGACTCGTAACCGCCACCTCATGTACTGCATAGTTCCGCTCTCACTCATAATCATAGCTCTTCTCGCGTATACCTTTGTTTAGATGGATGACATTGTAGTTGCAAGTATTCGAGAGTTGCATGTATCGCTATTTTCGTGATGATGACAAGATACCACTTTGTGTTGGATGACGATTATGATGAGACTATTTGTATGTATATGCTATGATTACATTTGTGGTCTCGCAGGCATTTGTATGTGTATCATGATGACATTTGTATGTGCTAAAGATTCTTCTATAAAGCCTGTTCAAATACAAAACAAATATGCCGAAAAAACAAAAAACTACTAAAATTAGCAGTAGTGAGTGGAGAAGAGTTAGCAGCAGCGCAGTAGTAGCAGTAGCGTGCATAGGAGAAGCGCGCTATAGCTATTATCAGTAGCGAGCTTCCATTAAGCGCGCTGCTGCTACACTTGTGTAGCAGTAGCGCTGGTGAGCACGCGCTACTGCTACGTGTTAGCTCTAGCGCCTTATTAGTAGCGTCGGTCACCGCGCTACTGATACACCTAAAACCCGCGCTGCTGCTAGCCTTTTCCCTAGTAGTGGTATGTTGTCTACATCTAGTAGTGTTATGTGAACATCGACTACATCACACTTCACCATTGTTTGGGCCTAGGGGAAGGCATTGGGAAGTAATAAGTAGATGATGGGTTGCTAGAGTGACAAAACCTTAAACCCTAGTTTATGTGTTGCTTTGTAAGGGGCTGATTTGGATCCATATGTTTCATGCTATGGTTAGGTTTACCTTAATTCTTCTTTCATAGTTGTGGATGTTTGCGAGGGGATTAATCATAAGTGGGATGCTTGTCCAAGGAAGGGCAATACCCAAGCACCGGTCCACCCACATATCAAATTATCAAAGTAACGAACGTGAATCATATGAGCATGATGAAAACTAGCTTGACGATAATTCCCATGTGTCCTCTGGAGCGCTTTCCTTTATATAAGAGTTTCTCCAGGCTTGTCCTTTGCTACAAAAAGGATTGGTCCACCTTGCCGCACCTTATTTACTTTTGTTACTTGTCACACGTTACGAATTACCTTATCACAAAACTATCTGTTACCAATAATTTTAGTGCTTGCAGAGAATACCTTACTGAAACCTACTTGTCATTTCCTTCTGCTCCTCGTTGTGTTTGACACTCTTACTTATCAAAAGGACTACGATAGATCCCCTATACTTGAGGGTCATCAAGACTCTTTCATGGCGCCGTTGCCGGGGAGTGAAGCGCCTTTGGTAAGGAAAAATTTATATAGTGTGCTGAAACTTACTGTCACTTGTTACTATGGAAAATAATCCTTTGAGTGGCTTGTTCGGGGTATCTTCACCCCGACCAGTAGAGCAAAGAGTTGCTCCTCAACCTACTGAACCTACTGAAAATGTTTACTTTGAAATTCCTTCGGGTATGATAGAGAAAATGCTAGCTAATCCTTTTACAGGAGATGGAACATTGCATCCTGATATGCACCTAATCTATGTGGATGAAGTTTGTGGATTATTTAAGCTTGCAGGTATGCCCGAGGATGTGATCAAGAAGAAGGTCTTCCCTTTATCTTTGAAGGGAAAGGCATTGACATGGTTTAGGCAATGTGATGATATTGGATCATGGAACGACAACCGATTGAAATTGGAATTTCATCAGAAGTTTTATCCTATGCATATGGTTCATCGTGATCGTAATTATATATATAATTTTTGGCCTCGCGAAGGAGAAAGTATAGCTCAAGCTTGGGGGAGGCTTAAGTCAATGTTATATTCATGCCCCAATCATGAGCTCTCAAGATAAATTATTATACAAAATTTTGATGCTCGGCTTTCTCTCAATAATCGCTCCATGCTCAATACTTCTTGTACTGGTTCTTTTATGATGAAGACTATTGAATTCAGATGGGATTTATTGGAAAGAATTAAACGCAACTCTGATGATTGGGAACTCGATGAAGGTAAGGAGTCGGGTATAACACCTAAGTTTGATTGTGTTAAATCTTTTATGGATACCGATGCTTTTCGTGAATTTAGCACTAAATATGGACTTGACTTCGAGATAGTAGCTTCTTTGTGTGAATCATTTGCTACTCATGTTGATGTCCCTAAGGATATGTAACGCCCGGATAATTAAACTATAGTGAAACTTTGCAAACGATGCCACGTCACCTCCGTTACTATTGCTAATCTCTTGTTAGTTCAAAACCGGTTCGAAAATCAAATTCAAAATATGGCAAACAACAAAAGTTTTCAAACATTGAAAAAAATGTTCGGTTGGTGTCAAATATTGCACAGGTAATAATAGTGGAGGAAACTCATTTTTAGAAAATACTAAAATGCTCTATACTAAATAAAAAAGAAAAAGGAAAATAAAGAAAAGAAAAATAAAAACAGAAAACAAAAGAGAAAAGAAACCCCCCTTATGGCCCAACCGGCCCAGCTAGTCAGCCGGCCCGCTGGCCCACCCACTCCCCTCCATAACCCCCACTACGAGAAACCCTAACCCATGACCGCTCCCACTCCCCCCCACATCACTCTCTCCTCATTCCCCTGATCCAGATCTGGATCGGGAAGGGGAACGAACTACACTGACGCTGCCGTCGGTTCCCGTCAACACCACGCCGACGCCCCTCGCTGGATCGCTCCGCCGTCGCCAACGCCACCTCGTCGCTTCTTCCCCTGCATTTCCATCATCCTCGTCCCCCACCACGACCCCCGCTGCCCATGCCCTATGTTCCCCTCCTCTCCTTCTCCTCGTCCTCGTGAGCCCCCCTCTTCTCCTTCTCCTCGTCCATGACGCGCGCACGTATGCGCGCTCACCTCGTCCCCATCACCCACAACAGCCACGGTCGCACGCCCCTGCTCGCACGCTCTGGCACCCCGCTGCCCGCTTCGGCCTGCCGCCTCTCCCTGCTCGTGCACGCTCACCGTGCCCGCCGTCCCTGTGCATGGCCGAAGCCCCTCGCGCGCCCGCAGCTCCCGCTCGCGCTCAACCACGCTGCTTGTCGCGCCGGGCCACCGCGCACACGCGCACCACCTCGGTGCCCCTGAACACGCCCCCGGCCGTGCCCCTGCTGTCCATTTCCTTCGCTCACCGCACATGCGCGCTTGGCTCCGGCCCAACCGTAGTGACCTGAGCTGACTGCACGCGTGCCCGACCTCGCCCGTGCCTGCCCGTCCGTTGCTGCCTTGCTTGATCCGCCGCCTGCTCGCTGGCCACGCCCCGCGCCCGCGCCCGTGCCATTCGCTCGTAGCCGCGCCCCTCCTCCCGCTGCCTGGCTCCTTGCCGCGCCCTCTAGGGCCACCGCTGCCCGGAGCCTCACCCTGCTTCCCCCGCCCCCTATCCACTGTCTGCTGCCCCGCTCGCCGCGCCGCCCTGCTCCGGCTACACCCATGGCCACTGGCGCCAGGCCGCAGCGCCCGCTCAAGTAGTGCCCGAACCGCGTCTGGCGTCCGCTTCCCGCTAGGGCCGTTGCCCGCTAAAGGCCCCCAGGGCCTATGACGTATGGGCCCCACTCAAGAACAAAAAATTAAAAAAAAAATAAATAAAAATTTAATTAATTTATTAAGTTAAATTAATTAATTATGTTTAATTAACCTAGTTAACTATTGTTAATTAACTAAATATTAAGTAGATTAGTTAAACCCTAATTAGAATAAACAGTGTATGACATGCGGGACCCACACGTGAGTTTGACCCAGTCAACGACCTGTTGACTGCGGACTTCATCCTGACATCATGATGACATCAGCATACACTATTCTGGATAATGTTGATTTAAAATAATTAAATAAATCCTAAAAATGATTTAAATCTTTAGAAATTAATATAAAATAAACCGTAGCTCGGATAGAAAAACTTTGTACATGAAACTTGCTCAGAACGACGAGATGAATCCGAATACGCAGCCCGTTTGTCCGCCACACATCCCTAGCATAGCGAACACGCAACCTTTCCCCTCCGGTTCATCTATCCGAAAATGTGAAACACTGGGGATACTTTCCCGGATGTTTCCCCCCTTCGCCGGTATCACCTCCTACCGCGTTAGGGCACTCCTAGCACCGTTACTTGTCATGACATGCATCGATATGCATTTGTTTGCATTGTATTCATTCTTTTTTCCCTCTTCTCTTCGGTAGACTACGAGACTAACGCCGATGTTGGTGCCCCGATCGACTACGTTGTTGACGACCCCTACTTGCCAGAGCAAACAAGCAAGCCCCCCCCCTCGATCACCAGATATCGCCTATTCTTCTCTCTACTGCTTGCATTAGAGTAGTGTAGCATGTTACTGCTTTCCGTTAATCCTATCCTGATGCATAGCCTGTCTTTGCTACTACTGTTGTTACCTTTACCTGCAATCCTAAATGCTTAGTATAGGATGCTAGTATTCCATCAGTGGCCCTACATTCTTGTCCGTCTTACATGCTATACTATCGGGTCGTGATCACTTGGGAGGTGATCACGGGTATATACCTGTATACATAATACATGATCCATGTGGTGACTAAAGTCGGGTCGGCTCGTAGAGTACCCGCGAGTGATTCACGGATCGGGATCGAAAGTACGTTTGTCTTGACGACACTCTGAGTGGAACTTTGTGGCGGAGCGACAGGGCAGGTTGAGACCACCTAGGAGAGAGGTGGGCCTGGCCCTGGCCGGTTCCGTGGTTATTTCAATTAACACGCTTAACGACATCTTGGTATTTGATCTGAGTCTGGCCACTGGCCTATACGCACTAACCAACTACGCGGGAACAGTTATGGGCACTTGACGTCGTGGTATCAGCGGAAGCCTTCTTGACGTCAGCGACTGGGCAGTGTGCGCCGAATTGGACTGGAACGCCTGCTCTTGTATTAGGGAGGCTAGGTCTACTTCCGTCCGCCCATGGAACATGCAGGTGTGCAACGGGCGATGGGCCCAGACCCCTGCGCCATAGGATTTAGACCGGTGTGCTGACCTCTTTGTTGTTCCTAGGTGGGGCTACGACGTGTTGATCTTCTGAAGCCGGGCATGACCAGGGAAGTGTGTTCGGCCAAAGGGGATCGAGCACGTTGGGAAATGTGGTACACCCTTACAGGGAAGTTTATCTATTCGAATAGTCGTGTCCCTCGATAAAAGGACGACTCAAAGTTGTACCTTGACCTTTTGACAACTAGAACCGGATACTTAATAAAATACACCCTTCCAAGTGCCAGATACAACCCGGTGATCGCTCTCTCACAGAGCGATGATGGGAGGATCGCCGGGTAGGAATATGCTATGAGATGATACTTGGTTAACTTACCATCTACTCTCTTCTTCTGCTTCAAGATGGAGACTGCTAGAACCGTAGTCTTCAATAGGACTAGTTATCCCCCTCTTATTCTGGCATTCTTCAGTTCAGTCCACATATAGTACCCCTTTCATTGATACCAAAGCATATGTAGTGTAGCTCCTTGCTTGCGAGTACTTTGGATGAGTACTCACAGTTGCTTTGCTTCCTCTTTCCCCCTTTCTCTAACTGGTTGTCGCAACCAGATGTTGGAGCCCAGGAGCTAGACGGCACCGTCGACTGTCGGCATTCTGGGAACGAGGGTCCCCAGACTTTCCTGCCTGCGGCCCATGGATTCCAAGGCAGCATGCAGAAGCAGAGACGCCCATGTCCAATCAACCGCCACGCGTCGACCAAGGCCGCAGGCTATTGGGGCCAATGGCGCTCTGCACTTGCCCCTTGGCTTCGCACCAAACCAAGCCCGAGCGCGGGCTACTGTCAGCATATTCGGAACGGGGGTCCCTAGACTTGCCTGCCTACGGCCCACGGCATGGCTTTGCGAGCGGGCCCGTATGGCCCATCTTCACCAGCAAGGACACAAGACCCTTGGGAGGGGCCAAGCCTCGCGAGGCGGATGGCACAAGACCTCCTCAGGAGCGGCCTCACCAGGCCGGCTCGCGAGGGGCGGAGAGTTCATGGCAAAGCAAACCTCACGAGGTTCCAGTGACGTGATCCATGACGACCAAGGCCAGACGGGCGCTAGGTGGGCGGCAACGCGCATAGTGTCCTTGTTTCCTATTTGGCGCTAAGGAAGCAGGCGCAGGCGCAGAGTACCGAGGCATCAAGCAAAGGTTTCCCTATCGGTGCAACGAGACCAAGACCAGCAGGACGGCAAGATGGAGGTCATCGTGGAGCCCAAGACGGCATCACCACCAGAGCCTTTTGCAGGCGAAGACTGCTTTTGTCAGGATAAGTTGTACTAACTGTCCTCTTTTGAATTGGCCGTTGTTGGCTCCCTTCCCGCTCAATATTTGGGGAGAGTACCAGGGCCTCTATAAATAGGACTAGCCAGCACCAGAGATGGGATCGGCTCATCAAGAGGCTGAAAGAGAAAGGGAGATCGAACCCATCCACACACTCACCTAGCACAAGAAAACCTCACCTCAGGAGGTTGTTCTTCCCCTTGTACTGTTCATCCTTAGCCCAAGAGCTAATCCACAACCACCACACTGGAGTAGGGTATTACACCACAATGGTTCCCGAACTAGTATAGATCTTGTGTCTTTCATGTTGCGAGTTCGTTAAGTTAGTTCGTAAGATCTTAGCGAAGCTAGGACATGAATCGTTAGGGGGAGATCTTCGTGCCCACCCCAGTGTTCGAACCTTGAGGGTTTTACAGGAATCCGTGTTTCGACATTTGGCGCGCCAGGTACGGGTGCGACAGAGCCTCTCTCCTGCTAGTCGATTCACCGACTCCCCGCAGTTCCGGTGTACGGCGACTCAAGGACCAACGCCGACCACTGGGCAGCCTGGCCAGCCCGGGCGGCGCCGCCTGCCTAGGAAGACCTCAACCCCGCGCTCCAGGAGGCACGAGCGCCGCTTGTCGCTGCGGGACGCGGGCGGCGTGGCCAGGCGCCGTCCACCCTCACCCCATGATAGGCGCGAGCTGATGCAAGGGCTACAAGCCACGCCGCGGCAACGGTGTCGCACACCCGGAGGGAGCAGGCAAACATGCGGGCCGCCCTCACGGTGGCACGAGAGCTGCTGCGGTGCCGGCTGAAGGAGAGCGGCCGAGATGCGCTGATGGAATGCGTCGCCGAGCTCTTGGACTCCGCGGCTTCGGGAGCGCCGCCATTCTGTTCTCTGCTCACGATGCAAGCCGCGGCCGGGTCGCATGGTAGGCTACGCCGCGCCCGCATGCCTACAGGCGCATGACCAGGCTTCATCGACACCAGCGCAACCAACGGAGGTACACGCCCTCTCGCTCCCGCGCAACCTCTGCAGGGCGCGGGCACAAGTGCTGCCACCTACGGTCCGGGCGGGATGCAACCCTACCATACTCGAGGCGGCACACTAGGTCGGGCGACGTAGGGTGTGGGGCACTACGGCGAGGCCTACGAGGCGGCGGCCTCGGAGGCCTACGTGCCCCGCATGGTGGACCAGGACTACATGCTGGAGGACGACCCCGGCTCGTCCCTTGAGCCGGGCTGGGAGGAGGAGGCGCTAGAAGCCGGCGCCTTTCAGGACCCCTCCGGAAGCCTCACCAACCGCGCCGGTGACAACAGCTACAGGGTACCACAAATTCCTCAGGAGCAGGCTCACGCAAACCATGATGCGCAGGGGGATCAGGTTATAGCAGCAGATTGCGGTCCCGACTCGTCGGCCTCCCTCCCACCAGGGGGGCGCACTGGGGACTGCAGGAAGAAGCCGGGACGATGGCCCTCGCCAGCGCCGCGCAGAGCAAGGCATCCCTGCTACCTCTCGAGCACTGCGTTGGTTTTCCCCGAAGAGGAAGGGATGATGCAGCAAAGTAGCATAAGTATTTCCCTCAGTTTTTGAGAACCAAGGTATCAATCTAATAGGAGGCTACGCGCCATTCCCTCATACCTGCACAAAACAAATAAATCCTCGCAACCAATGCGATAAGGGGTTGTCAATCCCTACACGGCCACTTACGACAATGCGATCTGATAGATATGATTAGATAATATTTTTGGTATCTTTATGATAAAGATGCGAAGTAAAATAAAAGGAAAGTAAAAGCAAAGGAAATAACTAAGTATTGGGAGATTAATATGATGAAGATAGACCCGGGGGCCATAGGTTTCACTAGTGGCTTCTCTCGAGAGCATAAGTATTCTACGGTGGGTGAACAAATTATTGTTGAGCAATTGACAGAATTGAGCATAGTTATGAGAATATCTAGGTATGATCATGTATATAGGCATCACGTCCGAGACAAGTAGACCGACTCCTGCCTGCATCTACTACTATTACTCCACTCATCGACCGCTATCCAGCATGCATCTAGAGTATTAAGTTAATGAAAACAGAGTAACGCCTTAAGCAAGATGACATGATGTAGATGGATAAACTCATGCAATATGATGAAAACCCCATCTTGTTATCCTCGATGGCAACAATACAACACGTGCCTTGCTGCCCCTACTGTCACTGGGAAAGGACACCGCAAGATTGCACCCAAAGCTAAGCACTTCTCCCATTGCAAGAAAGATCAATATAGTAGGCCAAACCAAACTGATAATTCGAAGGGACTTGCCAAGATAACCAATCATACATAAAAGAATTCAGAGAAGATTCAAATATTGTTCATAGATAGACTTGATCATAAACCCACAATTCATCGGTCTCAACAAACACACTACAAAAAGAAGATTACATTGAATAGTTCTCCACAAGAGAGGCTGAGAACATTGTATTGAGATCCAAAAAGAGAGAAGAAGCCATCTAGCTACTAACTATGGACCCGTAGGTCTGAGGTGAACTACTCACACTTCATCGGAGGGGATATGGTGTTGATGTAGAAGCCCTCTATGATCGATGCCCCCTCCGGCGGAGCTCTGGAACAGGCCCCAAGATGGGATCTCGTGGATACAGAATGTTACGATGGTGGAATTAGGGTTTTGGCTCCATATCTGATCGTTTGGGTACGTAGGTATATATAGGAGGAAGGAGTACGTCGGTGGAGCAACAGGGGGCTCACGAAGGTGGAGGGCATGCCTGGGAGTGGGGTAGGCATGCCCCCTACCTCGTGGCCTCCTTTTTTGTGTCTTGACATAGGGTCCAAGTCTCCTGGGTCTTGTTCGTTGAGAAAATCACATTCCTTAAGGTTTCATTCCGTTTGGACTCCGTTTGATATTCCTTTTCTTCGAAACCCTAAAACAGGCAAAAAACAACAATTCTGGGCTGGGCCTCCGGTTAATAGCTTAGTCCCAAAAACAATATAAAAGTGGATAATAAAGCCCAATAATGTCCAAAACAGTAGATAATATAGCATGGAGCAATAAAAAATTATAGATACGTTGGAGACGTATCAGTCCCCCGGAGGTAGGCCCTCTAGCAGGGAGGTGCCGGCGAGCCTTCCCTTGGCAAAGGACCCATTGTCGCCGAGGGCACCGCTGGTGTCCCCTTTGCCCCTTGGTGTTGTCCTGGTCTTCGGCCGCCACCAACGGTGGTCGAGGGTGGCGCAAGGCGGGCCCCTCGTCTGGCGATATGAAGTAAGGCTCATGCCTGTGAAGATCGCCGCCCGTGACACTCTCACATAATAACAAGTGGGGCTGTACATGCGCCGGAGTCTCAGGAGTGCCGCCCTCGGGCCTCAGGGGCTCCCTCCCACGTCCTAGTGGCAGCACTTAGCTCCACGGTAGTGAGAAGACATGAAGACAAGAAGACTAGACTAGGTGCCGGACGCGGCCATTTGCTTTGGATTCCTTTTCTGTAGCCTTTCCTTCTGGATTTGGATTTGAGTTTAAGTTGAATTTTCATTGATGCACGCGGGGGTGCCTTTTCTTGCTCGAGCGATTTATTTCTATCTGGTTCTTGCGTTATTTCAGAGTTTGCACCTGTTGCTTCCCCCGCGCTGGCCCCTCACGAGCGGGGCTGGGAAAAACACAGACGCGCCATGCACATGTCGCGCCACGGCTAGCGCTTGCTTATCGCGCGGCCTCCTCGGGCGTCTTGACAGGTTCCTCGGGAGCTTCCCAGAAACCTGCAACCTCACGAGTCGATTTGGGCTCGTCCAGGCTAAGGTAAACCGTAACAGCAACTTTGCCCCAGGATATGTGAGTTCACGAAAACACATATTCGACTCGACCTAGCAAGATAGAGGCAGTAGCAAATTTACACGAGGGGCTCCCCTCCAAAAATGCTCTTACAACTTCAAGGGATGCACCCGAGCTTCTGTGTGCAGGACAAACAGCTGGGAGACATGGGATCAGTGAGACATATCGCTCGCCGTGTCCCCTGGATTGCCCTCAGACGCGTCCTGGCACCACTGCCACCATCGTTGGAATCACCATCACCTTCACCGGCGCCGCCATCACCATCGTCGACCATGTTGCCCGCGTCCGCCGCAACCACCACCCCATCGTCAACGGAAGTGAAAGCCCTGACCAGCGTGTCCACATTACCTTCCGCCCATCGCGACAGGTCGCCCTGGATGGCCTCGGGAATAGGAGCAATGGCAGCGTCAAAGTCGAAGTTTGGGTTGGCGTTCTGGAGATGGCTGAAGACGTGGGAGAACACATGCCCGAGCATGCCGTGGCTCCTCTCTTCAAAAAGTTGGCGAGCCCTCTCAGAACGGTTCTCCAGGCGCGTCACCATGTCGGTGAAGAAGAGAAGGTGGCTGGCATAGTCGTTCACGTGGGGATGAGGAGCATTCTCATCACAAATGTGGCCCACGACGATGTTGGCCCTATTCCTGAGGTCATGGAGCATGGGGGCGTGCACGCGCTCCAGCATCCGCCACTGAAGCACATCCTCCCTGTTCTACCGTGCGACGGACTCGGCGTTAGTGACCCGTTGCCGAAGAGGGAGCAGCTTGGCGCGGGCGGAGGCTAGTTCAGCCTGCACCGAGACCAGGGCGGTTGCGGTGGCCTCCTCGCGTCACTCCACCTCCGTCAACCTGGACTTGAGGGCAGCAGTCCTACCAGCGGCCCCAGCTTCCACAAGCTTCAACTTCAGGTCAAGCCTACCCTCAAGACCCGCGCGAGCCTCGGCCACCCTGCGATCAACCTCCTCCTGGGCCCTGGCCTCACGCGCGCGGACGACATCCTCCGCCTAGGCAACTTGGCGCTCCCTCGTTTCCAGTCGTTCGAGCTCAAGGCTACGCTCCATGGCTTCCAGCGCCAGCGCCTCCTCACGCTTTTGGATATCTTCCTCTTCGGCGGGCATCCCCCTCAATGATGCAAGGGCGGCTCTATGTGCCTCCACTTACTGATCGAAGACAGTGCTCCAGGCTTGGAGCTCCCACGCACGCTTCTCCGCGACCTCGCGGCGGCGGTAAACTTCCCAAGCCTCTTCCAGAGCTCGGGAGCAGGCTTCACGGGAGGCTGCGAGGGAAGCATCAACCTTCGCATTATCGAGCCCGCGTTTGTGGCGCCCGAGGTTGATGCCCACCTTCAACTTGTGGCGCTCCTGCAACAGTCGGAGACCCTCGGCCATTAGACGCGCGTCCACATCCACAAGCTCTTCACCAAGCCGTTTCATCGTGCCCATCGCCTCCTGAAAGAGCTCGTGGCGGACGACGCTCCTTTCTTGCGCCGACATGAGCATGTTGCTGACGCCGTCCTCTGCTATGGGGACCACGGATGGGGCCCGAAGCAGCTCGCCCCCTTCCAGCAGGGGGCTGGGGGCTGGCACCCACCTAGTTGCATGCCAGGCCTCGCGAGGAGCCCGAATGAGTGAAGGCCTGCTGCTTGAAGAGGAGCCCAAGACTGAAGCCATCCAGCCGCTGTCCACGACCAGGGGAGGAACCCTTGGCACGCTTGTTGTATTCCAAGAAAGGCCGCGGAGGAGGGACGGCGAAGGCACAGGCTCGAGACGCCTTGTCAACGGGCTGGCTTCCCCGGTTGGCTCCACACCGTGAGCAGAGCGCGGGCTTCAAGCGCTAAAGTCTAGCGGGAGAAGCAAGGCGAGAGGAGGCCGCTTCTCAGGAGATCTTGCGGGCTTGGCGGAAGGAATCCTGAAGAGACATCGTCGGGAAAGGAAGCAGCACGCAGAGAATCACCCAGATAAGGTACTTACTCATCAAAGGCGATATACTTTCTCCATTTTAACAGCCCGATGATGCCGCTGCTTGGGGACCCATTCTTCTTGTGGAGCTCTTCGAAGTCCACACAGAACCAACAGAAGCGTTGGACATGGAGGCCCACACGAGGCGCGGTTGGAGAAGCGCTCGAAGGGGCAGCCTTAGGAGCGCCAAGCTGAGGGGAGCCATCAGGCCCAGCCTCACAGCGACCTGTCGAGGTCTTAGGAGCCCCAGCCTCAGGAGACGCGGGCCGCGTCGCCTCCTCAACCGCCGCCCCAGGGCAAGAGTTGCGAGTTCCTGAGGACGCCACCTCAGGAGCCCTGGGCACTATCAACATCTCGGCACCTTCACCATTGGCCCCCAGCGGTGCTTGCCCCCCTCGCAGCCACACTTGGGGCGAGCTCGACGACAGTGGCAGGGAGAGGAACCATGACGATGGGGTTCTCACGGGGCCCCATGAGGCTGACTGGACATAGCCCCCACTCATCAAAGACGGGCATCTGCTTCGCGAATCTCGCCATGTTCAAGTAGCGGTACAAAAGGCAACTCTTCCATGGCATGTCATCTAGAAACGGGACACCCGTCAGGACCTCGAGCATCATTCGCCGTGCCTCAAGGGGGAGCCCGGACTCCTGAAGTCTCATGTGGTCCTTGCTGTTCAGCAAGGCCCACATCGATTGAGAATGGTGTTTAAGCCGAGCGATTCGGCACTGCATGAACTCCTTCACCACCATCGGCGCAGTCACATAAAGGTCCTTGAGCCACTTCAGCCTGAGCCAAACAGGGGCGAGGCGCGAATCGATGAGCCTTTGATGGGACCAACCGGAGCTGGGAATAGCGGGCGCTAACAGAGAAGAGAGCAGGGGGCTGAGCACTCCGACATCAACAAATACCCACCGTGTCCGAAACCCGCTCGTGGGTGGCGGGAGCTCAAAGTCAATCCCCGCGCCGACCGTCGCCGCCATGGCCTTAAAGCTCAGGCATCCTGAGTTCTGTTGGGGATCAATCAGGTGCAGCGAGAAGAATTGGCGGAGAAGGGCCACTGAAGGGGCAATACCTACCATGGCCTCGCAAACAAAGGTGAAGATGGCAAGAAGGGTCACCGATTGAGGATCAAGGTGCAGCATGTGGATCTGATAATGCGCAAGCACAATGTTGAAGAAGGCAGAGAAAGGAGGGACCAGGCCGGCCCAAAGGGCGTCGATTAAGAATGAAACCTCCGTGGATTCCCGGTCAATGCGAGTGTGAGACGCAGGCCAAGCCACCATCTTTCCCCACTCATTGAAGCTGGAGGCGAGCATGGGACGCACCTTTCCCATGGCCTCATCGTTGAGCACCAGCGATCGGCCAACTGCGGGCTCGGCGGCTGGAGGCGCACTAGCCAAAGTCAAAGGTTTCTTCCCCTTATCCACTTGTGTCGGCGCCATGGCGATGGAGTGAGCAGCGCTCAGATCAGATTGGAAAGAGGAGCGGAGTCCGGGGGAAGCAGAGGAATTGGAGGAGTATGGCAGTGGCAATGGAAGAATAACTGTGTAGGCTGCGGTGGCTACATAGACAGGCGGATTCCAAGGCAGCATGCGGAAGCGGAGACGCCCACGTCCAATCAACTGCCACGCGTCGACCAAGGCCGCAGACTATTGGGGCCTGAGGTGCTCCACACTTGCCCCTTGGCTTCGCATCGAAGCCAAGCCCGAGCACACCTTGGGCCCAGGGGTTACTATCAGCGTATTGGGAATGGGGGTCCCCAGACTTGCCTGCCTGCGGCCCACGGTGTGGCTTTGCGAGCGGGCCCGTACGGCCCATCTTTACCAGCAAGGACTCAAGACCCTCGCGAGGGGCCAAGCCTCGCGAGGCAGATGGCACAAGACCTCCTCAGGAGCGGCCTCACCAGGCCAGCTCGCGAGGGGTGGAGAGTTCAAGGCAATGCAAACCTCGCGAGGTTCCAGTGACGTGAGCCATGACGACCAAGGCCAGATGGGCGCTAGGCGGGCGCGAGCGTGCACAGTGTCCTTGTTTCCTCCTTGGCGCCAAGGAAGCAGGCGCAGGCGCGAAGTACCGAGGCATGAAGCAAAGGTTGCCATATTGGTGCAACGACACCAAGACCAGCAGGACGGCAAGACGGAGGTCATCATGGATCCGAAGACGGTGTCACCACCAGAGCCTTTTGCAGGCGAAGACTGCTTTTGTCAGGATAAGTTGTACTAGCTGTCCCCTTTCGAATTGGCCGTTGTTGGCTTCCTTCCCGCTCAATATTTGGTGAGAGGTCCAGGGCCTCTATAAATAGGACTAACCACCACCATAGTTTGGATCGGCTCATCAAGAGGCTGAGAGAGAAAGGGATATCGAACCCATCCACACACTCGCCTAGCACAAGAACACCTCACCTCAGGAGGTTGTTCTTCCCCTTTTACTGTTCATCCTCAGCCTAAGAGGTAATCCACTTCCACCACACTGGAGTAGGGTATTGCAGCACAACGGTGGCCCGAGCCAGTATAAATCTTGTGTCTTTCATGTTGCGAGTTAGTTCATAAGATCTTAGCGAAGCTAGGACATGAATCGATAGGGGGAGATCTTCGCACGCACCCTAGTGTTCAAACCTTGAGGGTTTGGCCGAAACCCATGATCCGACATCGACGACGACTCCTACTATGCTGGAGGTGCCAACTACTACGTGCAGGCCGCTAACGACGACTAGGAGTAGTTTAGGAGGATCCCAGGTAGGAGGCTTGCGCCTCTTTCGATTGTATCCCAGTTTGTTCTAGCCATCTTATGGCAACATTTTTAACATATGTCCGTACTCAGATATTGTATGATCGAGCTCTTATATTCGAGCCTTCGACGCCCCTGGCTTGTAATATGATGCTTGTATGACTTATTTTAATTTTAGAATTCTGTTGTGATATCTTCACGTGAGTCCCTGATCTTGATTGTACACGTTTGCGTGTATGATTAGTGTACGATTGAATCGGGGGCCTCACCGAATAAGTGGTTTAAATATCATTCCCCCATTGAAGTAAAAGTAGTTGAACCTATTAAAGTTGATTATGAGGACATCACTAACAAATTTACACCCACAGCCCCTACTGATACATATACAGGACAAATTACTAGAGCTCGCGCATGCCAATTAAATTACCAGGTACTTTCGGTTCTTGGTAATGATTCTAATGTTCGTGAGAATATGATTGATGCGGAGCATCCTACGGTCATGTCCATGGACCTACGGTCGTCTCATGAAGTGCCAAAGAGGACCTATGACTCGAGCTAGAGCTAGAGCTCTCGAGACTGAGGTGACTTCTCTCCTTAGTGATATTGCATATGATCCCCTCGAGACATGGCTACTACCTAAATTCGAGATGTTGTGCATGATCAGGTACTAAGAGGACCCTCCCGAAGATGCACGTGAAGATGAATAAGTCCCCAAGTTCACGGATGAAGAGAACCAACGGAAGGAGTCAAGAACACCTCCCAGGCCCCGGACATCCGACCCTTGGAGCGTCGTCCACCACAGCTGCACAACCACCAAGCATCTACAGGCCCCGAACATCTGGCCCCGCTAGTCCGGACATCCGGCCCTTCCTGAGCTCCCGGAAATCCGGCCACCCGCCCGGATATTCGGACACCTCCTATCCAGAGAGCAACAAGGCCAACGCCTCAAGCCCGGACATCCTGCCCCTCGTGAAATCCCGGACCTCCGGCCCGACGCCCAGACGTCCGGCCTCCCCTGTCTGCGCACAGTGTAAGGGCCTGTGGCCCGTGTACCACTTCACCCACCTAGACTATATATACTCTTCTCCTACCTACATTTTAGGGTTAGTGTTGTGATAGCTCATATTAGATATAGAGCCTCGCTCATCCACATCAGATCTACTCCACGAGAGAGACCGTGGCCCCTCTACGGAGAAGATCCACGTTGGATTCAGGACCTCCTCACGGAGAAGACCATCAAGACCTCCTCACGGAGAAGACCGGTAACCATTTGTATCGTCCCTTGTAAACTTTGGATCTTGTATCTCCTCTCGTGTTTCGAGGATCTAGCACATGTGTGACTTAAATCTTGTTGGTTTGAGTGTTTCTCTTTGTGCCCTTTGTGATTTCCCCTCATGTTTCCCCTCGTGTTCTTCGTGTTCATCGCGGGATCCTCTCCTTTCGTGAAACATCGGCCCCTAGGGTTTCCACCCTACATCATCTTGGTATCTAGAGCCACGTTGATCACGATTTCGGAGTGTCCCCATTGTGTTTCTAGCCTTGTTTTGTTGATTTGGTTCCCTAATTCAAAAAATTCCCCACAAAAATAGCCCAATTTTTTTTGTGATTTGTTGGTGTGATGAAGTTTTGTTGGATTTAATCCGCGGTTTCATGTGTTGCAGGTAGATCTAGCTTTCCATCCTCTTTTCCCCAATTTCCATCCACGAATTTCCCCAAATTTTCCTTGGATTTGACCTCTCCATGCGAGGATCATCGAGTTCGTCCACAGATCCAGAGTCTGGACATCCGGCCACCCTGGACATCCGGCCATCAAGCCCGGACATCCGGCCCCTGGCAGCATAACTTTCATCCACCGCCCATTTTCTGTCATATTTCGCCAAATTTTGTTTTCGGTGCCCACATACACTTCTGCAACCACCACCACTTCCGCATAACACCGCCATATACCACATACACCACCATCGCTTACCACTACCAACTCCAACAGTTTTGTCACGTTTTGCTTTGAGAATTCGAGTTGTCATTCTGTGTCCTATTGTGTTTCGACTATTTAGGTACGGTTCGACATCGACATCACCGCCGCTCATCTTCGCCACGGACGCGTCATCGACAACGACCACTTCACCATTTCTGACACCGTCAACTGTTTTTTTCTTGCAAACAACCAACATCAAACGGTAAACTCGTCTTGGTATAGTGATAGACCATTCTTGCCATTACATTGATAGCCATCATAGCCTTACTCTTTTGCATCGCTTACCCATCGAGAGTAGCCTTTGACTATTGTCGGCAACATGACTTGTGCACATTAGTGATCATACTTCCCATAGCATACGTATATCATTGGTGCATACATAATATACAAGATGCCACTCCATAAATTTCGTCCAGAGGCTATTCTAGGTGCTGCGTCACCTTACTTTTGGGCCAGGCCCATGTAATTTCGAAATACATGATTATAGGCTGTTTTTAGAGGCCGTATATGTGGGGAAACAAGAGGTAGGGTTGGTTTCGGACCCCTCCTCCAAGGGCCATGAAATTCCGCCCTCTCTCCTCCATATATACAGCCCTTAGGGCATCGTTTAGACTTTGGGTTTTGTTTAGATTAAAGTTTGCCATAGCTACAACTTTAGTTTCTTGCTGGTTAGCAATATCCAGATTGCAACCTTAGTTTCTTGCTTGTTCTTCATTTTCCTGCAGGAAACAGACCTTCGTGGTCAGGTTAGTCGTGCTCCGGCGTGGTCAATAACCTCTCGGATTTGGTTTAGCGACTGCTAAGGCACGACGTCCTCGCACGTTCGTAGTCGGATCGTCAAAAACGGCTTCCACCAAAACGATAGCCACCATCTCATCGAAAGACGGGACACCTTTGCCTCTATCCTATTGTTCCTACCTCTTATATTGAGAAACCACCTGATGCGGAGAATCCCAAGATCATCCCCATGGACCTACCTACGTCTCCCACGACACCTCTTGGACCAATGACAAGGGCATGAGCAAAGGCTATCGATGATAAGGTGAACTCGCTCCTCTCTGAACTACCACTTTCTATACATGAGACATGGCTACTACCACAAGCGGAAACACTATGCGTGATCAGGTACTTGGAGGAGAGCCACGGAGCAGCTACACCATCGGACAAGGCGACGAGGACACCAAGCGCCAAGGTCATGAAGAAGGAAGCCCAACGAAGCTACAGCCACCGGACAACCGGTCGGGACCCGACGTCTGGACCCTAAAGCCTCAGCCGAGCCCCAGCGAGCGGACGTCCGGCCCGGACAGGACGACCGGTGTCACAGCACCCGAGCCAAAATTAGCGGAAGTCTGAAGTGACCGGACGTCTGGCGTCGCCTTCATAGAACAGAAATAGCGGAAGACCGGTGACCACTGGACGTCCGGCTGCCCCTGAGCCACCGGACGACCGCTACATACCGGACGTCCGGTACCTGTCTGCGCACAGGATTCGGGCCCAAGGCCCATGTACCCCCTCACTTCGTCCCCATTTGCACTAAGACTATAAATAGACCTCCTACTCTAGCTAGCTAGGGTTAGCAAAGTAGTAGATCATTAGAGATAGAGCTTTGCTCATCCATTACGGATCTACTCCAAGAGAGAGACCGCGGCCCCTCTTCGGAGAAGATCCCCTTGGATTCAAGACCCCCTTTTGGGTGGCCCCATCAAGACCATCTTTGGAGAAGAACCGGTCACCGTGTATCATCCCATGTTGATCGTGGATCATGTATCTCCCTTTGTGCTCATGGATCTAGTGAATGTGTGTTCATACTTGTTGGTTTGAGTGTTTCTCTTGTGTTCCCCTTTGTGATTTCCCCTCATGTTTCCCCTCGTGTTCTTCGCGGGATCTGCTCCTTTCATGAAAGATTGTCCATCTAGGGTTGCACCCTACATCATCTTGGTATCTAGAGCCACGTTGATCATGATTTCGGAGCCTCACCGTTGAGTTTCTAGCCTTGTTTTTGTTGATTTTATCCCTAATTCAAAAATTCCCCACAAAAATAGCCCCAATTTTTTTGTGATTTGTTGGTGTGATGAAATTTTGTTGGATTTGATCTGTGGATTTGCTTTGCCTTGAGTGGATCTAAATTTTCCCCTTCGTCCCCACCTTTTCCATCCACAAAATCGCCTGAATTCGACGGATTTCGATCTCTCCACCACGAACCCTAGTTGTTCTACCCATGCCCGAATTTTCGCCCACACACCGGACGTTCGTCAGCTACCGGACGGCCGGCGACTGGATGGCCCCATTCATCTCTTTGCGTGTGTGTTTCCATGTACCTCATTTTGCTTGGTCTACTTGTTGCATTGAAAACTTGCGAATCTTTCCCAATAGTGTTGAA
Source organism: Triticum aestivum (assembly GCF_018294505.1). Classification (NCBI taxonomy): domain Eukaryota; kingdom Viridiplantae; phylum Streptophyta; class Magnoliopsida; order Poales; family Poaceae; genus Triticum; species Triticum aestivum. The sequence goes on along the minus strand of NC_057812.1, from coordinate 356,697,237 downwards.
GCTCACTAACAATTGCATCAAATTTTGTGCCACCATCCTAACCGAGATCCACCATAAGCTTTTACTTGTGTAGGTGTGAGAAACCGACAAGAATTGGTACCAATTGTGCTATTTCCTTGTTGCACATTGGCGTGATCTTTGATCTACCTTCAACATCGGTCAAGGTACATTTGGTATACGTTCTTCTGTTTCTACCACTCACATATTTCCCTTGGAATGATGGATAGGACAAGTACTTCTAACAAACCACTCTTCATCGGGCAAGACAACAACATGAACTCCTACGTCACAAAGAGCCACCTCTTTGGTTCACAACGTGCTTTGCATCAAGAGCAACAAGCAATGAGCGAACACATCGACAACCTCTCCACCGACTTGCGACTCTCCAAGCAACGCACAAGAGATTACTTCGACCACAAGCTCGATGACCACAAGCAAGAGAATGACGCAAGAATGGACGAGATCCTTGCTTTGTTGCTCAATCGCTCTTCTTCGACTTCGTCCTCATCAAGACGGAGCCGCTCAAGTTGACACTCCGACTAAAGCATCTCTAGCTCAAGTACACCAACATCGAACACTCTTTGTCATGCCACGCGCCAAGATCATCAAGCCAACCACAACCCTCTACACGACTACAACTCTCAAGAACAACGACATCGTCAAAACCAAGCTACCTTTGCGCAAGCACGAGAATGACAACGACAACGCCAACACGAAGAGGAAGAGCGAGCGCATATACACCAAGAAGCACAAGATACCGAGGCACAACGTCAAGAGCAACAATTGCGAGAAGTTCAAGCACTTGAGGCACAACGTGCCCTTTGAGAATCAAGTCGAGCCGTAGTCAACCGAGGCCGACAAGCTCATGAACATGAAGAAGCGCTTCGCGAAGAAGTTCACGAACGAATATATCAAGCTTGCGTGCAACATCGAGCTCGACAAGTTCCTCCACAAGCTCACCAAGAACATCAAGTTCAACAAGAGCAAGAAGACAATGGAAATCCTCCACGGCAAGAGGAAGTTGTGAGAGACGACCCTCCTCGACAAGGACGTCATCATCCCTGACTCGAACACAATGAAGAGCAACACTATGAAAAGCTAAAGTTCACCATGCCCAAGTTCAATGGAAGCAATGATCCCGAAGAGTACCTTTCACGGGCATTGAAGGTCGACAACATATTCCGCTTGCACAACTATGAAGAAGAGAAGAAGATCGCGATGGCATCCCTTGAGTTCCAAGACTATGTCCTCATTTGGTGTGAACAAGTCATTGAGCGCCCAGAGGCAAAAGGTGAACCACCCATCACTACTTGGGCGCAAATGAACGATATCATGAGAGCACGCTTTGTGCCTACCTACTAAAACCGCGACCTTTTTAAGAAACTCCAATTCCTCAAGCAAGGAACCAAGAGCATTGAAGAGTACTACAAGGAAATGGAGATTGCAATGATACAAGCCAACGTCACAGAAGATGATGAGCAAACTATGGCACGTTTCTTGAATGGACTCAATCACCCTATCAAGAAGATCGTCGACTTCCAACCATACTCGAACCTCATCGAGCTAGTGCATCAAGCTACCAAAGTGGAACATCAAGTGCAAGATGACTTCAAGTATGCCAAGTTCTCATCCAAGTCACACGGCTTCTCCAACACCAAAGCTTCAACGACTCCAACACCGTCTACATCAACAAACCTTCTACAAGCAACATCGACAAGTCGAGTTACAAGAATGCTTCGACAACCCCAAGTCATCCTCCTACAATGAGCAACTTCAAGCAGAGAGCTTCATCATCATCTACCCCAACCGATGAGACCGTCAAGACAAGTTCCTTCAAATGCTTCACATGCGGAGGCCGAGGCCACAAGTCCTTTGAGTGTACCAACAAGCGAACCATGATCCTCAATGACGATGGTACATACAACTCCATGAGTGAAGGAGAAACAGAAGCACTTGAGCAAGTCGCCATGCACCGGCAAGTGAACGATGAAGAGGAAACAAGTCTTTTGTGATGAAGATTCAAGTCCCACTCTTGTTGTCTCCAAGGTCTTGACCCTTCAACATCACCAAGAAGAAGACCAAAGATGCCACATCTTTCATACCAAGGCCGGCATCAATGGAAGGTCCGTCAAGGTCATCATCGGTGGAGGGAGTTGTCATAACTTAGTCAGTGAAGAACTTTGCTCCAAGCTCCAATTGCCCAAGACGAAGCACCCACATCCCAACAAAGTTCAATGGCTAAGCGACTCCAGCACTATTCAAGTCGAGCATAGAGTGCAAGTCTCCTTCAAAATCGGAGCTTACGAAGACACTTTGGTGTGTGATGTCATTCCAATGACCGTTTGCCACCTTCTTCTTGGTTGACCATGGCAATTTGATACAGGCGTCAGCCACAATGGCTGAACGAACCACTACATCTTCAAGATGAAAGGAAAGGAGTAAGTACTTCGCCCTATGTCTCCAAGCCAAGTGATCGCCGACAAGCAAGCCACCCATCATGGAGAGAATAGTGAGAGAGCGAACCACCAAAAAGAGAGTGAGCACCACAAGCCCAAATTGAGTGCCTCCACGATGAGCGAAAAGAATAACTTAGTTCTATTTGCCACCAAAAGTGAGATAAGAGAAGTAAAGGCTTGGGCTAACAAAAACCTAGCTAATGGAGAAGTCATTGGCGAAGTCACCAGGCCCTCTACTTTTCATTATAAAACCGACAAACCAGAAAAAGATGGATTATTTTGCGAAAGAATCTTTGAACCCATAAAAAGTGGGATTTGCGCTTGTGGCAATTGTCGAGCGAACGGAGGTGAAAATGAAGACGAAAGAATTGGGCAAAAATGCAGGGTAGAATTTGTGGATTCTCATATACGAAGATATCAAATGGGATAAATCAAACTCGCATGTCCCGTGACTCATGTGTGGTATTTTAAAGGTCTTCCTAGTTATATCGTGAAACTTTTAGATAAACATCTTAAGAAGTTGGAGGGCCTAGTATACGGTGATTTCTCTTTTGCTAGGCCCCGCACTAAAAACCCCATTTTTACGATTACGAGGTTTATTTGAAGAGGAAATTGCATCCTGTAACCACAACATTTCTCCCTTTTTTTCTACCCCAGGCTTTGCAACATTTTGAAATCGGGAAATTGCAACAAGAGCAGGTGCTATTTGAGAACAATTAGCAGATTGGATTTGTGAATTATTATAGAGAATTGTTTGGTCGAATGGAAGGAATTAGAAGACGAGGGGTATAGTGGAGATGAGTCGGAAGATAGAAAAAGACGAATAAGAAAAGATTTTTTGATTAGATGCATGCAATTGCGGAAACATTTTATTCAAACAAATGTCGAACCAGAATGGATGGTTTTGTGCTTATTACCGGTTCTTCCTCCCTAATTGAGACCTATTGTTTATAGGTCTAGAGATAAAGTAGTGACTTCACACATTAATGAACTTTATAAATGAGTTATCCGTCAGAACAACAATCTTGCCTATCTATTAAAAAGAAGTGAATTAGTGCCAGCAGATTTAGTAATGTACCAGGAAAAACTGGTACAAGAAGCCATGGATACACTTCTTGATAGTGGGTCCTGCAGGAAACCGACGAGGGATGGTCACAATTAAGTATACAAATCACTTTCAGATGTAACTGAAGGTAAAGAGTGAAGGTTTCGCGAGAGTCTGCTTGGGAAACGGGTCGATTACTCGGGGTGTTCCGTCATTGTTTTGGGTCCTTCGCTTTCATTACATCAATGTGGATTACCTCTAGAGATAGCAATAAAGCTTTTTTAGCTATTTGTAATTCGCGATTTAATCACGAAACGCGCCACTTCTAATGTAAGGATTGCTAAAAGGAAAATTTGGGAAAAAGAACCCATTGTATGGGAAATACTTCAAGAAGTTATGCAGGGACATCCTGTACTGTTAAATAGAGCACCTACCCTGCATAGATTAGGCATACTGGCCTTTCAACCAACTTTAGTAGAGGGGTGTACTATTTCTTTACACCCGTTATTGTGTAAGGGTTTCAATGCGGACTTTGATGGAGATCAAATGGCTGTTCATCTACCTTTATCCTTGGAAGCTCAGGCAGAAGCCCGTTTACTTATGTTTTCTCATATGAATCTCTTATCTCCCGCTATGGGGATCCTATTTGCGTACCAACCCAAGACATGCTTATCGGGATTTATGTATTAACGATTGGAAAGTGTCGAGGTATTTGTGCAAATAGATATAATAGTTATAGAAACTATCCAAATCTAAAAGTAAATTACAATAATAATAATTCTAAATATAGGAAAGATAAAGAACCCCATTTTTCTAGTTCTTATGATGCACTAGGAGCTTATAGACAAAAACTAATCAGTTTAGATAGTCCCTTCTGGCTACGATGGAACCTGGATCAACGCATCACTGGGTTAAGAGAAGTTTCGATTGAAGTTCAATATGAATCTTTGGGGACTTATCATGAGATTTATGCCCACTATCTAATAATGGGAAATAGAAAAACAGAAATTCATTCGATATACATTCAAACCACTCTTGGTCATATTTCTTTTTATAGAGAAATAGAGGAAGCCATACAAGGATTTAGTCAGCCTATTCATAGTTTCATACACTACCTAAACAAGAAAGTTAGATTTGGTGATGCCCCTCCCATTTCGAGGGGCATTCCGATTTCCCTAGTATCATCATTATTTGCCACACGAATCTAGATTGAGATTGAGGCAATTGAGTTAATTAAATTTTTGAATCACTGACTCAGGCCCATTGTCGAATCCTACTCAGCAATTGTTGAATCCTACTCAGCTGAAAAGGGGGTACTTATGTATGGCCGAACGGGCCAATCTGGTCTTTCATAATAAAGAGATAGACGGAACTGGTATGAAACGACTTATTAGAAGATTAATAGATCATTTCGGAATGGGATATACATCCCATATACTGGATCAACTAAAGACTCCTAGCTTCCATGAAGCCACTACTACATCGATTTCGTTAGGAATCGAGGATCTTTTAACAATACCCTCTAAGGGATGGTTAGTCCAAGACGCGGAACAAGAAAGTTTTCTTTTGGAGAAACACTATTATTATGGGGCTGTACACACTGTAGAAAAATTACGCCAATCTATTGAGATATGGTATGCGACAAGTGAATATTTGAAACAAGAGATGAATTCAAATTTTCGGATAACGGATCCTTAATCCAGTCTATCTAATGTCTTTTTCAGGAGCTAGAGGAAATGCATCTCAAGTACACCAATTAGTAGGTATTAGAGGATTAATGTTGGACCCTCAAGGACAAATGATTGATTTACCTATTCAAAGCAATTTACGCGAGGGACTTTCTTTGACAGAATATATAATTTCCTGCTATGGAGCCTGCAAAGGGGTTGTAGATACTGCTGTGCGAACAGCAGATGCTGGATATCTTACACATAGACTTTTTGAAGTAGTTCAACATATTATTTTGCGTAGAAGAGATTGTAGTGCTATCCGAGGTATTTCTGTAAGTCCTCAAAATGGGATGACGGAAAAAACTTTTTGTCCAAACACTAATTGGTCGTGTATTAGCAAACGATATATATATTGGTTCACGATGCATTGCCACGCGGAATCAAGATATTGGAATTGGATTAGTCAATCGATTCATAACTACCTTTCAAGCACAACCAATATATATTAGAATCCCCTTTACTTGCCGAAGCACTTCTTGGATCTGTCAATTATGCTATGGTCGGAGTCCTACTCATTGTGATCTGGTCGAATTGGGAGAAGCCATAGGTATTATTGCACGTCAATCAATTGGGGAGCCAGGGTCTCAACTAACATTAAGAACTTTTCATACTGGCGGAGTATTCACAGGGGGTACAACCGACCTTGTACGATCCTTCATGGGCATCCTGCTTTTCTATGTTATATAGATTTGCATGTAACTATTCAGAGTCAAGATATTCTATATAGTGTGAATATTCCCTCAAAAAGCTTGATTCTAGTGCAAAATGATCAATATGTAAAATCCGAATAAGTAATTGCAGAGATTCGTGCCAGAACATCCACTTTACATTTTAAATCATATTTATTCTGAATCAGACGGCGAAATGCACTGGAGTACTGATGTTTACCATGCGCCTGAATATCAATATGGTAATCTTCGTCGATTACCAAAAAACAAGCCAATTATGGATATTGTCAGTAAGTATGTGCAGATCCAGTATAGCGTCTTTTTTCACTCCACAAGGATCAAGATCAAATGAATACTTACGGTAAAAAATATAGGGAAATTCTTGATTATTCAATGTCAGATCGAATCATATCCGATGGCCATTGGAATTTTATCTATCCTTCTATTTTTCAAGATAATTCAGAGTTGCTGGCGACAAAGTGAAGAAATAGGCTCGTCATTCCATTACAATATCATCAAGAACAAGAGAAAGAACTAATATCATGTTTTGGGATTTCGATTGAAATCCCCCTTTATGGGTGTTTTACGAAGAAATACTATTTTTGCTTGTTTTGACGATCCCCAATACAGAAAAGATAAAAAGGGTTCAGGAATTGTTAAATTTAGATATAGGACCCTAGAAGAAGAATATAGGACTCGAGCAGAAGATTCAGAAGAGGAATATGAGACCCTAGAAGACAAATACAGGACCCGAGAGGACGAATATGAATATGAAACCCTAGAAGAATCTAAATATCGAATCCTAGAAGACGAATACGAATATGAAACCGTAGAAGACGAATATGGGAGCCCAGAAAACGAATATGGGAACCAAGAGAAAGAATATAGGACTTAAGAGAAAGACTCAGAAGAGTAATATGGGAGCCGAGAGTGTAAATATAGGACCCAAGAGGACGCATATGGAACTCTAGAGGAAGACATAGAAGATGAATATGGCAGCCCTGGGGAAAGCGCAGAGGAAAAATATTGTACTTTAGAGGAAGACGTAGAAGAAGATTCGGAGGACGAATCCGAGAGCCTAGAGGAAGATTCCATCTTAATAAAAGAGGGTTTGATTGAGCATCGAGGAACAAAAGAATTTAGTCTAAAATACCAAAAAGAAGTCGATCGGGTTTTTTTTTCATTCTTCAAGAACTTCATATCTTGCTGAGATCTTCATCCCTAAATATAGTTGACAATAGTATTATTGGAGTGGATACACAACTAACAAGAAATACAAGAAGTCAACTAGGCGGACTGGTCCAAGTGAAGAGAGAAAAAAAGACATACGGAACTCAAAATATTTTCCGGAGATATTCATTTTCCTGAAGAGGCAGATAAGATATTAGGTGGCTGTTTGATACCGCCAGAAAGACAAAGAAAAGATTCTAAGGAATCAAAAAAAGGAAAAATTGGGTCTATGTTCAACAGAAAAAAATTATCAAGAGCAAGGAATACCCGATAAAGCAACACTTTTCCCGCAGGATCTCTTGCAAGAAGAAAATAATCTCCATATTCGACTTGTCAATTTTATTTCTCATGAAAATAGAAAGTTAAATCAAAGAATTTATCACACAAATAGTCAATTTGTTAGAACTTGCTTAGTAGTGAATTGGGAACAAGAAGAAAAAGAAATGGCTGGTACTTCCCTTGTTGAGGTAAGAGCAAATGATCATATTTGCGATTTCCTATGAATTGAGTTAGTCAAGTCCACTATTTTGTATACACGATAAAGGTATGATAGGACAAGTGCAGGACCGATTCCACATATTCCAAGGTGAAGATTGAACCACTTAGCCAACATCTAGAAGCTATTAGCACTTTGTTAAAGCTATTAGCACTTTGTTGAATCGAAAAAAGACCATATGCAGATAATGAAGAACCATAAGATTGAATGACTTGCGATGCCTATGCCCACAAGAAATCTCGAAACCACCCATTAATCGTAATTGAACTCTGTGCAAAGTGTCCCTCCTGTAATATGAGTTACCACCCCTTGATCACTTATAGTACCCCAAACATCCGACTGCATTTTACAACAGAAATGGAAAATGACTACCGAAATTGCACTGTACATCCAGAATAAACCTAAGAAAACATGATCCCAGGTGGATACTTAACATGTTCTCCCTCGGCTAGGCCCATCGCAAGGAAAGCGAAAACCTAGATTTGCTTTATCGGGTATCAAACGGGAACCCTGAGAAAATAAAACACCTTTCAAAAGTATTAACACAGTCACATGTATGGTAAATGCATGAATGTGATGGACTAAAAAATCTGCGGTTCCTAATGGAATAGGTAACAAAGCCACTTTGCCACCTACTGCTACTAACTCGCCGCCTCCCCACGTTAAGCTAGTACTTGTTGTTGCACCAGGAGCTGTTACGCCAGGCGCAGTAGCATGGATATTTTGTACCCATTGAGCAAAGATAGGTTGTAATTGTATGGCAGTATCCGAAAACATATCTTGTGGACGGCCTAAAGCACTCATGGTATCATTATGAATGTACAAGCCAAAACTGTGAAAACCTAGAAATATACATACCCAGTTAAGGTGGGATATGATTGCATCTCGGTATCTAAGGACGTGATCTAATAGATCATTGTATCAAGTAGTTTTATCATAGTCTCTTACCATTAAAATTGATGCATGTGCAGCAGCACCGACTATTAGAAATCTGCCAATCCACATGTGGTATGTGAACAAGGAAAGTTATGTACCATAGTCACTAGCTAGGTATGGATAGGGAGGCATATAATAAATATGATGAGCTACAACAATGGTTGTAGAGCCTAGCATAGCTAGGTTAAGAGATAATTGAGCATGCCATGACATTGTTAAGATTTCATAAAGACCCTTACGTCCTTGTCCTGTAAAATATCTTTAAGTCCATGGCCAATACCATAATTGGTCCTATACATATGACCTGCGATTAGGAAAAGAATAGCAATAGCTAAATCATCATGCGCAATATCGGTCAGCTAGAGACCACCGGTTACTAGATCTAGTCCTCCGCGAAAAGTCACAAATTTTGTGAATTTGGACCAATTTAAAGTGAAAAAAGGGTTGCTCCTTCGGCAAAAGTTGAGCCAAAAGGTCCCGATTCAAGATAAATTCATGAGGAAGTGGTATCTCTTCAGGATCCACCACATCATCAAGAAATTGGTTAATTGGTAAAGATACATGAATTTGGTGCCCCGCCCAAGAAAGAGAGCCAAGTCCTTATAATCCCGCTAAGTAGTGATTCAACATGGATTCTACATCTTGGAACCAGGCCAATTTGGGAGCGGCTTTGTGATAATGGAACCAACCAGCAAAAAGCATTAACGCTGCAAAAATCAATGCAACAATTGCAGTACAATAGAGTTGTAGTTCACTAGTTATTCGAGATGCTCGCCAAAGCTGAAAAAACAAAGGTTATTTGGATTCCTCGGAAACCCCCGCCTACATCACCATTCAATATTTCTTGCCCTACAATAGGCTAAACTACCTGAGCACTGGGTCCAATGTGAGTAGGATCACTTAGCCATGCTTCATAATTGAAAAAACAGGCGCCGTGAAAGTACATGCCACTCAACCAAAGAAAGATAATGGAAAGTTTCCCGAAATGACCACTAAAAACTTTTCGAGAAATCTCCTCCAAATCACCAGTATGACTATCGAAATCGTGAGCATCAGCATGTAGGTTACAGATCCAAGTGGTAGTATCAGAGCCCTTAGCTAGTGTTCTTGAGAAATGGCCAGGTCTGGCCCATTCCTAAAAAGATGTTTTTACAGGATCCCTATCCACAACAATTTTTACTTCAGGTTCCGGCGAAGAATAATCATTAAGTCCTCCTCTTTCGGGACAAGACATACATAGAGACCCGCCAACTGTCTTTTTAGTGAATCTTTGAAAGATATATATTTTGAAAGATAGATTTTGAAAGATAGATTTTGGAAGATAGATATTGTGATTAGTTCCTTTCTTTACTATCTACCATCCTTCTACTTTTTATTTATTTACCGGAGCAATTATATTTTGAAGCCAATCCAAGGCAAGTGTTCGGGTCTATTATGACATAAATATTAGGTGCCTAATGGACATTGTTTATCTTGAAAAACAAATATGTCTCAATGTAAGGAAAAAATCCTTTTTATTTTTAATTTAAGAAACTATTGTATTTTTAAGGCATAAGCTCCTATCTATATCTACTTTCCTTTAGCATAATTTAAGGATTTTTATTTGATTCTAAATTCCAAGATAAATCATTAGAATTATTAATAAGATGGTCCTAATATATTAGCAATATTTAGATTGCCAGCTCTTTTTATTCACTTTATTACTTCTATTCTAGACCCTATCCCTATGGTTTATTCTTATGAAATATCACATAAAATAGAAGGTATAAGAAATGGATATAATGAAATTCTTTATTTGATCTTACGACCTAATTTATTTGATCAATGGATCAACAACCAAACCACCCATTTTATGAAAAACAAGGAGCATGGTCTTATTCAAATTCAAAGCGCTTCGTAATCTTCAACCAATTCTGTGCTTCAATATAATTTCCCGGAGTAAGCGCTATAGCTTGTTCCCAATATTCAGCAACTTGATCAAACCAAGCTTCCGCAATTTCCGAATCACCCTGTAGAATGGCCTGTTCTCCTCGGTCGGAATAGGAAGTTCCTTCCCTTAGAACCGTACTTGAGAGTTTCCTACCTCATACGGCTCAGAAATTGCTATCTGAATTTCCCCTATCTTAACTGAATTCGATTTATCAAAAATCGATCCAATTTGTTCTTGGGTCTAAGCAGAAGAAATTAATTACCTAAGTTTCAAACCCTAATTTTTATCAATAATCAGTTTGATCTTTTTTCCCACCTTCAGAAGAATGAAGCATAGATAGATATAGAGCCTTCGTTCAAATTTTCTGAAAGGTAACTATGCTGGTTTCATATATGAAATCTCTATAGAATCCTTGAAAAAGACTTTTTTCCATAAGAAAGAAAAAAGAACTTACTAACTTTGGGATCTGATACTACACCGATGCTTAATCCCTTAGTGGATCGGCTCTATTACATAAGGGTATTCCTAAATTTTGCCCCATATCATGGGATAAGTAAGTAGTTTTTTTAGTTGTATCAACCCAGTTGTCGATGTACAAAAGTAGGGGCTCTCCTTTGCACTCCTTTACTTGTGCATGGGCAGTCAGAGCCGCGCCCACGGCTGCACTAAGCAAGGCAGTGGAGGGAAGCCGGAGCACTAGATAACCGAAGCAACGCCAAGAACAGAGACACAAAGAGCAAGGGAGCGAAGGGGACTCTGCCGACAAGACCCTTGCCGAGGCGGCTTCCGCAGCCCCAGCAAGACCCTTGCCGGGGCAACTTACCTGATGCCAGCACAGCGCGCCACCCTTGAGCCAAGGGGTTCCAACTCCGTCAACCACATCGAAACCAAGGCTCGGGAGGCACCTCCATGGTGGCACGCAGATCTTTGTGGAGATCATAAATACACAAGATCAGATGAGGACCAGAAGATGACGATCCTTGGCAAGATCCTTGCCAAGGAAATCCACGAGATCCCTGGCAAGGTCCATGTCTGGGACGACCGCGGTGCCATGGCAAGACCCTTGCCGAGGACATCTGCGGGGCCATAGCTAGGCCCACGCCTACCAAGACTCCACCGCCGCTCCCATGTAGCTACTAGCTCAACCAGCTGGGTAGGCATCTGCGTGGCAGCGCGCGGCCTCCACATCGGTCTAGCAAGCACCTGCGTGGTGGCATGCAGATCTTCGTGAAGACTCCGCCACCATGCCAGCCCAACAGCCGGCTAACGTGGTGCTACAATGCCTCGTCAGCTTGGACGCGCGTCGGAGCCACGCGAGACAGCGACATCTAGGACGAGCTTCCTTGTAGTCCCCGATAAAGCAAGAGGGGCACGTCGGCAGTGCATTAATTGCATTTGTCCGACGGTGCTAGAGGATAAACTCAGCCACTATACACCTTTCCACCTCCTCTGTGCCACTGTGGTGACCCCTTTTGTGTATAAAAGGAGGCCCTAGGCATACTGGAGGGGGATTCCGATCTTTGGAACTAGAGACACACCGTAGCTAGTTCAAGAACTCAAGAACACTCAAATATACATCAAAGCAGGAATAGGGTATTACGCGTCTCCGTGGCCGAACCTGGGAAACGATCCTTGTGCTGACCACCAGACCCGCTCTTTGCACAACCATGCGCCCGCCAACAGTAGAAGGGATCCCAGTGATTCCATAGGTGTCATTTCCACTGACATCTTTGGCGCGCCAGGTAGGGGTTCGCAGTTGTGAAAATCCGGTCTAGCAGTTAGTTTAGCAGTTCTTCATCGCCATGGCTCCCAAGAAGAAGACGACCACAGTGATCGGTTCGTCGGGGGCCGAACGCCCGTACCAGTGCAGGCGAGTGGTGGGGCGGTCATAGACGGAAGCCAAGGCGCGGCCCGCAAACACCTGCATCGCTCTAGCAGCCAAAGCCTGGCGAGTGGCGTCGTTCTTGCGCATGATGACGGGCCACACACCACCAAATCCAAAGACGGAGCCGAGCCCTCCGCAGGCGGCGCGGGGACCTCCAGGGGCGGCGTCGTGCCACCCGTGGGTGGCGCTGCGACTTCCGAGGCGCCTACGCCGGCGCCCACGACGCGCTCTTCCTAGGTTGTGCACGACGGGCATCGTCACCATGTTGGTGACCCTGGGCACCACCGTGGAAAGAGTCATGTGCATCATTTGTGGGACGTAGAAGGCCAGCATGCATGCCGAGACACTGGCGAAAACGGTGCACGGCTGCCAGGCCGTGATAGAGCTCCTTCCAACGTGGTTAGAAGTCGGAGCGTGTCACAGTCCATGCAGCTTTCGCCGCCACCCACACCAGCCGAAGCTTTCGCGCGCGCAGTTGCTCCTCGACTTTCCTCCTGCTGCGGAAAAGCTCGATGAGTGGAAAGCCACCATCCGGAGCCTCATTGGTGTTGCCAACAAAGATGAACCGAAACCAACGGGGCCCTCAGACCAGCGCTCCATCGAGCCACCGCGTGCCAGTGGTGGGAGGACCGGAGGTGCTGCGGCCACGGTGCACTCTCCTCCCCCACGTGCATCACCGTGGGTGTCGGTCCATCATGATGACGCTTGTGATAACATCCCCATAGCGTCGTCTGACCCACGGACCCACCATGATCAGCGTCAATTTCTTTGGGGGCGAGCCCATGAAGACGCTCGAACCACCATTAAGCACCAACGCGACGCATGCCACTAGTCAGATAGGCGAGTGGGGCCCACTATGGACCACCCAGCACCGGGAGGCTCTGGCGGCCTACCCTACGAGGTGGGTTGCCCAGCCTTTACCCGTCAGATGCCGCAGTTCTAGTGGCCCTCCCACCGCATGTTCAAGCCCGACGTTGGCGATAAGTACAACGGCAAGACCCACCAGTCAGAGTTCCTCAGAATCTACACCATCACGATGCAAGCTACTGGAGCCCGCGACGATAAGGTGCTTGCCAATTACTTCCTATTGGCACTTAAACCCAGTGTTATGTCATGGTTGATGCACTTGCCGGCGGATTCCATTTCTTCTTGGTCGGACTTGTGCCATGAGTTCGTTGGCACCTTCACCGGAGGCCACCAAGCTCATGGCCAGGCAAGCGATTTGCATATCAACCCCAGAAGGAAGGTGAAACCCTGCGCAAGTACATACAGAGGTTCAACCGTGTAGAACCCATGATGCGGCTATATCTCCCACGTGTCGGAGCACGACTTAGAGGCATAACCGCATTGTAGGCAATGTCGCAAGAGGGGTAATCTTTACACATCCCATGTACAAAATAAGAAAGAGGTACAGAGTTGGCTTACAATCGCCACTTCACACAATACATAAATATAGCATTATAATCATCTAGATACAAACAAGGTCCGACTATGGAACCAATATAAAGACAACCCCAAATGCATAAGATCCCCGATCGCCCCAACTGGGCTCCACTACTGATCGTCTGGAAAGGAAATGTAGTAACGTCCCGAGTCCTCATCGAACTCCCACTTGAGTTCGGTCACATCTCCTGGAATGGTATCATCGGCACCTGCATCTGGTTTTGGAAGTAATCTGTGAGTCACGGGGACTCAGCAATCTCACACCCTCGCGATCAAGACAATTTAAGCTTATGGGTAGGTAAAAGGTATGAGGTGGAGCTGCAGGAAGCACTAGCATATATGGTGGCTAACTTACGCAAAAGAGAGCGAGAAGAGAAGGAAAAGCACGTTCGAGAAACTATGATCAAGAAGTGATCCTAGAACTACTTACGTTCAAGCATAAGACGAGACTGTGTTCTCTTCCCGGACTCCACCGAAAAGAGACCGTCACGGCTACACACGCTGTTGATCCATTTTAATTAAGTTAAGTTTCAGGTTCTCTACAACCGGACATTAAAAAATTCCCATCTGCCCATAACCGTGGGCACGGCTTTCGAAAGTTCAAATCCCTGCAGGGGTGTCCCAACTTAGCCCATCACAAGCTCTCACGGTCAATGAAGGATATTCCTTCTCCGAGGATGGCCCGATCAGACTCAGAATCCCGGTTACAAGACATTTCGACAATGGTAAAACAAAACCAGCAAAGCCACGCGATGTGCCGACAAATCCCGATAGGAGCCGCACGTATCTCGTTATTAGGGCAACACCGGATGAAACTAGCTATGAGTGAAACCAACCCTCAAGTTTCCCCGAGGTGGCCCCGCAGGGAGCTCAGTTCAGACCAACACTCAGAGGAGCACTGGCCCTTGGGGGGGGGGGTTAAAATAAAGATGACCCTTGAGTCCGTGAAACCTAAGGGAAAAAGGCTAGGTGGGAAATGGTAAAACTAAGGTTGGGCCTTGCTAGAGGAGTTTTATTCAAGGCAAACTGTCAAGGGGTTCCTGAGGGAGTCCTGAATTAGGGGGTGTTCGGATAGCCGGACTATACCTTCAGACGGACTCCTGGACTATGAAGATACAAGATTGAAGACTTCATCCCGTGTCCGGAAGGGACTTTCCTTGGCGTGGAAGGCAAGCTTGGCGATACGGATATGCAGATCTCCTACCATTCTAACCGACTCTATGTAACCCTAACCCTACCCGGTGTCTATATAAACCGGAGGGTTTTTAGTCCGTAGGACAACATACACATCAATAATCATACCATAGGCTAGCTTCTAGGGTTTAGCCTCCTCGATCTCGTGGTAGATCTACTCTTGTACTACCCATATCATCAATATTAATCAAGCAGGACGTAGGGTTTTACCTCCATCGAGAGGGCCCGAAACTAGGTAAAACTTCGTGTCCCTTGTCTCCTGTTACCATCTGGCCTAGACGCACAGTTCGGGACCCCCTACTCGAGATCCGCCGGTTTTGACACCGACATTGGTGCTTTCATTCAGAGTTCCTCTGTGTCGTCGCCGTCAGGCTCGATGGCTCCTACGATCATCGATAGCGATGCAGTCCAGGGTGAGACCTTCCTCCCCGGACAGATCTTCGTCTTCGGCGGCTTCGTACTGCAGGCCAATTCACTTGGCCGTCTGGAGCAGATCGAAAGCTACGCCCCTGGCCGTCAGGTCAGATTTGGAAGTTTTAACTACACGGCTGACATCTGCGGGGACTTGATCTCCGACGGATTCGAGCCACTGCCGAGCGCGCCGCACTGTCATGACGAGCATGATCTAGCTCTACCGCCGAACAGTGCCCTGGAGGCTGCACCCGCATCGGCTCCGACCCTTAATTCGGAGCCAACTGCGCTGATCGAGGATGGGCGGTTGGACGCCACCTCAGGGGCTGCGACCCCAACAGCGATTGAGCCAAGCACCAGCCCCGTACTCTGCGGGACTCGTGACTCCAAGGAGCTGGACTCCTCTCTGGACTCCGAACCCTCTGCGCCCCTGCCGATCGAATCCGATTGGGTGCCGATCATGGAGTTCACTGCCGCGGACATCTTTCAGCACTCGCCTTTCGGTGATATCTTGAAGTCACTTAAGTCTCTCTCTTTATCAGGAGAGCCCTGGCCGGACTATGGTCAGCAAGGTTGGGGTACGGACGATGAAGAAATTCAAAGCCCACCCACCACCCACTTTGTAGCAACTGTCGACAACTTCACCGACATGCTCGACCTCGACTCCGAAGACATCGACGGTATGGACGCCGATGAAGGAGACGATGAAGAACCAGCGCCTATTGGGCCCTGGAACGCCACCTCGTCACATGACATATACATGGTTGACGCACCAAAAGATGACAACGGGGAGCGGAAGGACGCACTGAAGGCTTGTTCCCTCGAAAAGCAGTCAAAGCGGCAATGCAAGCGTCGCCCCAAACCCCGCCCCGACAGAAATAGCGATCACACAGACCCAGCGCTGGAGCAGGGCAAACTGCTGCCGAACAACGGCAATTCGGATAATCAAACCGAACAAACAAATCCTCTCAAGGATCATGGTCCAGACGACATAACGCCGGACAGGCACCCGGAGCAGCAGACTGCACCTAAAAGGCTTATTGCCACCGCGAGGAGCCTGAAAAAGCAGAAGCAAAGACTCAAGGCCACGCAAGACACACTCCAATTTAGATGGAGTAAAATACTCAGCACTGCGGCAAGGTACGGCGACAATCGCCCCTCCAAGAGCTACCCAAAGCGGAAGCTGCTACCCGAATTCGATGAGGAGGCCTCAGAACCCCCACAACCAAATATCAAAGAGCCACCTGGTCGGATAGACGACCCCTCTACCAATACAGAGCGGCATACAACGCCGCTCACCATACAACACGCAACCATTGCGAGGGCTCGCACCCAAAGGACGGTGTAACAAGATCCATCTATGGACCACGCAAGCGCGCCCCAGCATACAATGCAATAAAACAAACATTCGAGCAACACAGTACACCCAGCTACAGGGGTGCCGCACACCCCCTATGTTTCACCGATGAGGTGCTGGACCACGAATTTCCAGAAGGATTCAAGCCCGTAAACATAGAGGCATTCGACGGAACAACAGACCCTGGGGTCTGGATTGAGGACTACATCCTTCATATCCATATGGCTCGAGGAGATGATCTCCACGCCATCAAGTACCTACCCCTCAAGCTCAAAGGGACAGCTCGTCACTGGCTCAAAGGCCTCCCCGAAAGCTCCATCGGAAGTTGGGAAGAGCTCGAAGATGCCTTTCGGGCAAATTTTCAAGGGACTTATGTCCGACCTCCGGATGCGGACGATTTGAGTCATATAACTCAACAGCCCGGAGAGTCAGCCCGAAAGCTTTGGAACAAGTTTCTTACTAAAAAGAACCAGATTGTCGACTCTCCAGACGTCGAAGCCTTAGCAGCTTTCAAGCATATCGTCCGTGACGAATGGCTCACCAGACACCTCGGCCAAAATAAGCCGAGAATGATGGCCACATTAACAAACCTCATGAGCCGCTTTTGCGCGGGGGAGGACAGCTGGCTAGCAAGATGCAGCACCAGTGACCCCAGTACATCTAAAGTTATTGATGGAAATGGGAAATCACGGTGCAACAGCAATAACAAACGCCGGAATAAAGAAGACGACACGAAGGGCGCGGCAGTAAACGCCGGATTCCAAAGCTCCCGGCTAGGTCAAAAGCTGCCTAAAGGCACCAGGGATGAACTATCCAGCCTCAACAAAATTCTGGACCCAATATGTCAGATCCATAGTACCCCTGGTAAACCTGCTAATCATACCCACAGAGAATGTTGGGTCTTCAAGCAGTCCGACACGCTCAACGCCGTACATAAGGGGGAGGATACACCAAGTGAAGACAAGGACGAGCCTCCCAAGCAAGACATGGTGGAACAAAAGAAATTTCCACCAGAAGTGAAAACAGTAAACGTGTTACACATAATCAAGGGAAAAAACAATACGACACTCCCAGGAAAGTATACCCAAGTGCCTATCACTACGAAGTCCTGCCACTGGTCATCTCAACCGATCACTTTCGACCATCGCGATTACTCAGCAAGTATCCGACATGCAGGATGGGCTGCCCTGGTATTAGACCCAGTAATTGGCGGATATCACTTCACAAGGGTCTTGATGGACGGCGGCAGTAGCCTAAACCTAATATATCAGGATACAATCCGCAGGATGGAGTTAGACCCTACACAAATTCGCCATAGCAATACTACCTTTAAAGGAGTAACGCCAGGCCCAGGGGCTCGTTGTACGGGCTCCCTCTTACTACAAGTTATATTCGGCTCCCCTGATAACTTCCGTCGCGAGCATTTAACTTTCCACATCGCTTCTTTTCAAAGTGGCTATCAAGCACTGCTCAGACGCGAAGCTTTCGCTCGCTTTAATGCAATACCGCACTACGCCTCCCTCACACTCAAGATGCCCGGTCCACGTGGAATCATTACAGTGCACGGAAATATCAAGTGATGTCTGTGCGCCGAAGAGAGTGAGGCTGCCTTGGCCGCCGCACACTAAAGGCGCCCGGACAAACGAAAGCATCCAATAGGTCGTCAAGACCTCAGATACAACTAATCAAGTCCGGCGCCGCTATTTATACGGAAATAAGTGGTCACACCCCTATTTGTGAATACAAGGGGCTCAACGCGCGTAGACAAGTGGCAATTTCTTACCATCTTGAATTACACATGGTTTTTTTAAAAACTATCTTTTTTGCATGACAACTTTTTCACTTAACTTCCTCTCTTTTACAGACGATCATCATGCTACACCCGTCCAGGATATGGCACAACGGAGACACATGCACAGACGTGCAGCAGGGACCCGCTCCAAGGATTCTTTTTAGATTAAGACCCTGTGTAAACCTTTTTTACTATCTCTTGTTGATACATATCCACCGTTGAGAAGGATGCTGACGTCTTGGCATGTAACCACGCCAGAACAATGCACGTACCTGGACACAAGGGGCTTCTTACAAAGGCCATTATTTAGGCCCGGTTTATACCACAAAGACCGAATACCTTAGGGAGTGTTCGGCGTCGCGAGTTTTGCCCTATATGCATCAGCTCCAAATCATTGTCTTTGGTCAAATGTTGGGTTTGCCCGGCTCCTGTGTTTTGGTGCCTTACGTTCCGCTTTACCAGCTAAGGTAGCACCAGGAGTACTACTGTGATTGTGCCATGGTTCATCCGGACGAGCACCTCAGTAGAGAAAGCCGAAAACTGACTGTCATGATATAGCGTGAGACTAGTCAACCACTCGATGACCTGTGGGAATGTTAGAATTCCTCCGCCTTAATGAAGGGCCGTTTTCCGGCCAGGCATGTACGCACCCCGGAACCGGGAGAGTGCGGAGTCACTAGGGGCTATCTAGTAGCCCCATTGTCAAACTCCTATGGCTAAGTGAAAATGCTAAAGCATTATAGTCCGGTCACCTCGCTCACTCCGCTATCACCTCCTTAATAGGACCAAGACGTTGGGTTAAGTGTGAACGCGTGTTTTTGCGAGCACCTCCGCATTATATGCGTGGGGGCTGAAGCCAACGACTGCAATCTTTCAGGTTATACACATGCATACATAAACGGCCGCCCAGGAGGCATCATATTACTTTCAGGAAAAAGTATAAAAATAGCCTTATAAAAATTTATAAAAGCATTTCGCTTACAATGAGATTACATATCACTCAAACATAATATTTTTTGAGCATTGGGTATCTATCAAACGGGCACCCTCAAGAACTTCTTCAAAATAGTGCTCAGCGGCCTTTCGACCTATAGCCGAATCCCGCGCTGCAACATTGGTAGCGTCCATCTCCGCCCAGTATGCCTTAACACGGGAAAAGGCCATCCCTGCGCCCTCTATGCACGCCGACCTCTTCATCGCATTAATGCATGGCACCACGTCAAGGAACTGTTGCACCAAGCTGAAATAGCTGTTCGGTTTTAACCTTTCCAGCCATAACTGATCCACAACAGACCTCATGGAGAGTCCGGACAACCTATTTAGTTTGGCCCATTCGGCTAATTGGTCAGTCAATGAAAGTGGACGCTCGGGAGAATGGAATTGTCTCCAAAACAGATGGTCTACTCCACGGTCCGTCTGACCCTGGAAGTACTCGGCCGCATCGGCAGCGCTCGCCGCCAAATCCATATACACATCCTCCGAACTCCACAGCTGATCCAGAGGGGCATACCGTGGATCTCCGAATTTCCTCCGCAACATAAAGGATTTCCCAGCTACAATATCCCCGGCTTCCCGCAGCTCCTCCTTCTTTGCCCTCATAGCAGAGCGGAGATCCTTTTTCGTCGCAGCAGCCTTTTCAAGGTCCGATGCCTTCGCCCGGTTTTCTTTTTCAAGAACCTAGCAACGGTCGGCAGCGGCTTTTAATTCTATAGCCATCTTGGCCATCTTGTCTCGGCTCTCGCCATGTGTGGCCTTCTCGGCTTGCAACTTTTCGGACGCCTTCAAGGCAACCGCATTACCCAACCTCGCTTGTTCCTTGGCTCGGGCAAGTTCTACCCGCAAGGCTTCAATAGTGGCAGCTCCATCTGCAGCCACAACATATTAAAGATGTTGGCATCATACTGCTCTTCCTATTGTGGCGTTTACCAGATAGTGACACTTACCCTGTGCCTCGTCAAGCCTTTTTTAACAAGCTCGATGTCGGCGTCCGCCGCATCCAACTGCCATTCTAAATGGGCAAACTCGCTAGTCCGGCTAGCCACCGGAGCTTCCATCACCTGCACATAGAGGCAGTATGGTTATTGCCTGGGAATATGATCATCTGTTCGTCGTCGTTTCCGACGACAACCAGAGTCTCAGGGGCTACTATCTACACAGGGCACACCTAGCATGTGCAGGACTACCATACATTCTTTTACGTACCTCAAAGCCTATTAGTAGACTCATAAAAGCTTCATGCAATCTGCTTTCGATGGACGATATTCTCTCCATCACCGTATTCATCAGCACACGGTGTCCATCTGAGATGGCCGCTCGCCCGACCAAGTCCCTGAGAACATCCGATCGCACACAAGATGGTGCCGAATTCTTTTGTCTGCTCTCTTCGGGAGCCAGACAATGGGAGCTTCGGGGGTCAATGGGATTGTCTTCTGGCTTCACCAGACTCGGAGAGGCCCTCTGCGACGACACTTCAGGGTCGCCCGCTTCTGGAGCGGAGTCCGGAGGAGGTGTTTCGCTCTCCATCATCTCTGGAAGAAGCTCCCCCGAAGACGAGCTCATTTGAGAGGGGCTATGGCCCGAACTGCAAAAAATATATGCGGTGGTTATCTTCTCGGAAGAAAAAGATGGCATATCTGTACTGTTAAAGTATTTCGGGTCACTTACGACTCGCGGGAGAATTGATCCCCCCGTGGACTTTGTGTGGCAACGACGCCCCCCAAGGTAGGACCCTCTGTGGGAGACTTCTTCTCCTGTTTGGAAGCTTCAGCTTCCGAATCCCCGGGCGCAGTCCTTTTCCTCTTCTAGTCGTCTTCCTTCATGGAGACGCTCGCTCCCTCGGTTAGAGTGGGTAGCGTTGGGGGCCCGCATCCGCCCGCATCCTCCTCCACAGTATCTTCCTTCAAGGGCTCCGGGCAAGGTGCGGTCTGGAGCATCTTTTCCAATACCGGATTTTCCAAACCCTCAGGGAGGGGGGCCGAACACTGAATCAACTTCGCCTTTGTTAGCCAGTCCTGGTCAAAAAACAAACTCTCAGAGATAACTTCGTAACAAAGTAGAGAAAGTATGTTCAGCCGGAAGATGCCTTACCGGTTCGGCGGTGCGGTTGCTGCTCAGGCCCACGTCCTCGGTGATTTCCGGACACTCCGTCTGAGGTCCGAAGAATGACTTGTACATCTCCTCGTGCGTCAGGCCAAGAAAATTTTGAATGGCACGCGGTCCCTCAGGATTGAACTCCCACAGGCGAAGAGGCCGGCGTTTGCAAGGCTGGACTTGACGAACCAGCATAACCTGTATCACCGCAACCAAACTGAAATCTCCATTGAAGAAATCTCGAATGCAGCCTTGCAGTATAGGCACGTCCTTGGCTGGCCCCTAGCTCAGACCTCTGCTGATCCATGACATCAGTCATGGTGGGGGGCCCGAGCGGAAAACAGGGGGGCCGCCCACTTGGCACTTCTAGGAGCCGTGATGTAGAACCACTCCTATTGCCACAATTCAGACACCTCTGGGATGGAACCTTTGGGCCAGTGAGCTCCCGTCATCTTGCGTATTGAGGCACCTCCACACGCTGCATGCTCCCCCTCGACCAGCTTCGGCTTCACTTCAAAGGTCTTGAGCCATAGGCCAAAGTGAGGGGTAACCCGGAGGAAGGCCTCGCACACGATAATAAATGTCGTGATATGAAGAAAGGAGTCCGAAGCTAGATCATGAAAATCAAGCCCATAGTAAAACATCAAACCCCTGACGAAAGGATCCAGGGCAAGGCCTAGGCCTCGGAGGAAGTGGGAGAAAAACATGACGTTCTCGTTGGGTTCGGGGTAGGCACGGCCTGCCCTCGGGGAGGCAGCCGACGCAAAATCTTGGCTGTCAGATATCTGGCCTCCCTCAACTTCTTGATGTCTTCTTTCGTGACGGAGGAAGGCATCCATCGGCCTTGAAGGCTAGATCCGGACATGACTGGAGGTTCGGAGCACCTGACCTGAACTCCGGGCGTTTGAGCTTGAGGTGGGGGAAGGATTCGATTGAGCACAGGAGGGAAAAATAAAAGCCTTGTCCCCTTTATAAAGAGGGTGAATATCAAGTGTCCTCTCTGTGTCCGCTTGCACTTGCCTATAATCTAGGAGTCCTAGAAGCAGTTGGGTTACCCACGCCCGTATTGATGAGAATCCCGGGATAAAGGGACACGATCTCTCCTTTAACAAGATGTGCCAAGGAAACTGCCTCGCATGACGCGCTAAGGTGGGATGATGAAACGACTCAGATAAAAGCTTGGCCGTGGTGTGATGTCACACTACGAAATACGTCAGCAGATTAGATTTGTGTAAATATTATTCTCTCTATGGAAATATGTGGAAACTTATTTTGCAGAGCCGGACACTATCTTTGTGTTCAAAATCTTCTATGAAGTACAGGAGGAACCCGCCTTGCAATGCCGAAGACAATCTGTGCGCTGGACTCATCGTCATTGAAGCCTGGTTCAGGGGCTACCGAGGGAGTCCTGGATTACGGGGTGTTCGGATAGCCGGACTATACCTTCAGCCGGACTCCTGGACTATGAAGATACAAGATTGAGACTTCGTCCCGTGTCCGGAAGGGACTTTCCTTGGCGTGGAAGGCAAGCTTGGCGATACGGATATGCAGATCTCCTACCATTGTAACCGACTCTATGTAACCCTAACCCTACCCGGTGTCTATATAAACAGGAGGGTTTTTAGTCCGTAGGACAACATACACATCAACAATCATACCATAGGCTAGCTTCTAGGGTTTAGCCTCCTCGATCGTGGTAGATCTACTCTTGTACTACCCATATAATCAATATTAATCAAGCAGGACGTAGGGTTTTACCTCCATCGAGAGGGCCCGAACCTGGGTAAAACTTCGTGTCCCTTGTCTCCTGTTACCATCCGGCCTAGACGCACAGTTCGGGACCCCCTACCCGAGATCCGCCGGTTTTGACACAGACAGTTCCCATTATAACCCAACCGTGTAAGGAACGCAAAATCAAGGAACATAACACCGGTATGACGGAAACTAGGGCGGCAACAGTGGAACAAAACACCAGGCATAAGGCCGAGCATTCCACCCTTTACCAAGTATATAGATGCATTAAAGTAAACAATATATAATAATGATATCCCAACTATAAACATGTTCCAACAAGGAACAAACTCCAATCTTCACCTGCAAGTAGCAACGCTATAAGAGGGGCTGAGCAAAGCGGTAACATAGCCAAACAACGGTTTGCTAGGACAAGGTGGGTTGGAGGTTTGACATGGCAATAAGGGAGGCATGATAAAGCATGTGGTAGGTATCACGGCATAGGCATAGCAATAGAGCGAGCAACTTGCAAGCAAAGATAGAAGTGATTTTGAGGGTATAGTCATCTTGCCTGCAAAGTTCTCCGAGTTGACGTAAGCTTGATCCTCGTAAGCGTACTCAACGGGTTCCTCGATCACGTACTCGTCTCCCGGCTCTACCCAAAGCAAGAACACAAGCAAAGGGAACCACAATCAAACACGATGCAATGCGCAAGCAACATGATGCAAAACATGGCATGACATGCGGGAAGTAATATGCAATGCATATGCGTGCTTTGGAAAGGAAAGATTGAACCAGGCCTCAACTTGTCAAACCAAGAGGGCCGCTGGAAAGATGAGTTGATTTCGGTCGAAATCAATATAAAGATCACCAGAATTGGATGCACGGTTTGCAAATGGCAAGCAAAACAATAATGACACTATTCTGCGATTAACAGCACGATGCCATCTAAAATGCATCAAGAAAATAAGCTACTGCACTCTAACATAGCAACAAAGCACACGGCAGTGATCCAGTCAAGATGCTTGACAAAATATGAACACTAAGCTATGGCTAAATCACACAATAGCAGGTTCAAACAAGCATGACAAAAGTGCAAAAGATATCAGGTTCACAGACACTGTGAAAATAACAACATGCCAGGAATTAACATCAGGAAGCAATGTTTAGAGCAAGATAACAACATGCTACAGGAACATATCATGGCAAAGCAAGGCATGGCATGACACTACTCAAAGCATATAACAGAAGTCCTTTACTGACCATAAGCCAAAAAGGATCAGAAGATATGATGGCACCCATGTAAACATAGCAAGTTCCTTTATCAAATTCAAACTTGGCAGAAAACTAGAAATGGCAAAAATAGAGTTACGTAGGCATGTTTGCGAGCTCGATGCACTCACCACAAGGCATTGCATGACAAACTAAGCATACACCCAGCAAGAAGACATGATCAAGAAGCTAACCATGGCAAGAACAATATCATAGCATGCAAGGATCAACTACAACAACCTTGGCAAAATTGAATAACACGTAAACAATCTGCCAGGAACATTTTATAGAAAAAGTAGAGCAAGATTGAGTCATGCTATGGTACTCCATAATTGCAAACAAAGACATGGATGGATAGAACATAACAATATCTCAAAATCATCCTTACTGAACATGCTCAAAAGAGTCATGGATCACTCTATAGCAACATGAATACATGGCATAAAAATAACTTCAGGGAAATGACTTTGTAGAATTCTAAGTCCCTAAAATCAGCAACATCACGAGAGCTACTTTGCATCTTGTGCTAGTCACCACATTCGTCACAAAAATACATGGCATACACCCCTGTAAAGATGGCATGGCATAGCCCAAAACACATGTAGGGCTCAAGTTCATAGGAAGCACACATTAATCATGGCAAAAATGACAAATGTCCATAATCTGTTAAGAAACAGAAACTAACATTTTATAGCACTCTTGCAACAATAATTAGGGCATCAAGATGGACTCAAACAAGCATTGTGCAATGGAATGAAATGAAGATCACAGCCAGATGAACAAATGGATATATCATACGCGCAAAACGGAGCTACGGATGATGAGATATGGTAAGATGAACATGCCTAAAAATATTGAAAACTAGTGACTTAGTGGAAATAATAGACCTCGGGATCTAGGGTTACTGTAGCCAGATCTGGCGCATGCGAACCGAGGTGGGCTCGAGCTCGTCGGACCCTTCCCGGAGAGAAGAGGTGGTGGCGGACGCGGCCGATCCCTCGCCGGATCCGGCCGGAGGCGGGGTCGGCGGTGAGGTAGGGCGAGGAGCGGCGAAGGCGCGGGTGAGGGGCGGCGGATGAGGGCGCTCCGGCGACGAGCTTGGAGATGGCGGCACTCTCCGGTGGCGGCGGAGGAGAAGGCGACGGAGGGCGACTCGGGACGGCGGACGAAGCGGGCGGCGGAGCTGGGCTGCGGGGGCCGACGTTGGGCCTGGTGGGCCGCGGCGCACGCGGTGGCTGGGGATGCCATGTGGCGGCTTACGGTTAGGCGCGGGCGGTGGCGGACACGTCCGGCCAACAGCGGACGTGTCCGGGGGCGCGGAGGAGCGGGCTAGGGTTTGAACTGCGGGAATTTCGGAGGGGGAGACCTATTTACAGATAGAGGGAGCTAGGAGAGTCTAAATGAGGTGCAATTTTCGGCCACGTGATCGTGATTGAACGACCGAGAGGATAGAGGGGGTTTT
Organism: Triticum aestivum; assembly: GCF_018294505.1. Taxonomy (NCBI): domain Eukaryota; kingdom Viridiplantae; phylum Streptophyta; class Magnoliopsida; order Poales; family Poaceae; genus Triticum; species Triticum aestivum. Next base: position 356,671,109 of record NC_057812.1, on the reverse strand, counting down.
GGTGGGTTTTGGGCCACTTTGGAGGGGTGTTGGGCTGCAACACACACACACGAGGCCTTTACGGTTCCTCGGTTAACCGTTGGAGTATCAAACGAAGTCCAAATGGCACGAAACTTGACAGGCGGTCTACCGGTGGTATACCAAGGCCACTTGGCAAGTCTCGGTCTAATCCGAGAATGTTTAACACCCGCACACGAAAAGGTGCAAAAGGGGACGCCGTAGGACATAGGAGTGCCGGAAAGCAAAACGGACAACGAGGAAAATGCTCGGATGCATGAGACGAACACGTATGCAAATGCGATGCACATGATGACACTATATGAGATGCATGACATGGACAAAATGCAAAATGAAGACAAAACCCGACCACGTGGAATATCATAACTTAGTGCCGAAAATGGCAAGAGTTGGAATACAAATATGGCAAGTTACATACGGGGCGTTACCAACCGGGTGCAGTACAACATCCCAGATGTTCATCCCGATGCCGTGATCAGCGCATTTCGTCAGAATGTGCGCAACCGCAAGATGCGTGAAGAGCTGGCGATGAACAAGGTCAAATATGTGGCCGAACTTTACGTTCTGGCTGATAGGTGTGCTCGAGCTGAAGAGGGGAGGAAGTATGACAGCGAGGACACCGGCACGGAAACCGACTCCACAGACGAAGGCACAGCCACCCTGACAAAGAAGGGCCGACGCCATAACATGAAGCGCAAGGGCAAGACCGTGCTTGCTGTCGAGGGATCCAAGGACACCGGTGCTGCCAAGAAGGCCAAGGCAGACGCCCCTAGCAAGGAAATTGCCGGGTGCACCGGTTGTCGGGCCTTGGCGGTTGCGGACCAGCCAGGAGGCTCCGACAAGCAATATTTCAAGATCCATCGCACCAAGGGCCACGACCTCTAGAACTGCCGGCAAGTCGAGCTGCTTGCTGAGAAGAAAAAAGCTGAGTATGAGAGGCGTCTGCAAGGATAAGGGCTAGGATGGTGCCGAGGGATCTAGCAAGAAGCGTGGCGGCCAAGGAGTTCGCCCCGGAAAGGATAACCAGCAAGAGAGGCCCGCTCGAGGACACGACAAGAAGCAAGGAGATGAAGATCATGATGAAGATGACGAGTCCGGCAAGCATGAGTTCCAGAAGGCTACGGAGGCCATGTGCATCAACAGTGGAGCCTTGCTGCACACCTCTCACTGCCAGCTCAAGCAGTGGGCGCGTGAGATCATAGCAGCGGAACCATCACTCGATGCTCATAAGCCACTGAAGTGGTCCAGCACGCCTATCATTTTTGACACCAAGGACCACCCTAATCGCACAACTGCGGTCAGGTGTTTGCCATTGTTGGTCTTGCCAACAATACGCAACCTCAAGGTGACGAAGATGCTAGTTGACGGTAGGGCCGGTCTGAACTTGATCTCACCTGTTGTGATCAAAAGGCTGCAGATTCCTGAAAGAGACCTCAAAGAGACGGGCATGTTTCAAGTGGTCAACCTGGGGAGGAGTCAGCAGAAGGGTAAGGTCACGTCATGCTGCCGTGATGTTTGGAGGCGAGTTAAACTACAGGACGGAGAGTATTGTTTTCAATGTAGCAGAGATCCCCTTGCCCTACAACGGGATCCTCGGCCGCCCGGCACTAGCCAAGTTCATGGCGGCGACACATTACACCTATAACACGCTAAAGATGCCTGGGCCGATGACCATCATCACCGTCCCCTCCGACAAGAAAGACACACTGATCTGCGCCGACCAACTCTACCGGGAAGCAGTTGCAGCGACTGCCGCCAACGCACTTGCTCCTGCTGCTGGAGGGAAGAAGACCGGCAAGACCTCTCGCACCCACTCAGGCAAGCGCACCTCTTCGGAGTGTCGTGCTCCTGTCGAGGACGTGCCAGAGAAGACCTCCCGCACCCACTCCGGCAAGCGCACCTCTTCGGAGTGTTGTGCTCCCATCGAGGACGTGCCAGAGAGCTCCACCGATGAGAGCAAGAAATGTAGAGCTGCACCACCAGAGACCAAGAAGGTGTCCGTTAAGGAGGATGGCATGGGAGGGGCTTTCACCATAAGCTCCACCCTAGACAGCAAATAGGAAGGCGTGCTCGTCACCTTCCTGTGGGAGAATGTCGATGTTTTGCATGGCAAGCATCCGACATCCTCGGCGTTCCCAGGGAGGTGATTGAGCACCATCTTGCGGTCTGTCCTCATGCATGACCCGTCAAGCAGAAAGTCAGGAAGCAAGCTTTGGAACGGCGGGAGTTCATTATAGAGGAGATCATGAAGTTGGAAGCGGCAGGCTTGGTGAGAGGAGTACTCCATCCAATGTGGTTGGCCAATCCGGTGGTAGTACGCAAGGCAAATGGGAAGTGGAGGCTGTGTATTGAATACACAGATATCAATAAGGCTTGTCCCAAGGACCCTTTCCCGTTGCCGTGCATTGACCATATTGTTGTCTCCACGACCGGGTGTGATCTGGATACCACCAGATTTTCATGACAAGAGAAGACGAAGAGAAGACAACATTCATCACCCCATGTGGTACATATTGATTTTTACGGATGCCTTTCAGGTTGAAGAGTGCTAGCTCAACGTTCGCAATGGATGTCCAAATTGGTTTTGAGCCCCAGCTACATGGAAATATGGAAGCTTATATGGATGACATAGTGGTCAAAACGAAGAACAGGGCAACACTTGTACAAGATTTGGAAGAGACGTTTGCAAATCTGTGCAAGATCAACCTCAAGTTGAACCTGAGAAGTGTGTCTTCAGCGTTCCGTCCGGCAAACTTCTCGGGTTCTTTGTGTCACAGCGTGGGATCAAGGCGGATCCAGACAAGATCAATGCTATTGAGTAGATTGAGGCGCCCAAGGGGATCAAGGATGTGCGTCGGCTCACTGGCTGCGTTGCCGCCATGAGCAGATTCATCTCCAAGTCTGCTGAGCATGCCCTTCCCTTTTTCAAAATCTTTAAAAAGACGGGTCCGATGGAATGGACCCTAGAGGCTGAAGCAGCGCTATAGGATTTGAAGAAATACCTCTACTCTACACCGGCACTGGTTGCGCCCAAACCGCAAGAGCCGTTGCTGCTATATCTGGCGGCAACGAATCAAGTGGTCAGTGTCGCGCTGGTGGCACAGAGGGAGGTCGGCGAAAAGGAAGTGGCAATGGAAGGACTGGTGGATGGCAAGCTAGAGCTCCCCTCGGCAGGGCCTGGTGCCGGCAAGGCAAGGCCCCCGACAGAGTCTGACACTAGCGGGATAGGGCCTGCGAAACCAAATGAAGTGGTGCAGAAGAAGAAAATGATGCAGCACCCGGTTTACTTTGTCAGTTCCCTCTTGTAGGGGGCTAGGTCAAGGTACTCTGGTGTGCAGAAATTGCTCTTCAGCCTCCTTATGGCCTCGAGGAAGCCGCGTTATTACTTCCAAGCACACAAAATCACCATCGTCACCCGCCTCCTGTTGCAACGGTTGCATAACCCAGACGCAACTAGGAGGATTGTGGATTGGGCCGTGGAACTGTCAAGCTTTGGTTTGTCGTTTGAAAGTACTTCGACAATCCAGAGCAGACTCAACGCCCGACGAAGAGATCAAGGAGACCACCCTCCCCGGCAAGGAGACAAGTCGCAATTGGATTATTTACTTTGACAGGGCTTTCTCGCTACAAGACGCCGGTGCTGGTGTCCTGCTCGTTGCACCCAGCGGAGAGCACCTCAAATATGTAATCCAGATGCACTTTCCCAGGGAGTTGTCCACGAACAACACTGCTGAATACGAGGGGTTGCTTGCTGGTCTCAAGATCGTGACAGACTTCGGGATCAAGAAGCTCATTGTCGGGGGTGATTCACAGCTTGTTGTCCAGAAAGTCAAAAAAGATTATCAAAGCCCGTTAATGGAGGCCTACATAGATGAGGTGAGGAAGCTGGAGGACCGTTTTTACGGTTTACAGGCGGAGCATGTTCCCCGAGTGGAGAACGACATCGCCAACTACCTGTCGAAACGCGCCGCCTTCAAACTACCTGTGGAACCAGGTACTTTTGTGCTTCGGTTGACTCAACCATTCGTTGAACCATCAATAGAGAAGAACAAGCAAAGGAAATCAGGCCTCGGCAAGTACTTTGCCGCCGAGCTCCCAGGATCCGCCGGCAAAGATGTTGCCGTGGAGACTGAGCCTGCCGTGGGGCAACCGCCTCCGGTGCAGCGTCAAGCCCTGGCTGTAGAGACAACCGCTCCAATGGCAGAGGAAAAAGCCTTTAGTTCTTGCCGTCCAGCCCCAGGCTCCGGCATGAGCACAGCATACCGCATGATTCCTCCAAACAGGGAACTTTTCGTGGAATTGTCATGGCAGGTGTCCTTAGTGTCAGGACTTAGTCGCGAGGCCAACGCATCTATGTGGTAGCTTGAGAGGGGTTGAGCGGGACAAGAGACGCAAGGTTTTACCCAGGTTCGGCCCGTCACGGTGGAGGTAAAAGCCTACATCCTGCTTCATTGATATTGATGATGATGATCATGCTACAAGAGTGCTCTATCTCGAGAGCTATTGTCTAAACCTAACTTGTCCAACTCGTGGAACTTGTGAATCTTCTCCCCCTTTGAGGAGCCCTTACCCTCCTTATATATGTTGGAGGGGCGGGTTACATGTAGAGTCCTATTAGGATTAGGACTAGTCTATCTCTAATACAAACCGGATACAAGTCCAGGTCTTAGCTCCTTGTAAGATAATATTCCTCCTGCCTTTCCTCTTAAACCGGCCCACCATTAAACGGGAACCGGCCTTCTGGGTCTTGGGCCTTGTCATCTGTCTGTCATGCACGCCGGATCACCAGTGATTCATAATGACCAGGTGGGTTGCTTGTAAACCGCCAAGTCAAGGCGGGTCGCCAGTAACTCGCCAAGTGTCAGCGGGGTCTTCAGATAATCCACCAAGTCCGGCCGGGTTAACTTCCGGCCGGTTTACACCGCGGGGTATATCCCCGACATTAGCCCCCAAGTTTAGCTCGGATTTATTCATGGTAAACTTATGCTGCAAAATAAACACAAGAACAAATTTGACAGGTTATGCTCCGGGTTAAGAATTTTTGTAAACCAGTACCTGATCATCCTTAAGTCGTTGTTATTTCCTCCTTCTAAGAAATCCGGGTCAACAGACCAGCTTCATAATCAATTTGCCGACATTGGTTTGTCACCAAGAAATATTGTGAAGAATAACTCATTTGACTCATCTCCCAAAGCTTGCCGGTTTGAAGATGTAAAACTTGCCGGTTTAATATTACCAAAATGGCCGGTTTATAAATATTGATGGTGTCGGGTCATAATTGTTGTCGACACCGGGTCATGTAATTGATCTTCCTGATTTCCTCAAAACTGATAAAATGAAGATGTTCCTCCTTTATATGCATAATACCTGTAGCCCCCAAGTCTTAAGAGGAGAACATAGTGATAACTTAAGACTTTCTCCAATAATTGTTTCAACCTTGAAGAAATCCGGTTTGTTCATCTCAATCATATAAACTAAATACTCCATATATGTAGCCCCCAAGTGCCGGCTTATTATGCAATAATTAGCAGGGACTTTATAAATATAATCATGTAGACTTGAGCAGTGATGTGTAGCCCCAAAGGGCCAGCTTAGTAAGATAATACTGAATCAGGACTTGATATATACTTCAATGAAAATAACATATTACAATGTAGCTTCCATCGTAGGGCTTGAACCCACGTCCACAAGGTTAAGAGTTTTGTGCTTTACCAACTGAGCATTGAATCCTTCAATATTATGGACGAAAACTTGTGTACCTTGAATTGTTGACAGGAGCAATTGGTAGCCCCCAAGGGCCCGCTCATTATAATATGATGAGTCGGGTCTTCAATAAGACTAGTAAAAATGACTTTGCATTAGCCCCCAAGTGTCATGATGCATGCTTGCAGCGACATGAGACTTGCATGTAATCTTGATTTGAATAATGTAGCTCCCAAGTGTCGGGTTGTAAGCCCGCAGCGACTCGGGACTATTCCTTCCATTGTAGAATAAATCATATCCTTTGATAAAAGAGTAGGCATTGCGCTATAGCGACTTTGAAAACCTTAATAATAAAAATCCAGCCATGTTGGCTATTCAAGATAATATAATCCGGTATGAAAACCTTATTCATTCAATATCATAATGAAATTTCAGCCAAGTTTGGCTATTTGAATAATATAACCCAATGATTTATAAGCGCATGATTCCAATGGCGCAATCCAAATATATACTGGCGACTTATTGTCCAAAGCCAGGCCGGTTTAATAAACACCAGATCATACTACCGGTTTAATAAACACCGGTGATCATGCTTTATTCAACCTGTTTCTGCACACAACAAGTTTAAAGTGTACTGGCGGTTTACCGCCGGACGGGTCATAATGCCCAACATATAACCTGGGTTTAGAACCAAGGCTGCATTTAGAATAATCAAATATGAAATATATGATACCTGTGACATTGAATAACATCGTTGGTTTTACCAACTTTTTGTAGTAAGGGTGATAACCCAAATCTTGAGTACTGATAACTCCTTCCATATTGTGCCGGTTTATGATAAAACCGTGCCGGGTTGTGATAAACACCGTGTTACTCCATAAGAGGATGTTAACAAGAAGGATCAAACCGGGCAAATAGTCTCCGGATTAACGTGAACTGTGTTCCGTCAATTGATTGGTTGAAAACTTTGTCGGTTTAAAAACCGCAATAAAAAGAAAGAAATACCTTTCAAAGAAAAGTGTGAAGCAAAGGCAATGACAAAACCATTTGCAAAAAAGGTTTATTTGAGCTGATCAGATGGCGTTACCATGGCCGAACACGACCAAGCTCCCGATAGGTGTAACTATGGTTCTAGTTAGCCAGGTCCCCAAATGAAACCGTGGCATTTATGCCGATCAAGTTGCATGGCAATGGTTCGGGTTCAACCAAACCCCCAAGTGATTCTGTGGCCTTAGGCCGATCAAGAGGCATGACTGGTTCAGACGTGACCAAGTCCCCAAGTGATCTGGTGGCTCTCGCCTATCAAGTGGTATTGTACTGGTTCGGACACGACCAAACCCCCAAGTGATATAACATGATGCTTTTTTGAAAAGCTAACTCAAGGGGTCAACCGGAGGCCGCTTTAGAACAACTCCGTGTAACCACACATGATGTAAAAGAACAAAGACCCCGCTTTATAAAGCAGAAGCCCCCATGTGATCAATATTATGTCAGACCAGTAAGGCGGGATACCCATGTTTGAACCGCGCATCATGGCAGCAGGTCCTCTTTGGCAATTTTTAACTTTTTTGCAAGAGATAAATTCTTCTTAAACCGGGATCTTGAACCGGATATTGAGAGCTTCAAAGCTTTGTGGGAGATATCTTTCCCTTGAACCAGATTTTAAACCGGAATCTTCATTTTCAGCCGGAAATTTCCTGACGGCCTTTAAACTCGAACTTACGAGAAGTTAATTCCTTTTTGAACCGGACATTGTTAAACCGGATTTGAGCGCTTCAGAGATTTGGAGGAGGAAGATGTCTCTTGAGCCGGATTCTAAACCGGAGTCATTTTTGATGATCTGGAACTTCTTCATCGAGTCGGGATCTTATAACTGTCATATACTTTCTAAGCCGGAAATTTTCTGACGGCCTTTAAACTTTTATCAATATAACAGTAGCCTCCGGGACCGGGTTATCCTTCCCTCCATTGTCCTGGGGTTCTTAAATTTGCTAAAACTGGCAAGATTCGCTGAGTCATGTCATCGTAGCCCCCGAGTTTCAAAGGTGACTCGAGGAGTTGGCTTGACACTCTCCATATTTGACCGTGATATAAACCGGCATAACTTGTATATCATTGGCGTTGATAGCACGACGTGAATCCATAGAAGGTTGAGGTGACTGCGGCGGGTTGTAAATGATCCCATATGAGCCGTGTCAGCAACTCGGCCAATGGTTCCTTCCAACTGGTGATTTGAAGTTAACCAAACTGTAGTGGCGGCAATTTGTGCGCCTGCCCATTGAACCATCCAGTGCGGACGGTGGCTGAATGCTAATTTGCCTTCAATTTATTGAAAGAAATCCAGGCTACGCAAGCAGTGACTTGCTCATACTCAATAAACAGCTCGTGCAGACAGGTGCGGTCCACTATGTTGATGTAGACCGGGCCGTGAGAGACGGACAACAAAGATGACCGCAACATCAGAGGTAGTTCTGACAGATGAGTCGGCCACGGCACGGTAAGCCGGGGCGGACGGAGAAGATCAGCACCAATGTCGTAACCCGTCACGGACGGGTGAGTTAACCGCGGGCGCAGTCCCGGCAAGCTGATGTAAACCGGACCATCGGGACAGTAACTTGCGCACGTTCCTTCACCGGGTGGTTGATACAGACGAAACGCCGGTGTAGAGCATTGCTAGCGCGTGCTACGTGACTGTAATATAACTCCTCATTTGTAATGAACAATTGCCCTGCGTCAAAAAATATCACATGCCAAAGTAATTGTTTCTTGGAAAAAAATAATATGCGCTAATAAAATAAACCTTAGATGGATATCACCTGATTTGTGCACACGATGGATGATCCGTATTCAGTGTTCGTGAATAATCTCAAGTAGATTCAACAGCAATTTAGCCACCCCCTCGAGACCGCGACAGCTCTGTAGTTGGAATCCGGTTCATCTGCTAGGCGGAGTCACGGTCGCAGCGGCGATGCCCGGTGACGGTTTGGAGCGAAACCAAGCGTGGCTTGGCGTTGACTCGCCATTGGGGACCCGGCCAGCGAGGCGCAGTTGGCGAGGCTCCGGCTATCACGAGGTTCACGCGGGGCAGTTTGGAACAAGGTCACAACAGAGTCTGAATCCATCTTGGCGGCGAAGTTGCTCAGAGATGAGGCAAAGTCATAGCAGTGGCAGGCCAGGCGCAAGGGTACAACAGAAGGTACAGTAATTTTGAGGCGGCTCATTGCACAGAGCAGCAGCTCCCTTCATATCCAACTCTTTCTTCCATTATAATATTGCTGCTCGCGGACAGACCGACTTGAGGAAAAGTTTGATTGAGAGCTCACGTGTGCAAGTACAGGCCTCCGAGTAGTACTCGTGGTAGGAGTACCAGATTGAATTGGCTTCGGCCTTTATCCAAAAGAAGTTGCACCAACAGCTACAAGTTAACGCCCCCTGGAACTTTGAACCAGCGAAACAGTGCACGATAGCAGAAATTGCTGGTCTCGGCGACTTGGCAATTTGATGGCTTGATTAATTGCATAGGAAATTGAGTTGAGGCTGACCTCCGCCACAGGTCGCGTCGGCAGCGGCACTTAGGACGCTGCAACCCTAATCTCTCGTAAACTCAGACATCTCAGATTATAAATCTGAACCAATAAACTTTGAAGTTGATGCATATCTTTCTAAACCGTCTCTTCTTCATCCAGAAAAATCATGAACTTCTCGATCCCTGAGATAGATCCCTCCAAGAACTTAACACCACCGTGCGCGAGCCCCATGGTGGGCGCCAACTGTCATGGAATTGTCACGGCAGATGTCCTTAGTGTCAGGACTTAGTCACGAGGCCAACGCATCTATGTGGTAGCTTGAGAGGGGTTGAGCGGGACGAGAGACGCGAGGTTTTACCCAGGTTCGGCCCCTCACGGTGGAGGTAAAATACTACATCCTGCTTCATTGATATTGATGATGATGATCATGGTACAAGAGTGCTCTATCTCGAGAGCTATTGTCTAAATCTAACTTGTCCAACTTGTGGAACTTGTGAATCTTCTCCCCCTTTGAGGAGCCCTGCCCCTCCTTATATATGTTGGAGGGGCGGGGTACTTGTAGAGTCCTATTAGGATTAGGACTAGTCTATCTCTAATACAAACCGGATACAAGTCCAGGTCATAGCTCCTTGTAAGATAATATTCCTCCTACCTTTCCTCTTAAACCGGCCCACCATTAAACGTGAACCGGCCTTCTGGGTCTTGGGCCTTGTCATCTGTCTGTCCCGCACGCCGGATCACCAGTGAGTCATATTGACCAGGTGGGTTGCTTGTAAACCGCCAAGTCAAGGCGGGTCGCCAGTAACTCGCCAAGTGTCAGCGGGGTCTTCAGATAATCCACCAAGTCTGGCCGGGTTAACTTCCGGCTGGTTTACACCGTGGGGTATATCCCCGACAGAACTCCCTGAGGAGCAGGATGAAGCGGAGAAAGTAGCCCGTCGGTCTGCCATGTATCACTTCGTCGACGACGTCTTGTATAGAAAAAGACCAAACAGTGTGAAATTGAAGTGCATTCCCCGGGAGGAAGGACTGGAGCTGTTGGCCGAGATACAAGGAGGCATATGTGGCTCCCACAAAGGATCGAGGACCCTTGCCGGCAAGGCATTCCGGCAAGGTTTCTTCTGGCCCACTACCCTCCAGGATGCAATGGCACTAGTAACCAAGTGTGAAGCGTGTGAGTTCCATTCAAAGAAGCTTCATCAACCAGCTCAAGCCCTTCATAACAATTCCTCTCTCCTGGCCATTTTCAGTCTAGGGGCTTGACATACTAGGCCCCTTCCCCTGTGCAGTCGGGGGCTTTGAGTACTTGTATCTTGCAATCGACAAGTTCACAATGTGGCCGGAGGTGGAAGCGGTAAGGAAGGTGACATCATGATCAGTCATCAAGTTCTTCAAGGGGCTAGTCTGCCGCTTTGGTGTGCCAAATAGAGTCATCACTGACAATGGCACGCAGTTTACAAGCCACACCTTCATACAATACATCTAGGACCTCGGCAGCAAGTTCTGTTTTGGTCTGTGGCACACCCATGGAGCAACGGCCAGGCGGAGAGGGCAAATGCTGAAGTACTATGAGGCCTGAGGACAAAGACTTTTGACAGGCTGCACAAGAGCGGAAGGCACTGGATTGATGATTTGCCGGTGGTTCATTGGTTAATCAGAACGACGCCAAATTGAGCCACCTGCCAAACACCCTTTGCCCTAGTATACGGGGCAGAAGCAGTTCTCCCCATGGAACTCGCATACGGGTCACCTCGAGTACTCACTTATGACGAGCTTGAGAAAGAGCAGTTGCGGCAGGATGACGCAACGCTCCTTGAGGAAGATCGTCTTCGGGTGGCTGTGAGAGCAGCGAGCTACCAGCAAGCCTTGCGCCGCTACCATAGCCACAAGGTTCATGCCCGAAGCTTTGAGGAAGGCTACCTTGTTCTTCGGAGCATTCAACAAGTTGACGCCAAAGTGGGAAGGCCCTTATTGGGTAATACAAGTCACCAGGCCCGGCGCAGTCCGCCTGGAGACCAAAGATGCTATTCCAGTGATCAACTCCTGGAACATCGAACATCTTCACAAGTTTTGCCCATAAGGCATGGTTGCCCCCCTGGCAAGCCACCTTTTGTACAAGCCTTGCCGGCAAGGCATGTAACCCTTTGTACAAAGCCAGGCGCAGACCCTGAGCCTAAATAAATGAAGCGCCGGCGCCCTAAGTTTTAGCATGCATGCTAGGTTGAGTCTCTCCCCCGGTTTGGGTTAATAGTTCTTAGCGGCGGCTAACCCCTAGCATGGAGGTTGAGTGTGCGTCTCTCTGTTCTTTTCCGTCCTCTTTGGTTCGTAGGGTACATGCACATTTTTGCTGAGCTGTTTCGAAGAAAGAGAACATGCCGACTCCACGATCCCGACAAGCCCAGGTTGCCGGGGGCTGCAGGTCTAAGGATCCAATCACGGCAAGCCAAGGTTGCTGGGGGCTGCGACATCAGATAAGTCTTTCTCCTCCACTTTGTGCCCCCGTATGAACATTGAATGTATAAGGCTTCGCTCGCTCTCGTACCATCTTGCTCCCTCTGTCTCATGTTCGAAAACCTTACTTTGGGCCAGAACTTGTTTGCAGTGCAATGGGAAGAGGGCGAGCGAAGGGCCTAATCCTACTCAGCCCCTACCTCGGCCAAGGGCGTGAGTGTAGCCGAGCTATAGAGCAGGAGGATGGCAAGGCCTGTTGCCGGGATACAATGTTTATCTTAAGATAACGAGGACGCGTTCCTCGGTGTGGCCCTCACCCACACGCAAAAAAACCTGGCAAACACCCTTCTTTTCATTCATACGTTGTAAACAAGTACAATTCATATGGAATGAGTACACGAGCGAGGGGATTACAAGGTCTAAATTCTACCAGTGCCCGCAGGCTTACAAACTAAAAAAGATAAGTGTCGCGTGATCCCCATTTTCTGCCCTTTTCCTCCTAGGTGCAGCAGGTGAAGGCAAAAGAGGGGCTATGGGGAATGCGCTGATGGAGAGGTTGACGAGGAAGACCCTCGGCAGGGCACGTGGCCAAGAGAGGGGCGGGGCGGCGCGGTTAGTCGGAGTCGGTGTTCCCCCGCTCGACACCCTCATCGTTGCTGTCCTCCTCATCACTCCCGCTTGAGGAAGAGTGTAACGCCCCGTATGTAACTTGCCATATTTGTATTCCAACTCTTGCCATTTTCGGCACTAAGTTATGATATTCCCTCATGGTTGGGTTTTGTCTTCGTTTTGCATTTTGTCCTTGTCATGCATCTCATATCATGTCATCATGTGCATCACTTTTGCATACATATTCGTCTCATGCATCCGAGCATTTTCCCCATTGTGTCTCTAGGTATTGAATTAAAGAACGGGTTTCGCTTTGCTTTGGGGGGAGTCCTGGTGGGGAGATATGCTAGCAGGTAACCGTTTTGCATTCCGGCACTTCTACGTCCTCCGGTGTCCCCTTTTGCCTCTTTTCGTGCGAGGGTGTTAAACTTTCTCGGATTGGACCGAGACTTTCCAAGCGGCCTTGGTTCACAACCGGTAGACCGCCTATCAAGTTTCGTGCCATTTGGACTTCGTTTGATACTCCAATGGTTAACCGAGAAACCGTAAAGGCCTCATGTGTGTTGCAGCCCAACACCCCTCTAAAGTGGCCCAAAACCCAGCAAAACCCCCTCCATCCTCTCGGCCGTTCGATCACGATCGCTTGGCCGAAAACCGCACTCCATTTGGACTCTCCTAGCCCCCTCTAGCTATAAATAGGTCTCCCCCATTCAAAATCGCATGCGAAACCTTAAAAATTCCCCTCCGCGGCGCCGGACACGTCCGGATGAAGCCGGACGAAATCGCACTGCCGCCCTCAGCCACTCCTGTCGCGCCATGTGGCCTCGGCCACCGCGCGCCGCCGGCGGCCCGCTCGGACCTAAGGCCGGCCTCCGCAGCCCGCCCGCGCCGCCCGGCGCCTCCTCCGCCGACGGTGCCGCCCCGCGCCTCGCCGCCTCCACCCGCCGGCCGTCTCCGGTGACCTCCGCCGCCTCGTCGCCGTTCGCCTCCGCTGGCCGCCGCCGCCACCTGCGAGCGCCTCCCGCGAGACCCCGCCTCGCCTTCCGGCCAGATCCGGGCAGGTCGGGCCCGGACCCGGCGTCCCCGCGCTCCGGCGAGCACTCCCGTCTCCAACTCTGGCCTCCGCGTGTCTCCTCCGGCGAGATCCGACAAACCTTGATCTGCGTTCTACAGTAACCCTAGATCCCGAGGTCCATTTTTTCCACTAAGTCCTCATTTCTGCAATTATTTTAGCACTTTTCATCATACAATATCTCATCATTCATAGCTCCGTTTTGCGTGTGTGATATATCAAATTGTTCGCCTGGAAGTGCTCTTCATTTTATTCCATTGCACCATTCTTTTTTGAGTCCATCTTGATGCCTAAGATGTTGTTGCAAGAGTGCTATAAAATGTTAGTTTATGTTTCTTAACAGATTATGGACATTTGTCATTTTTGCCATGATTAATGTGTGCCTCCTATGAACTTGAGCCCTACATGTGTTTTGGGCTATGCCATGCCATCTTTACAGGGGTGTATGCCATGTATTTTGGTGATCAATGTGGTGATTAGCACAAGCATGTAAAATAGCTCTCGTGATGTTGCTGATTTTAGGGACATAGAATTCTTCTAAGTCATTTCCCTGATGTTATTTTTATGCCATGTATTCATGTTGCTACAGAGTGATCCATGCCTCTTTTGAGCATGTTCAGTAAGGATGATTTTGAGATATTTTTATCTTCAATACATCCATGTCTTTGTTTGCAATTATGGAGTACCCTAGCACGACTCAATCTTGCTCTACTTTTGCTATAACATGTTGCTGGTAGATTGTTTACGTGTTAATCAATTTTGCCAAGGTTGTTGTAGTTGATCCATGCATGCTATGAGATTGTTCTTGCCATGGTTAGCTTATTGATCATGTATTCTTGCTGGGTGTATGCTTAGTTTGTCATGCAATGCCTTGTGGTGAGTGCATCGAGCTCGCAAACATGCCTACGTAACTCTATTTTTGCCATGTCCAGTTTTCTGCTAAGTCTGAATTTGTTAACGAAACTTGCTATGTTTACATGGGTGCCATCGTATCTTCTGATCCCTTTTGGCTTATGGTCAGTAAGGGACTTTTGTTATATGCTTTGAGTAGTTTCATTCCATGCCTTTCTTTTCCATTATTTGTTCCTGTACCATGTTGTTATCTTGCTCTAAACATTGCTTCCTAGTGTTAATTCCTGGCATGTTGTTATTTTCACTAAGTCTGTGAACCTGATATCTTTTGCACTTTTGCCATGCTTTTTTTAACCTGCTATTGTGTGAATTAGCCGTAGCTCAGTGTTCATCTTTTGTCAAGCATCTTGAGTGGATCACTGCCATGTGCTTTTTTGCTATGTTAGAGTGCAGTAGCTTAGTTTCATGTTGCATTCTAGATGGCATCGTGCTATTAATCGCAGAATAGTGCCATTGTTGTTTTGCTTGTCATTTGCAAACCGTGCATCCGATTTCGGTGATCTTTATATCGATTTCAATCGAAATCAACTTTCCAGCGACGCACTTGGTTTTCCTTCCGGAGCACGCATATGCATTGAATTTCATGTCCCGCATAGCATGCCATGTTTTGCATCATGTTGCTTGCGCATTGCACTGCGATTGATTGTGTTTCACTTGCTTGTGTTCTTGCTTTGGGTAGAGCCGGGAGATGAGTACGTGATCGAGGAACCCGTTGAGTAAACTTACGAGGATCAAGCTTACGTCAACTCAGAGAACTTTGCAGGCAAGATGACCATACCCTCGAAATCACTTCTATCTTTGCTTGCTAGTTGCTCGGTCTATTGCTATGCCTATGTCGCGATACCTACCACATGCTTTATCATGCCTCCCATATTGCCATGTCAAACCTCTAACCCACCTTGTCCTAGCAAACCGTTGATTGGCTATGGTACCACTTTGCTCAGCCCTCTTATAGCATTGCTAGTTGCAGGTGAAGATTGGAGTTTGTTCCTTGTTGGAACCTGATAATTGTTGGGATATCATTATTATATCTTGATTATTTTAATGCATCTATATACTTGGTAAAGGGTGGAAGGCTCGGCCTTATGCCTGGTGTTTTGTTCCACTCTTGCCGCCCTAGTTTCCGTCATACCGGTGTTATGTTCCTTGATTTTGCGTTCCTTACACGGTTGGGTTATAATGGGAACCCCTTGATAGTTCGCCTTGAATAAAACTCCTCCAGCAAGGCCCAACCTTGGTTTTACCATTTGCCACCTAGCTTTCTTCCCTTGTGTTCCGTGGACTCAATGGTCATATTTATTTCAAACCCCCGGGCCAGTGCTCCTCTGAGTGTTGGTCCAACTTGTCAGCCACCGGTGGCCACCAGGGGCAACTTTGGGCTGGCCTACCGGAAGTTTGGACAATTCGATGTGCCCTGAGAACGAGATATGTGCAGCTCCTATCAGGATTTGTCGGCACATTCGGGTGGCTTTGCTGGTTTAGTTTTACCATTGTTGAGATGCCTTGTAACCGGGATTCCGAGTCTGATTGGGCCGTCCTGGGAGAAGGAATATCCTTCGTTGACCATGAGAGCTTGTGATGGGCTAAGTTGGGACACCCCTGGAGGGTTTTGAACTTTCGAAAGCCGTGCCCACGGTTATGGGCAGATAGGAATTTATTAATGTCCGGTTGTAGACAACCTGAAACTTAACTTAATTAAAATGAATTAATAGTGTGTGTAGCCGTGTTGATCTCTTTTCGGCGGAGTCCGAGAAGAGAACACGGTCTCGTGTTATGCTTGAACGTAAGTAGTTCTAGGATCACTTCTTGATCATAGATTCTCGACCGTGCTTTGGCCTTCTCTTCTCGCTCTCATTTGCGTAAGTTAGCCACCACATATGCTAGTGCTTGCTGTAGCTCCACCTCACATACCTTGTCCTACCAATAAGCTTAAATAGTCTTGATCGCGAGGGTGTGAGATTACTTCCAAAACCAGATGCAGGTGCCGATGATACCATTTCAGGAGATGCGACTGAACTTAAGTGGGAGTTTGATGAGGACTCAGGAAGTTACTACGTTTCCTTTCCAGACGGTCAATAGTGGAGCCTAGTTGGGGCGATCAGGGATCTTTTGCATTTGGGGTTGTCTTTATTTTGGTTCCGTAGTCGGACCTTGATTGTATCTAGATGATGTAATGATATATTTATGTACTGTGTGAAGTGGCGATTGTAAGCCAACTCTGTACCTCTTTCTTATTCAGTACATGGGATGTGTACATATTACCCCTCTTGTGACATCCCTACAATGCGGTTATGCCTCTAAGTCGTGCTCCGACACGTGGGAGATATAGCCGCATCGTGGGTGTTACAAGTTGGTAATCAGAGCCTTCCCCGACTTAGGAGCCCCCTCCTTGATCGAATCGCTGGCGTTCTTGAGTCTAGAAAAATGTTTTGAGTTTTTTAGGATTATATATATCAGAGAGTAGGATTCTTTTTACTCCTCAATCCCTTCGTCACTCTGGTGAGGCATCCTGGCATAGAGTTTTGACTCTTCTCTTCTCAAATTTTTCACTAAATTTTTTTAGGATCACGGTATCTTGGAATCGTTCCGATGGTTTTCTGACGAGAACATTGTTCTTGGTGCCTCCTGACATTTAGGGTTTGTGGCAGTGTCCCGGGGAGTTGAGCTCCGAGGTGTTGTCGTCACAATTTTATCATTGCAGTTCTGGAATACCTGAGTTTCGCCGACATAGAAAATCTATTTTATGTAGTTGTTGGTGAGATAACCTCGACGCCACCCAGTACTGGGGCGGGAGTTCGGGAGTATTGCCATAACTCGTATAACGGATGCTTTTCAAAGTTTGAGGTAAATGATTTCCGAAGGTTTCTTGGTTATGTGTTGAAGGATGGATACAGCTGGATGTAGGATTTGCTAGTTTTGGGTGAGATATTATGCTTCCCCTGTATCCCCAACACCTGATTGCATAACCGGAAAGTTTCGGGAGTTTCATAGGTGGGAATTCATGTAGATCTAGTATTTCTTCCGCAGATATTTGGTTTGTGATTGGGTAATCCTTACCAAGTATTTGTTCATGTCCGTACCATGTTGTTTTACTCATCTACCTCTATCTAAGTGGCTTCTCAATTTATGTAAGTGTGACCATTTAATTTGGAATTCATTCGTTCATTCTTGTTTGAATGTTAAGGCTACATGTTGCAATTTCGATCCATTTGATTCAGCTTGAATATATGCCTGTCAAGATGCTAACGAATGTCACCCTCTTCAGGATGGCTCCTCCAATGCGTCAGAATCCGGAACCGCCGCCACCACCTCCACCTCTGGAGGCATGGCAAGCTGTGATGGATGCTACCAACGCCAACACGCAGCTGATTATGCAACTCTTGCAAGAGCGCAACCAAGGAAATCAAGGCCACGGCAACAATCAACTCAGTTTGCTACCCTCAACCAGTTCTCGCAAACCATCCGAAGACCTTCAGTAACTGTGTCGAGGCCATAGACGCTGATGATTGGCTCGTGGATATCTGCAAACATATTGAGTGCAACAACGTCAGGCTTGAGGACTTTTTCAAGTTTGCCTCGTTCCAACTCAAAGACCAAGCTGCTGAGTGGTATCAACAATACAAAGATTCCAGAGGAGGTCGTGTGATTACCTGGGATGATTTCCGCCTAGACTTCATGTAACATCCCAAAATTCTAAATTTTGGAATGTTGTAATAAATAGATAGATTTGATTGATTGTTTGATTGACTGACTGAAAGTGAGTGAATTCGAACTTTTTGGAAGTTAAATGAGAGGGAATAAAAGGACTTTCCCAAACTTCCATTTTTGCAGTTATGATCTCCGTGAATTCAAATTCTTTTCACCACAAAAACCTGGAGAGAAGATGACATGACTTCTTCCATTTCTTTAAATGAAAAGGATTTCAAAAAGATTTGAATTTCATTCGGAAATATTTCCAGTTCATAAACCTCATGCAACTCGATGATTTTCACGAGAGAAGATAATATGACTTCTTCAAAATATATGAAATATGAGTTGGAAGTTTTAAAAGAATTAAATTCAAAGTCCTTTTGAAATTATTTTCAATTTGGAGTTATTCGAGTTTTATTCAAATTATTTTTCTCCAAAAATAAAATATATGGGAAATAGGGTAACATGATTCCCTACATCAGAAAATTGGAGAGAAATAAATTTGAATTTATTTTTGTATTTAAAAATGATTTTTATTGGATTTTAGTAGGGCAGTAGCACTCTTTGAATTATTTGAATTTTTTTTGATTTTATATGACTTGAAGAAAATGTCCATGTTGTAGAAAATCTTTTTCTGAAAATTTTGATATATAATATGCCTATATAAATGTTTTATTTTATTTTCGTTATTTAGTTTCCCTTTCTGTTTCTATTAAAAAAACTGTACGTGCGGCCATAGTTATTTCTCGCCCACGTGCGCTGCATAGTGGCATCGGGCGTCCCATCATTTTTCATTTTTTTTCTTAGGCCGAATTTTGTTTAAAAAAAATCTGCAGCCGCTGCGTGCGCTCGGCCGGCCGAAGGCCTTTAGGCCCATGCGAGCCGCCTCTTTTCTTCTTTGTTTCTTTTCTTTTCATCTACGTTTAGTCCCACATTGCCTAGCCTTTGACCTCTAAGCCTCTTTTCCACCAATAAATATAGACCCATAGAGCCTTCAAAAATCATCTGATTCGGGTTAAATCAATATTTTGGTTTGACTAGATTGATTTAAGAAAAATATTTTTCTCCTCTCCGGCGCGACTTCTGGAAGTTGTCTCCTCTCTTCAAAGTTGTCTTTTCTCTGCCTTATAAAGGTATCTTTCTTTGTTTTTTTTCTTCTTCTTATACTTCCATAGTTTATTATTTTTAGACTAATACGATAGAATAATTAGATTATCAATTAGTCTACGTATTTATACATTAGACCTTAATCATAGCTATGTTTCTTTCGTAAAACAGTTTGGCCCTGATCTTTCAAATAGCCATAACTTTTCACTCGTTTATCCAAATTAGATGAAACCAGCGCCTATAGCTTCGTCTTGTTTTCACCTATCCAGTGAACCTGTCACATCAACTGTTTGAAATTTTCAAATTTCAAAATTTGTTCAGATTCATATTCAAACTTCTTTTGAACATAACTTGAGTTTCGTAACTCCGATTTAGTTGATTCTTTTTGCAAATCGAAGCTCTTGACCTAAACTTTCTGATAAGGGCAAATTCAGATAATTTTGGTACTGTTAGAAATTGTTTTATGTTGCAAGAGTTATTTGCTTGGTTTTGATGTTTTCTGAACTGTCTTCTTCGTTCTTCCCGATCTTCTGAGTGATTGCTTACGATAGATTGAATGGAGTGTGACGAGTAGAACTATCAAGAGTTTTGAGTATGAATCATCTTCATCAACAATACAGGCAAGTTCACATTTTGATCATATTCCTTTCATACCCAGTTTTTATGCATTAGTTTCAACCTCAAACATTGCATGAGTAGGATTGATAACATGTGGGTATTGGGAAGTAGTTGATGAGGTAGGAACCTATTTCCCTGCATTCAAACCTTAGGAGTTACTATTATGTTATGCTTATATTGCCATGCTATGCTCGTAGACATGGATTGGGTTTGAGAGTATTAATGACAGATATGAGATTGTTAATTAATGGTTTACTTAAGGTGGCAACTTTAACACACATCTGGGTGGATTGAGGCACCTGGGTATTCCAGCGATTGCCTGTTTAGGCACCTGGGTATTCCAGCGATTGCCTGTTTTTCTTTATGGACCGCCACCCAGGCTCAAAGGGATCATGAGATTATTCATACTAGAAACTTCCGTGTGCAGCCACAAGCTATTATGGGCTCTAGCATAGTTGTTTAAGTCGTGTGAACTCTTACAGTGGTAGACTAGCAGATGTAGGGGATGTAGGTGGTACGGTCTACCCATCGTAAGCTGCAAACGCTTCTGAAAGACTGTGTCTCGGTCATCCGATTCTCAAACACCATGTAGTGCGAGAAATCCAACGGAGGAGATCGAGTCTTGTGGGGAAAAGTGCGCAAACATCTGCAGAGTGTATAAACTAATCATGATTAGCCGTGTCCCCGGTTATGGACGTCTTGAGTATTTAGTGCTTGGATTATCATGTGAATCTCATCATGTGACTTTAATTAATCTAGTTGGGTTTTAATAATGATGCTTAATTGGGATTGAGAGGGTGTCTACACTCTCAATGTTTAACAACCACCATGATAGTTAAATAAAATTTATTCCTTTGCAGTAGGGAAAAATTGGCTTTTCGCAAAAACCATTTAACCATAGAGCTTTTCCACCAGCCATATATGCATGTAGTGATAGCCATTGTTCATCATTCTCTATGGTGTGAATTTGCCAGTACATTCAATGTACTGACCCTTTGTGGCTGCAACGTCTCATGTTGCAGGATTATCTTACGATGAGTAAGTGATACGTTAGGGTTACGATTTCTACACTCAACTTTGCCATTGGGGTTGATGGGAATCCACAACCTTGTTACTTCCGCTATTTTGGACTGAGGTAATAGTATTTACGTTACTTTTTACATGTGATTTACCTCTGTTATAAATCCTCGAGTACTGTGTGTGTCAGCATACCGATCCAGGGATGACACTTAAGCAGAGAGACTTGACCGTCTAAGGTCAGGTCGCTACACTTCAGAGCTCACCACATTCCTCAGAGTGTTGTTGAGAGTAAGCGTGAGGAGTTCTGCAATCTAAAGCTAGGTAGCTTGTGTGTTTACCAATATAACATCATGTTCCAGAGGCTCGCTTGCTTCGCCAAGCAAGACGTCCCTGACGAGAAGGCCATGATTTATCAGTTCAGAGGTGGCCTCAGAGAAGACCTGCAACTAGATGTTGTGCTTTTCGAGCCGAAAAAGTATGATGAATTCTACAACATGGCATTAAAGCAAGAGGCTGCTCAGCTCAAGTGCGATGCTTCTAAGAAGAGAGTCCGGGATGCAACTCCTTCTTTTTCTTCAACTCAAGTGGCAGCTAAGCAGCAAAAGTACTGGTTGGCTCCTCCTCCTCCATTCCGTCAGCCTTATCAACAGAAGAGCAAAGGTGGCAATGGATCTTCCCACCCACCCAACCCAGGCTTTCTGAACAAAGATTCATCTCATGCTCCAAGGTCAAGTGCTCCGTATCACAGGACGCTCTCAGAGGTCACGTGCAACAAGTGTCAGCAGAAGGGTCACTATGCAAACAAATGCTTCAACCAGAGGCGCCTTCCGCCTCCTCCTCTTGTGAGATCTACCAGCAATGAGTGGTCGAGCATAATCCCAAGTTTGCAAAGGTCAACATGATGAACGCCGCTCAGGCAGAGGACTCGTCAGAAGTGATCATGGGTAACCTTCCTGTTAACGATATTCCTGCAAAAGTTCTTTTTGATACTGGTGCATCGCATTGTTTCATCTCAAGACCATTTGCATCTAAGCATGAGTGGGTTTTCCAAGATTTGCCTAGTCCGTTAGCAGCTGTCTCACCGAGTAAATGCTTGCACGCAAGCTACATGGTTCCGGAGGTTTCTATCAAGATGGGTGACTATAAGTTTCTGTCTTCTCCAATGGTCCTTGCTGACTCGGATATTGATTTAATTCTCAGCATGGACTGGCTTTCTAAGCACAAGGCTCAGCTTGATTGTGCTGCCGGGCAGATTCAATTGACACACTCGTCTGAGGATGTGATTGTCTTTGTGGCTCATGATGATACCATTCGACTGTTTTCTCTCAATGAGAAGGGCGAGTTGAATGCCATCTCTCAGATTCCAGTCGTTTGTGATTATCAAGACCTCTTTCCAGAAGAGCTTCCAGGAATGCCTCCTCACTGGCCAGTTGAATTCGTCATTGATCTCGAGCCTCGCACGAAACCTGTTTGCAAACGTCCTTACAAGCTTGGACCAGAAGAGTTGAAGGAGCTGAAGAAACAACTCGATATACAAGAGCGTATGGGTCTCATCCGACCAAGTTCTTCTCCTTGGGGTTGTGGTGTTCTTTTTGTAAAGAAGAAGGATGGCACAGACCGACTTTGTGTCGACTACCGTCCATTGAACAAGAAGACCATAAAGAACAAGTACCCACTTCCCAACATCAATGAGCTATTCAAACAACTCAAGGGTGCTCAAGTATTCTCCAAGCTTGACCTCCGTATGGGCTATCATCAGATTCGCATTTGTGAACAAGATATCCCCAAGACAGCATTCAGAACAAGCTATGGTTCTTATGAATACCCTGTCATTTCTTTCGGCCTTGTCAACATCCTCCAAAATTCTCTCGCATGATGAACTTCATCTTCAACCCTTACACAAATGACTTCATCTTGGTCTATCTCGATGACATTTTGGTCTTTTCCAAGAACAAGGAGGATCATGCCAAGCACTTGAGATTGGTGCTGGACAAACTCAGAGAACATCAGTTCTATACGAAGTTTTCAAAGTGCGAGTTTTGGCTCAATGAGGTTCTCTACCTTGGGCATATCATCTCCGCCAAGGGCATAGCGGTTAATCCTGAGAAGGTGTCTGCAATTGTGAATTGGGAACCGCCTCAGAATGTGAAGCAACTCCGCAGTTTCCTTGGGCTTGCAAGCTATTGTCAAAGGTTTGTTGAGAATTTCTCTAAGATCGTGAAGCCTCTTTCCAACCTCCTCCAGAAGCATGTGAAGTATGTCTGGACGCCTGAATGTGACATCGCTTTCAACACCCTCAAAGAGAAGTTAGTCACAACTCCAGTTCTGACTCCTCCGGATGAATCCAAACCATTTGAGGTTTTCTGTGATGCTTCCCTGCAAGGTCTCGGTGCTGTGTTAATGCAAGAGAAGAAAGTTATGGCCTACACCTCTCACCAGTTGAAGCCAAATGAAAAGAACTACCCCACTCATGACCTCGAGTTGGCGGCAGTTGTCCATACTCTTTTAACATGGAGACATCTCTTGTTGGGAAAAAAAGTGGACATCTTCACTGATCATAAGAGTCTCAAGTACATCTTCACTCAGCCTAACCTCAACCTTAGGCAGACGTGTTGGGTCGAGATGATTCAAGAGTATAATCCGAGTATTGAATATACTCTAGGCAAGGCCAATGTCATTGCTGATGCTTTGAGCAGGAAGGCTTACTGCAACAGTTTGATTCTCAAGCCCTTCCAACTGGATCTTTGTGAAGCTTTCCGCAAACTTAATCTCCAAGTTGTTCCTCAAGGATTCCTTGCCAACCTCCAAGTCTCTCCTACTTTGGAAGATCAGATTCATGAGGCTCAACTTCTTGATGCTATGGTGAAGAAGATGAAGATTGGGATTGCCAAGAACCAACCCAAGTACAAGTGCTATCGCCATGATGACAAAGATACTCTTTTCTTCGAAGATCGAATTATTGTTCCTAAGGATGTCCTTCGTAAAGTCATTATGAACGAGGCTCACAATTCACTCCTATCAATTCATCCTGGAAGTACAAAGATGTACCATGACCTCAAGTAATCGTATTGGTCCACCCTAATGAAGCGCGAGATTGCTTAGTTCGTGAATGAATGTGATGTCTACAGAAGAGTGAAAGCATAACACCAATGACCAGCTGGTCTCCTCCAACCTCTTGCCATTCCAGAATGGAAGTTTGACCATATTGACATGGACTTCGTGACTGGATTTCCCAAGCCCAAGCGTGGCAATGATGCTATCTTCGTTGTCATCGACAAGCTCAGTAAAGTGGCTCATTTTCTTCCTATCAAAGAATCTATCACAGCAGCTTAGTTGGTAGAGCTATATACCTCCAGGATTGTCTCTTTGCACGGCATTCCGCGGTTGATATCTTCAGATCGTGGAAGCATGTTCACTTCTAGGTTTTGGGATTCCTTCCAGAAGGCCATGCGCACCAACATTCGCTTCAGCACAACCTTTCATCCTCAAACTAGTGGCCAAGTCGAGCGAGTCAATCAAATTCTTGAAGATATGCTCAGGGTATGTGTAATTTCTTTTCGGTATGAAGTGGGAAGATTGTCTTCCATATGCCGAGTTCTCCTACAACAACAGCTTCTAAGCAAGTTCGGGCAAGGACCCGTTCAAGATTCTCTATGGCAGAAAGTATCGTAGTCTTCTTAACTGGTCAGAGACGGGTGAACGCCAACTTCTTGGCAATGACTTGATCATAGAGGCTGAAGAAATGTGCAAAGTCATTCGTGAAAATCTCAAAGCAGCGCAATCACGCCAGAAGAGTTACTATGATAGCAAGCATCGTGACTTGGCTTTCGAGATTGGAGACCATGTCTACCTCCGCGTCTCTCCAATGAAAGGTACTCGTCGCTTCGGTATCAAAGGGAAGCTTGCCCCTAGATACGTGGGTCCTTTCAAGATCGTTGGCAAAAGAGGCGATCTCGCCTATCAACTTGAGCTTCCATCCAACTTTGCAAATGTGCACGACGTGTTTCACGTGTCTCAGCTTCGCAAGTGTTTCAAGACTCCTGACTGCACCATCAACTTCGAAGAGATTGATCTCCAAGAAGACTTGTCTTATCATGAGCACCCCGTTGCTATTCTTGAAGAAACTGAGCGCAAGACTCGCAACAAGTCTATCAAATTCCTGAAAGTGAAGTGGTCACATCATTCCGACCGTGAAGGCACCTGGGAACGTGAGGACCACCTCCATTCCGAATATCCGGAGTTTTTCCAGTCCTAGATCTCGGGACGAGATACTTTCATAGTGGTGGAGTGTTGTAACGCCCTGTATGTAACTTGCCATATTTGTATTCCAACTCTTGCCATTTTCGGCACTAAGTTATGATATTCCCTCGTGGTTGGGTTTTGTCTTTGTTTTGCATTTTGTCCTTGTCATGCATCTCATATCATGTCATCGTGTGCATCGCTTTTGCATACGTGTTCGTCTCATGCATCCGAGCATTTTCCCCATTGTCCGTTTTGCATTCTGGCACTCCTACGTCCTCCGGTGTCCCCTTTTGCCTCTTTTCGCGTGCGGGTGTTAAACTTTCTAGGATTGGACCGAGACTTTCCAAGCGGCCTTCGTTCACTACCGGTAGACCGCCTGTCAAGTTTCGTGCCATTTGGACTTCGTTTCATACTCCAACGGTTAACCAAGGAACCGTAAAGGCCTCGAGTGTGTTGCAGCCCAACACCCCTCCAAAGTGGCCCAAAAACCAGCTAAACCCCCTCCATCCTCTCGGACGTTCGATCACGATCGCGTGGCTGAAAACCGCACTCCATTTGGACTCTCCTAGCCCCTCTAGCTATAAATAGGTCTCCCCCATTCAAAATCGCAGGCAAAACCCTAAAAATTCCCCTCCGCACCGCTGGACACGTCCACACGATGCCGGACGAAATCGCGCCGCCAACCTCAGCCACTCCTGTCGCGCCACGTGGCCCCGACCACCGCGCGCCGCCACCGGCCCGCTCGCGCAGCCACGCCGCCCCGCGCCTCCTCCGCCGACCACGCCGCCCCGTGCCTTGCCTCCTCCAACCGCCGGCCGTCTCCGGTGACCTCCGCCGCCTCGTCGCCGTTCGCCTCAGTCGGCCGCCGCCGCCACCTGCGAGCGCCGCTCGTGTGTCCCCGCCTCGCCTTCCGGCCAGATCCGGGCAGGTCCGGCCCAGATCCGGCGTCCCCGCGCTCCGGTGAGCACCCCCGTCTCCAACTCCGGCCGCCGCATGTCTCCACCGGCGAGATCCAGAAAACCTCGATCTGCGGGCTACAGTAACCCTAGATCCCGAGGTCCATTTTTTCCACTAAGTTCCCTTTTCTGCAATTATTTTAGCACTTTTTCATCATACCATATCTCATCATCCGTAGCTTCGTTTGCACGTGTGATATATCAAATTGTTCGTCTGGATGTGCTCTTCATTTTGTTCAATTGCACCATGCTTGTCTGAGTCCATCTTGATGCCTAAAGTGCTGCTGCAAGAGTGGTATAAAATGTTAGTTTCTGTTTCTTAACAGATTATGGACAATTGTCATTTTTGCCATGATTAATGTGTGCCTCCTATGAACTTGAGCCCTACATGCGTTTTGGACTATGCCATGCCATCTTTACAGGGGTGTATGCCATGTATTTTTGTGATCAATGTGGTGACTAGCACAAGCATGCAAAGTAGCTCTCGTGATGTTGCTGATTTCAGGGACTTAGAATTTTTCTAAGTCATTTCCCTGATGTTATTTTTATGCCATGTATTCATGTTG
Source organism: Triticum aestivum (assembly GCF_018294505.1). Taxonomy (NCBI): domain Eukaryota; kingdom Viridiplantae; phylum Streptophyta; class Magnoliopsida; order Poales; family Poaceae; genus Triticum; species Triticum aestivum. The sequence goes on along the minus strand of NC_057812.1, from coordinate 356,644,618 downwards.
CTATAGAGTGATCCATGCCTCTTTTGAGCATGTTTAGTAAGGATGATTTTGAGATATTGCTATGTTCTATCCATCCATGTCTTTGTTTGCAATTATGGAGTATCCTACAATGACTCAATCTTGCTCTACTATTGCTATTAAATGGTCCAGCTAGATTGTTTATGTGTTAATCAATTTTGCCAAGGTTGTTGTAGTTGATCCATGCATGATATGAGATTTTTCTTGCCATGGTTAGCTTATTGATCATGTCTTCTTGCTGGGTGTATGCTTAGTTTTTCATGCAATGCCTTGTGGTGAGTGCATCGAGCTCGCAAACATGCCTACGTAACTCTGTTTTTGCCATGTCCAGTTTTCTGCTAAGTCTGAATCTCTTAACGAAACTTGCTATGTTTACATGGGTGCCATCATATCTTCTGTTCCCTTTTGGCTTATGGTCAGTAAGGGACTTTTGTTATATGCTTTGAGTAGTTTCATGCCATGCCTTTCTTTGCCATGATATGTTCCTGTAGCATGTTGTTATCTTGCTCTAAACATTGCTTCCCGATGTTAATTCCTGGCATGTTGTTATTTTCACAAAGTCTGTGAACCTGATATCTTTTGCACTTTTGCCTTGCTTGTTGGAACCTGCTATTGTGTGAATTAGCCATATCTCAGTGTTCATCTTTTGTCAAGCATCTTGAGTGGATCACTTCCATGTGCTTTGTTGCTATGTTAGAGTGCAGTAGCTTAGTTTCTTGTTGCGTTCTAGATGGCATCGTGTTGTTAATCACAGAATAGTGCCATTATTGTTTTGCTTGCCATTTGCAAACCGTGCATCCCGATTCTGGTGATCTTTATATCGATTTCGACCGAAAACAACTCATATTTCTAGCGGCGCACTTGGTTTGCCAAGTTGAGGCCTGGTTCATTCTTTTCCTTCCGGAGCACGTATATGCATTGCATATCATATCCTGCATAGCATGTCATGTTTTGCATCATGTTGCTTGCGCATTGCATCACGGTTGATTGTGTTTCCCTTGCTTGTGTTCTTGCTTTGGGTAGAGCCAAGAGACGAGTACGTGATCGAGGAACCCATTGAGTACTCTTACAAGGATCAAGCTTACGTCAACTCGGAGAACTTTGCAAGCAAGATGACCATACCCTCGAAATCACTTCTATCTTTGCTTGCTAGTTGCTCGCTCTATTGCTATGCCTATGCCGCGATACCAACCACATGCTTTATCGTGCCTTCCATATTGCCATGTCAAACCTCTAACCCACCTTGTCCTAGCAAACCGTTGATTGGCTATGTTACCGCTTTGCTCAGCCATCTTATAGCGTTGCTAGTTGCTGGTGAAGATTGGAGTTTGTTCCTTGTTGGAACCTGATAATTGTTGGGATATCATTATTATATCTTGATTATTTTAATGCATCTATATAATTGGTAAAGGGTGGAAGGCTCGGCCTTATGCCTGGTGTTTTGTTCCACTCTTGTCGCCCTAGTTTCCTTCATACCGGTGTTATGTTCCTTGATTTTGCGTTCCTTACACGGTTGGGTTATAATGGGAACCCCTTGACAGTTCGCGTTGAATAAAACTCCTCCAGCAAGGCCCAACCTTGGTTTTACCATTTGACACCTAGCCTTTTTCCCTTGGGTTCCGCGGACTCAAGGGTCATCTTTATTTTAAACCCCCGGGCCAGTACTCCTCTGAGTGTTGGTCCAACTTGTCAGCCTCCGGTGGCCACCAGGGGTAACTCTGGGCTAGGCTACCGGAAGTTTGGACAATTTGGTGTGCCCTGAGAACGAGATATGTGCAGCTCCTATCGGGATTTGTCGGCACATTCGGGTGGCTTTGCTGGTTTAGTTTTACCATTGTCGAGATGTCTTCTAACCAGGATTCCGAGTCTGATCAGGCCGTCCTGGCAGAAGGAATATCCTTTGTTGACCGTGAGAGCTTGTGATGGGCTAAGTTGGGACACCCTTGCAGGGTTTTGATTTTTTGAAAGTCGTGCCCGCGGTTATGGGCAGATGGGAATTCGTTAATGTCTGGTTGTAGAAAACCTGGATCTTAACTTAATTAAAAGGAATCAACAGCGTGTGTAGCCGTGATGGTCGCTTTTCGGCGGAGTCTGGGAAGAGAACACGGTCTCGTGTTATGCTTGAACGTAAGTAGTTCTAGGACCACTTCTTGATCATAGATTCTCGACCGTGCTTTGGCCTTCTCTTCTCGCTCTCGTTTGCGTAAGTTAGCTACCATATATGCTAGTGCTTGCTGCAGCTCCACCTCACATACCTTGTCCTACCTATAAGCTTAAATAGTCTTGATTGCGAGGGTGTGAGATTGCTGAGTCCCCGTGACTCACAGATTACTTACAAAACCAGATGCAGGTGCCGATGATACCATTCCAGGAGATGCGACTGTACTCAAGTGGGATTTTGATGAGGACTCAGGATGTTACTATGTTTCCTTTCCAGACAATCAATAGTGGAGCCCAGTTGGGGCGATCGGGGATCTTATGCATTTGGGGTTGTCTTTATTTTGGTTCCGTAGTCGGACCTTGATTGTATATGGATGATGTAATGCTATATTTATGTATTGTGTGAAGTGGCGATTGTAAGCCAACTCTATACCTCTTTTTTATTCAGTACATGGGATGTGTAAAGATTACCCGTCTTGTGACATGCCTACAATGCGGTTATGCCTCTAAGTCGTGCTCCGACACTTGGGAGATATAGCCGCATCATGGGTATTACAAAGAGTCTTTGTCGTTGGAGGAGCTCTCCATGCAGCACTTTAGGCGAGTTCTAGAGTCTCCAAAGACCTTGACGGAGAGTAGGCCGTTCTCCATTAATTTGAAATAGAGAACGAGCCCCACCATCAGGCTATGGATACAAGCAAAAGTCTTCCATCCGCGACGAAGGTACATGGTGTGAGGGTGGGAAAGTCGACGTCAACCCGTGTGCCGCCGTTCCCGTAGCCCCTCATATGCAACCTCTGGGTTTGGGGCAGATCAAGCTCCATCTCCCGAGCTAATGGAGCAGGGAGACGCAAGCAACGGTGCGGTGGCTGGCACAGCCTGATGAAGAACTCACGAGGCTGGTCCCCGACGTGGCCCTCCATTGGAGGAGGCATCGCTGGCGGAGGCAAGGCCGGTGCGCCGCCCCGTCCCCCTCTTCCCCGGGCGCCATGCCGACCTCGGCCTCACCCCCCCCCCTTCCTCTCATGGCCGGCTCCGCCGTCGTGAGCTCTTGGGAAGGAGGGACACGCTATCGAGCAGAGACCCTCGCTGCCACCGTCGAAGGGCTGGCGCCCCCTCTCGCCATGGCAGATGAAAGAACAGAGCCGAGGTGGAAGGAGAGGGATGGTGAAGGATTTTTGGATGCGATCCCCCTCCCCCTTCTTATAAAGGGGCGGGGTCGGGGCTCGGCCGCCCCACTCTGCCAATCCGGCCATCAGGGGCGCAGGGAATCGAGACCGGCCCGCTAGTCCAATCAGCGATGGTCTGGTTTCCCGCCTCGTTATTTAGGGCCCATGCCCCCCACACGCGTCCACCGCCTGCCACCTTGGTGGCATGGGGGACATGTGGTGAGGAAGTAGAAATCAAAGGGACGGGTGAGGCGACCGTTCTCCACCCTGTGATCATGGGGTGCGGGTGCCTTGAAGACCAGGACCTGAGTCCACTCAGTAAATGAGTCGCGCCTCTGCGTTTTCCTGTTTTTATGGGGGAGGCGCGAGCCGCCTCTTTACCATGATGTGACGCATGTGTGCGGGAATCCACCCCATACATGACCCCCATGTCACGCATGAGCCTCCACATCGCGCGTTCAACGCAGGTCGTGGGGAAGCACAACACACGGAAAAGATACTGCAGTAAAAATCCGCCCCACCTTCCCGCGCACCGTTCTGGGCCTAGCCCAACAACGCGTCACGCTTATGTGTTGCATAGGCCCGGGGGCTCTTGTCGGTGTAAAAAAGTAGGGGCTCTCCTTTGCACCCCTTTACTTGTGCATGGGTAGTCAGAGCCGCGCCCACGGCCACACTAAGCAGAGCAGAGGAGGGAAGCCAGAGCACAAGACAACTGAAGCAACGCCAAGACCAGAGACACAAAGAGCAAGGGAGCAAAGTGGACTCCCCCGGCAAGACCCTTGTCGGGGCGGCTTCCGCAGCCCCGGCAAGACACTTGCCGGGGCAACTTACCTAACGCCAGCAGAGTGCGCCACCCTTGAGCCAAGGGGTTCCAACGCCGTCAACCACATCGGAACCAAGGCTTGCGAGGCACCTCCATGGTGGCATGCAGATCTTTGTGGAGATCATAAATACACAAGATCAGATGAGGACCAGAAGACGACGATCCTTGGCAAGATCCTTGCCAAGGAAACCCATGAGACCCCCGGCAAGGTCCTTGCCGGGGACGACCGCGGTGCCACGGCAAGACCCTTGCCTGGCCCCCGACAAGACCCTTGCCGAGGACATCTGCGGGGCCGCAGCCAGGCCCATGTCTGCCAAGACTCCACCGCCACTTCCACATAGCTGCTAGCTCAACCAGCTGGGCAGGCATCTGCGTGGCAGCGTGCGGCCTCCTCACCGGTCTAGCAAGCACATGCGTGGTGGCATACAGATCTTCGTGAAGATTCCGCCACCACGCCAGCCCAACAACCAGCCAATGTGGCGCTACAGTGCCTCGTCAGCTTGGATGCGCGACGGAGCCAGGCGAGGCGGCGACAGTTGGGATGAGCTTCCTTGCTGTCCCTAATAAAGCAAGAGGGGCACATCGGCAGCACATTAAATGTGTTTGTACGACGGTGCTAGAGGATAAACTCAACCACTATACACCTTTCCACCTCCTGTGTGCCACTGTGGTGACCCCTTTTGTCTATAAAAGGAGGCCCGAGGAGTACTGGAGGGGGATTCGGATCTTTGGAACTAGAGACAGACCATAGCTAGTTCAAGAACTCAAGAACACTCAAATATACATCAAAGCAGGAGTAGGGTATTACGCGTCTTTGTGGCCCGAACCTTGGTAAACGATCTTGTGCTGACCGCCAGACCCACTCTTTGCACAACCCCGCGCCCGCCAACCGTAGAAGGGATCCCAGTGATTCCATAGGTGTTGTTTCCATTGACACCAGTCGCTCACTAATTGATCTTTACGGTGCTTTTTCTATCAATTTGAGAAACTTTATCGATAGAGTAGTAGTATAGGCCATACTTTCTTCGCTTTTTGGTTCTCGTGAAGTATCCTTCCTTCCTACAACCAATAGGGAAAAATCGTTGTTTTTACGATCCCTATGTAGAAAGCCCTTTTTCTAGTATTTACTAGAAAATTTGATCCTCTCTTTTGTTCTTTCTATAGTGGAGATAGCCGCATGTAATGACAGATCACGGCCATATTATTAAAAGCTGACGGTAAGAAGGGGTTTCGTTCTAGTGCCCAGAAATAATATTCCAAAGTCTTTGTATGCTCTCCATTGCCTGTGTGTATAAGGCGAATGTTATAGAGTATATAACTTTGATCATAGGCATTGATTTCTAGTTGCGTAGCTTCATAATAATTTTGCAAAGCTTTCGCATAATTTCCTCCGGAATGATCCAACATCCGTTACGGTCGTTCATTCTATTCAAAAAATCTCTATTCCAAAACCGTACATGAGGTTTTCATCTCATATGGCTTCTCCCTTCTGTACATAATAGTACTAAGTGAAATAATCTATGGAATCAACATAGAATTAGTCCCATCTCATTATGAACTGAAAGGGGCTGGTATTTTTCCAAAAAATCTCTAGCCAACCTTCCCATAAGAGGTTTTTCTTAACACCAATGAATTCTATTAATGCTAGAGGAAAATGATAGATCCAATAATTTCTTTGTTCTCAAAGCCTCCTATTTAGAGGAATTAGCTACTTCAACGATCTTTGATGCTTATAGGGGTATCCAAAGTACAAACCCGATGGTTGTTTGTTATCCCAACCATTCTTCCTAGCCTTGATAGCGATCAACAAAGGGGTAACTTCTAACAAAGTTTTTCTATTGTTGATTCCTATTTCTAGGTGTAGTGCTTTTCTCCCCTATGCTGCCTACGGATACTAATAGAGTATGATTGGCATGTAATCCATACCATACCATATACTGTAGGTGTAACCTTTCGCTCAATACTCAAATCTACAATTGAAGTATCTGAAGCCGCATCAATCGAGGATACACGACAAAAGGAATTGTTAGTCCGCCTCACCTTCCTGGAGCGTGGGTTTGTTTTCTTTACAAATTTGGTTCTCTCTATTCCAACCCCTTCTATTTTTCGTAAGACTGAGGTATAGGTAGGGATAAAAAAGCAAAAAAAGAGTCAAATCACACCATCTCTATAATAAGTAAATGCTATTTTTCTCCTGAGGTTGTCGGAATTATTCGCAATAAAATATTGGCTACAATTGAGGAGGTCTTATCAATGAAATTTCCATTTACACGGGATCTAGGCATAATTCCCAACCCATTCTATATAGAATTGTTTTCATTCCTTCACAAAATAACATAAAAACAAACACATTCGATTCTTGTAATTATAAATAGATTGATCCATATGCTCTACTCTAAATCCATATGCTTTAAATGGATAAGAGAGACATGGATTTTCCGGTCATCTCAAATTGTATCGTTTTACTTCTGCTTGGACACGAAGAGATATGAAATATTTGACTAAGACTGGATTTCATTCCACTTTCCTATTTCTGAACAACAACTTATGTTATCAACTATTTCGTGTTGTCAAAGTTATTAATTGTCTCATACCCTATTTTTTATTTCGATAGTATGGTGTAGCGTATCATATGCAAACGGGATTCTAAGGTTTCTTTATTTTATTATGCAATAAGAAGAATTCTTCCATTTTCTTTTTCTTTAGTTGCGGGAAAACCCAAATGAAAACTTTTATTTTATAGCGAGCGCAATTTCTAGTAAAAAATCCTGTATCCTTCCACTTAGATCAAAAGGAAATTGTCCAATAGAACTATGGAACCCCCGAGTGGTTGTGGTTGTACCTGTACTACAGGAATAAGAAAACTCGCTATTGACTCAGTTTATTTTCCATAGTAAGTTATGTAGGAGAGATGGCCGAGCGGTTCAAGGTGTAGCATTGGAACTGCAATGTAGACTTTTGTTTACCGAGGGTTTAAATCCCTCTCTTTCTGTTTTTTTAATTCATCAACGTCAAGGATCACAATGTATCAAATCAAATAAAAAAATTCTAGAAATAATATAATATCTTATATTATCTTATTTTGATTTAATAGAAATTAGAAATTCTCTATAGCAAATTACTGTGGTATGTAAAGTACACATAGAGGAAAAAAGAAAAAAAAGTATCCTAATCCTAGGGTTAATCAATTTTAGCTAGTTGATGGGAAAATACGAATTAATGGTAATGGTCTTACGGCGATTTAGTTCGGGGAAATGGGAAGGAGAAGAAAATTCTATGAACCTTTCCTTTTTTGTTAAGTTCAAGTCCGATGAGAGTAATATTCTACAACTAACAACTCATTTATTTTGAGACCGACACACTTCCTGTCGGGGAGACGACACCTATGGGATCACAAGGAATCCCTACTACGGTTGACTGGGCACGGGCTATGCAAAGAGCGGGTTTAGAAGATCAACACGGGGGCGGGGGGGGGGATTTTATCCAGGTTTGCGCCGCAAACGATGCGTAATACCCTAGTCCTGCTTTGGTGTATATTTGGTGTTCTTTTGTTCTTGAACTAGCTGCGGTGCATGACTAGCCAAAAAAGTCCGAATCCTTCCTTGGTACGCCTCGGGCCTCCTTTTATATGTGAAAGGCGCTGCCACAGCGGCACACCGGAGGTGGAAAGTGTCTAGAGTCTACAAGTTTATCTCCTCACATCATAGGACAAACGCATTTAATGCGGTGCCGATGTGTCCTCTTGCTTTATCGGGGACAGCAAGGAAGCTCATCTCATTTGTCGCCGCCTCGCCTCGCTTCGATGCGCGTCCAAGCTGACGAGGCATGCAGCGCCATGTTGGCTGGCTGGCTGCTGCGCTGGTGCAGTGGCAGAGTCTTCTCGAACATCTGCATGCCACCATGTAGGTGCTTGCCTAGTTGGCCTAGAAGTTGCATGCTCCACGTAGGTGCGTGCCTAGTTGGCAGGCTGGCTGCTACATCAGAACGGCCATGGGGCAGTGAAACCTTGGTAAGTGTGGGCCTGGTCATGGCACCACAGATGTCCCCGGCAAGGGTCTTGTCGGGGCCCCAACAAGGATCTTGCCAGGGTCTTGTGGGCGTCCCCGGCAAGGGTCTTGCCGAGGGGCCTTCATCTTCTGATTCTCATCTAGGCTTACAGGCCTTTGGTTTCCACAAAGATCTGCATGCCACCATGCAGGCGCTCCCGAGCCTCGGTCTTGACATTGTCGACAGCGTCATGACCCTCAGGCTCAATGGTGGCGGTCTTGCTAGTGTTGGGTAAGTTGCCCTGGAAGGATCTTGCCGGGGCCACGTAGGCCGCCCGGGCAAGGCTCTTGCTGGGGGAAGCCAATCTTGTTCCCTTCACTCTTCACGCCTCTGGTCTCAGCGCCGCTCTGGTAGTCTTGTTCCTTGCTCCTTCTGCCCTGCCAAGTGTGGCCGCAGGTGTGGCTACAACTGCCCGTGCACAAGTAGAGGGATACAGAAGGCCCCTACTTTTGTACACCGACACTTCCTATGTAGGATTTTATTTACTAGTACTTTATATTCCAACGTGTCAATCACCAAATGCTTTGGCAATTTCCCCGGCTCCGATGAAGCAATGTAATTTTAAACCAGACCTTTTGATCTTTGGTTATCTTTCGTCGTAATAATATCTCGCAGTTTGCAACGAAAACTTGGTATATTGACTATACGGCCATTAACTAAAATATGTCTATGGTTGACTAATTGGCGGGCCCTAGGAATGGTTGAAGCCATACCTAATCGAAAAAGGATATTATCCAAGCACATTTGAAGTAATTGTAGTAAAACCTGGCCTATTGACCTTTTTGCTTTTCCAGCGATATGTACATATCTAAGAAATTGTCGTTCCATCAGACTATAATGAAAACTCAATTTCTCTTTTTCTTGAAGATGAATAAAATATTGCTCCTTTTCCCCATAATTAAATTTTTTTAAGATTACTTCCGGACTTAGGTGTTTTTCTAGTGAGTCCTAGTAAAGCTCCCAGACGGTGTATCTTTTTTAAACGAGGTCCTCGATAACAGGACATGAAGACTGCATTTTTATTTTATTGAAATTTCATTTTACACAATTAATTTCATTGTATTATATTACAGAATAGATCAAAATGAAAAATGAATTAAACTACATGATAAACAGAGTAAAATCAACTAAAGTACCCCAAAAAATGGAATTTCATCAAAATCTTTATTTTTTGTATATAAATTATTTATTTAATTGTTTTGTATATATACAAAAAATAAAGATTTTGAACCGATGACCCTCGCATTACAAATGCGATGCTCTAACCTCAGAGCTAAGTGGGCTTACATAACGGAAATAGTGTAACAAATAGAAATAGGTATAGTATAGGAAGTCTATAAAATCTCAGATATTAGTTATTAATCTTAGCTATTACCTAGTTCTAAATTTGAAGTTATACTTATAAAAATAAATTTTAAGTTATGAAATTACACAAGGAATCCTGGTCTCAAAGAAGAGGGAAATGGGGATATGGCGAAATCAGTAGACGCTACGAACTTGATTGTATTGACCCTTGGTATGGAAAGCTGCTAAGTGGTAACTTCCAAATCCAGAGAAACCCTAGAATTAAAAAAGGCCAAATCATTGTTTTGAGAAAACAAGGGGTTCTCGAACGAGAATACAAAGGAAAAGGATAGGTGCAGAGACTCAATGGAAGTTGTTCTAATGAATCAAGTTAATTACGTTGTGTTGTTAGTGGAATTCCTTCTAATTCTAAATTAGAGAAAGAGGGGTTTTATACCTTATACATTTAATAAACACGTATAGATACTGACGTACCAAACGATTAATCACGGAACTCATATTATATTATAATTATATATAATATAGGTTCTTTATCTTTTTTAAAAATGAAATTAGAAATGATAATGATTATGAAATAAAAAACTCATATCATAATTTTTTTCATTATTGTGAATCCACTCCAATTAAATATTGAATAATCAAATTCTTCAATTCAAGTTAAAAGTTTTCGAGATCTTTTAAAAAGTGGATTAATCGGACGAGGACAAAGAGAGAGTCCCATTCTACATGTCAATACTGACAACAATGAAATTTCTAGTAAAAGGAAAATCTTTCGACTTTATAAGTTGTGAGGGTTCAAGTCCCTCTATCCCCAAATCCTCTTTTACTCCCTAACTATACTATATTATTATTATTATTTATGCTCTTTCTTTATTTTTATCAATGGGTTTAAGATTCATTAGCTTTCTCATTCTACTCTTTCACAAAGGAATTCGAAGAGAACTCGATGGATCTTATCCTATTCATTGAATATATTTCTTTTTTATTAGAGTATCGGCAAGAAATCTTTGTTATTCACTCTATTTTTAAGTTTTATTTAAGTAAACCATGCACAATGCATAGGACTACCCCCCCCCCCCATTTTCAAATATAAAATTTGAAATACTTTAATTAATTTTTAGTCCTTTTAATTGACATAGATACAAATACTCTACTAGGATGATGCACAAGATCCACCGAATAGGTATTGATCCAAATACCTCGAGATGGATTGTGATACATATTCATTAATAATATTTATTCATCTAAGTGGATAAATCTATAATATAAATATAGAGGCACTTCTTTTTGTTTCTAAAGAAGTTTTAAAATATATCTTTTCTTTATGATAAAGAAGGGGGTGAGATTCCCATTTAATTTTTTGCGTTTCTTAATTTTGTATTCCGCTATTCCGACAAACAGTTTTTTAGTCTTGCTTATCTTTATCTTATCTTATTTTCCTAGTTGTGCTCAGTAATGTGCACAGTACAAAGTTCCTGGTAGAGAACTTCTTTGAGGCATCCTATATTTTGTTCATATGAAGGAAATTAATATGCGATTTTCAAATAGGGGAATCCAAATGAAACCCTTTTTTACTCAGTCTATCTGGAATGCTTTTGTATAATTATGAGTTAATTATAAATAGGTATTCCGTTTCATCTAGGAAAAGAACCTAAAAATATTCCTTGACTTGAATAAAATCTGGAGTTGTGTTGTATAAGTGAGCATGAATTTCTTATCATTCAATGAGCATCTTGTATTTCATAAAAATTGGGGGTTATATAATCCTTACGTAAGGGCCAGCATATCCAACTTTCAGGCATTGGGATATGTTTAAGGAGCGGATGATTATCGTAAGAGATTCCCACCATATCATAAGATTCGCGTTCTTGAAAATCGACACTTCTCCAAATCCAGAAGACAGACGAAATTCTAGGATTATCCTTTTGGGCAAAGACTTTTATGAAGACTTCTTCTGGATTATCTATACCATATTGTATTCTCGTAAGATGATACACGCTAGCTAAAGATCCACCGGATGTTACATCATAAGCACATTGGGAGCGTAACCATATACATATAAAATGACAGTAATGGAATCCCAATCCCCTACTTTTATTTGTAAAGTCTCTATTCCTCGGTGATCAAAGCCCAAAGATCTATGAACCACCTCATGTTTGACTAGCCAATTAGATAACAAACCCTACTGCATTGTCTTCATCTCTCCCTCTTTGTATAAATATTTCACATTTCGGATGCAAGTTTGAAAGATTGCCCTGCTTTTTATTTTTCTACACAAAAGAGCCCCCCTCCTAATTCACTCATTTGTAGGATATATCTAATGTAGATAGTGATTGATAGATCAATTCTTGCTCATAAGTTCCTCTATGAGTACTGTGCCTAACATAAAGTTTGTGACTGGTAGTAAAACATTAATTTTTATTTTGAGATAGAGTTTGATCCTCAACTATTTCTTGCGATATCTTCTTACGAAGTTTTGTTAGGGCATCTATAACTGCCTCCAGTTTAGGTGTGCAGCCCGGCAAGTAGACATGCATAGGAATTAACTTATCAACTCCCCGGACAGTACTATAGGAATCCGTACTAAACATTCCCCTTGTAATAGTACATGCTCCCATAGCAATGACATATTTTGGTTCTGGCATTTGCTTGTATAATCTCACTAAAGAGGGAGCCATTTTCATTGTTACCGTACCGACTGTTAAAATTAGTCCTACTTGCCTAAGACTTGATCTTGGTACCAATCCATAACAATCAAAGTCGAATCGTGAGCCTATTAATGAAGCAAATTCAATGAAACAACAACTAGTACCGTATAGAAGGGGCCATAAACTAGAGAGTCTTGACCAATTCGAAAGATCATTTGGTGTAGTTGAAATAACAGAATTGGAACTTCTTTGGTCAAGTAAGGGAAACTCAATCAAATTCAGAGTTGTCTCAATAGAATCTTTTCCTTCTTTTGTTTCTAAATGTTTTGTTAAGACCATTCCAAGGCTCCTTTTCGCCATGCATACACTAAACCAACAACTAAGATAAGCATGAAGATCAAAGCTTCGATAAAAACGGATACACCCATTATGTCGAAACTCATTGCCCAAAGGTATAGAAAGACGGTTTCCACATCAAAAACAACAAAAAACGAGCGCAAACATATAATAGCGTATTCGGAATTGTACCCAAGCCCCTCTCATGGGTTCTATACCCGATTCATAACTAGAAAGCTTCTTTGGTCCTTCACTAACCGGGGCTAAAAGTCTTGAAATCGAAAATGCCAAAATAGGAATAAAGCTTGCTATTATTAGAAATGTCCAAAAAATATGATATTCGTGAAGCAGAAACATAATGTACTCCCATTAATGTGGAATAGGCGGAACTTAAATTAGTCAATTCAATTCAGCATTGTCAATTTATCCAAAACTTCTGCCTTTTCCTCGCTGAAACAAGAATCTTTTTTGTTCAAACAAAAGCGCTTAGTTTAGCCTTTGTTTCCTCTATGCTGCATCTTCTTTAAAGATTCATCCAATGGAATGCCAACTCCCTTTCTTTTGGATTTCCATTCTATTTGGATATGCTCTATGTAGATCTAATTCTTATATAAAGAAAACTTTCTCGTTTCACTATGTCTCGCTTTCTCTAGAATCTCTAGAAAAAAGAATAGCTCTATCCTTTATTTAATATTTAATAATGAAATAATAAGAGACTATTAAATAAAAATGAGAATACAACTAAACTAGAACCGAATTAAGATAGTAGGACTAATCTATGCAGTATAATTAATGAGAAGTAATACGATAAAATAAAAATAAATTACTCTATTTTAGAACTATGAGACAAAATATTTTGTTTTCTTATTTACTCTTTACTTAAAGTCGATTGATTTACATATTGTATCAATAAACAAAGTAATAAATATACTTGAAACAAAGTAGGAATTCGCAAAATGGATAAAATCATTGCAGTTATTATAGGGAAGTCTACAGATATCCTATTTGAAGGAGGATGGGATTCAAATCAGGGAAAGGATCCTTCCTTCTATTGATTTGATAGAAATTCGTTTTTCTTTTCCTCTTTGTATGATTTTGATTTTCGATGAATGAGCCTTTGGTAATGCTTTTATCTCTATTCTATGTCGCACGCGCCTATCCAGTCTATAAACAAATACTAATGAGAAAATGAAAACTATACTAAACTAAAGAAAACATAGGATATAGATCCTAAAATCTAAAAAAGGGCATATTAGGGCTATATGGATTCGAACAGTAGACCTTCTCAGTAAAATAGATCAAACGGATTATTATCGAAATGATTTGAACTGTTTCAAAGACCCAACATGCATTTTTTGCATTGGGCTCTTTCGTAAACTGATTTAAAGATTAGTTAGTCCACCATAGTTTTTCTTTACGGAAAGATAATGGAATGGCTCCCTATGCTCTGATTGTTTTTTGTATTATGATCTATGTAGGAGCAATAACAAAGTGTTTCAAAGTAGGATTACCTAGATTTAGGTCTGCCTCCAGTCTAAATTAAATCAACCTAAGTGAAATGGTGCCTCTATCGTTCCACTACTAGAGTTAACTATGAGACTTCATACACCTTAAAGTTCATAGAACGAAAAGAAGATTTTTGGAGGCCCTTATCCTCATTACGCTTAGCATTTAGTGGGCTGGATATTTACCTTACCAACTAGAAAATCCATAAGGGTTCTATTTGATTAGGCACCTAAATTGGCACCTGAATCAGACTCAACCGACTGTTTGTCAGGCTACTGTTCTCCTATTCTCTCAAATCTATGAAGTAAGACATCGATTTTGCAATCAGATCAATTATGTTCATTGCATAATAAGCTCCTTTGAAAAGCATTGGCGCATGTGTAAACGAGTTGCTCTACCGAACTGAGCTATAGCCCTTATTAGAGATATCTTAACATATAGATAATATCTTCACAAGATGAATATTTTCTAATGCAGAGGATACCCCTTTGATCTGTATCTGTTTAGTATTTAGTTTAGTATTTAGTATATAACAGACTAATAATAGAGTGGTATTGCTTAGAAAAGGGATTCAATATATAATCGATCGATATAATGGGTCTTCCTTTGTGGCGATAAATTGCCTACTTAACTCAGCGGTTAGAGTATTTCTTTCATACGATAGGAGTCATTGGTTCAAATCCAATAGTAGGTAAGTAGGTAGAAAAATTACTAGATAGCATTGGACTTACTTCGCTTTGCTATCTAATAACTTTTTCTACTCCTCTTCCATTTTTCTTTGTATCAACTATAAACCACTGGATTGTCTGCAATTGGATGGGGAATCCAATTGATAGCCTCGATTTGTATCCTAGCTCGTCTGAGAGCGAGATTCGCTTCAACCAAATCTTTCGCACCCAGAGCTTTACTCAAGTTAGCTTCGGCTAATTCAAGTGCCTTTTGAGCTTCTTCCGGATCAATATCACTACCCAAATCCGCATCATTTCCTACAATGATGATCTCATTATTAACTATTCTCGCAAAACCGCTCCACAGAACCGCTACTAACCATTGGTCGTTGAGGATGTGTATTCTCAAAGGACCCATATCTACTGCTATGTTAACGGGGGCGTGAGTTGGTAATACGCCAATTTGGCCACTATTAGTGGATAAAATGATTTCTTTCACTTCACAATCCCAAATAATTTGCTTAGGAGTCAGTACATAAATATTAAATTTCATTTCCGCGATTTGTTCTCCTCTTCTAAGGTTATAGCTTTCGTGCTAGCTTCATCGATGTTACCCACCAAATAAAAATCCTGTTCAGGTAGGCCCTCTAATTCTCCAGAAAGGATTAGTTGAAATCACCTAATAGTTTCCGCAAGAGCAACATACTTTCCTGGAGAACCAGTAAAAACTTCTGCCATAAACAACGGTTGTGATAAGAAACGCTCATTTTTTCTTGCTCTTGCTACAGTTAAACGATCCTCTTCTGATAATTCATCCAAGACAAGAATTGCGATAATGTCCTGAAGTTCTTTGTAACATTGTAAAGTTTCCTTAACTCTTTGTGAAGTTTCATAATGTTTGTTGCCAATGATCCGAGGCTGTAACATAGTCGAGGTTGAATCTAAAGGATCTACTGCTGGATAAATACTATTGGAAGCTAATCCTCTGGAAAGTACGATAGTAGCATCCAAATGTGCAAACGGTTTGGCAGGGCTGGGTCGGTCAAATCGTCAACAGGTACATAAACTGCTCGAATCAAAGTTATAGATCCCTTTTTAGTAGAAGCAATTCTTTGTTGCAAAGAACCCATTTCTGTACTAACAGTAGGTTGATAACCCACTGCGGAGGGCATTCTCCCTAATAAAGCGGATACCTCTGATCCTGTTTGAACAAAACGAAAGATATTATCGATAAATAAAAGCATGTCTTGCTTATTAACATCTCGGAAATATTCTGCCATAGTTAGGGCAGTTAAACCAACTCTCATATGAGCTCCTGGTGGTTCATTCATTTGGCCATAGACTAGAGCTACCTTTCTTTCCTCAATATTTTTTCATTAATTACTCCGGATTCCTTCATTTCCATATAAAGATCATTCCCTTGATGAGTCTATTCCCTTACTCCACCCAATACGGATATGCCCCATGAGCTTTAGCAATGTTATTGATTAATTCCATGATCAGTACTGTTTTACCTAATCTAGCCCCCCCCCCAAATAGTTCTATTTTTGCTCCACGTCGATAAGGAGCTAAAAGATCGATGACCTTAATACCTGTTTCAAAGATGGATAATTTTGTATATAACTTGATAAAGTTAGGTGCAGATCTATGAATAGGGAACGTTGCACTACTATCTACAGGACCAAAATTGTCAATAGTCTCCACAAGAACGTTGAAAATTCGTCCGAGAGTAGCTCCATCGACCGGAACAC
Source organism: Triticum aestivum (assembly GCF_018294505.1). Taxonomy (NCBI): domain Eukaryota; kingdom Viridiplantae; phylum Streptophyta; class Magnoliopsida; order Poales; family Poaceae; genus Triticum; species Triticum aestivum. The sequence continues at coordinate 356,628,187 of NC_057812.1, read as the reverse complement.
TAGGAGGAGCTCGCGTGTCAATCACGCCCATTCCTCTCATCAACCCGTCTGTAGCACTCATAGCTACATCTCTAACTCAATTATTTCCTAATAATTGTTGTACCTCACAAGTCACATTGATTTGCTTATTTGCAGTGTCTCTACTCTGTACTGCCAAAGCATTATAAATATAAGGTAACTTGCCTGGGGGAAAAGTGACATCCAACACAGGTCTAACAATTTGATCGATATGACCTGTACTTTTTTCTTCAATTGTGGAAACCCCGGGAGGAGAAGTGGTAGGATTGGTTCTCATAATTATCACATAATTAAATAAGGAATTTGTCGAAATTTTTCTTTTTTTATTGTTGAATAATGCCAAATCAAATCAAAAAATCCAAAAGTAAAAAGGAAATGAATTAGTTAATTCAATAAGAGAGAAAAGGGGACCACGACTTTTTGTTGCCCAAGCGAATCCCATTCAATCGTTTACTCATGGAATGAGTCCGTTGGAAAGTTCAATCAATCTTTTTTTAATATACATTTTTCCATTTGTGGAGGAACTATGCCTATTCTACTTTCCTATCTAGGACTTCGATATACAAAATATATACTACTGTGAAGCATAGATTGCTGTCAACAAAGAATTTTATTAGTTTTTAGTTAGGTATTTGCATTGAAAATAAGTGTCGGGGGAAACGACACCTATGGGATCACTGGGATCCCTTTTTGCTACGGTTGGCAGGCGTGAGGTTGTGCAAAGAGCGGATCCAGAAGCCAGCACGAGGATCGTTTACCCAGGATCGGGCCGCGAGGATGCGTAATACCCTAGTCCTGCTTTGGTGTATATTTGAGTGTTCTTGAGTTCTTGAACTAGCTACGATGCGTGCATCATCCAAAAAATCCGAATCCTTCTCCAGTGCACCTCGGGCCTCCTTTTATAGTCAAAAGGGGCTGCCACAGTGGCACACAGGAGGTGGAAAGGTATACAGTAATCGAGTCTATCTCCTGGCACCGTAGGACAAACACATTTAATGCGCTACCGACGTGCCCTTCTTGCTTTATCGGGGACAGCAATGAAGCTCGTCCCAGCTGTCACCACCTCGTTTGGCTTTGGCGCGCGTCCGAACTAACGAGGCGTGTAGTGCCACGTTGGATGGCTACTGAGTTGGTGCGCTGGCTGAATCTTCACAAAGATCTGCATGCCACCACGCAGGTGCTTGTCGAGTCGGCCTAGAGGCCACACGTCGCCATGCAGGTGCCTGCCTAGCTGGTGGAATTGGAGCTGCATGGGAACGACAGTGGAGTCTTGACAGAGGTGAGCCTGGCTGCGGCCCCGCGGATGTTTTCGGCAAGAGTCTTGCTGGGGCCCCAGCAAGGGTCTTGCCGCAACACCTTGGTCGTCCCTGGCAAGGCTCTTGCCTGGGGTCTTGTGGGTATGCTTGGCAAGGATCTTGCCGATGATCGTCGTCTTCTGGTCATCATCTAGTCTCGTGTGCTTCAGGTTTCCACAAAGATCTTCATGCCACCATGGAGGTACTTCTTGAGCCTTGGTTTCAATGTTGTCGACGGTGTCGTAACTCACAGGCTCAAGGGTGGCTGCGATGTTGGTGTTGGGAAAGTTGCCCCGACAAGGTTCTTGCCGGGTCTGCGGAGGCAGCCCCAGCAAGGGCATTGCCGGGGGAGTCCACCTCTCCCCTCTTCTCTTCGTGTTTCTGGCTTGGCATTCTTCTGGTAGTCTTGTGGCTTTGCTACCTTCGTCTGCCCCGCTAGGTGTGGCAGTAGGCGCAGCTCCAACTGCCCGCGCACAAGTAAAGGGGTACAAAATAGGACCCCTCCTTTTGTGCACTGACAGGAGCCCCCGGGCTGGGCCATACATAAGCGCGACGCGTTGTTGGGATAGGCCCAAAACAGTGCACGAGCATGCGGGGCCGAGTTTTACTGTTGTAACTCCCTCGCCCGTCGCACTTCCCCATGACCCGCGTTTGAATGGAACTGGCACGCTTCACACTTGGTTACTAGCGCAGTTGCATCCTGGAGGGCGGTGGGCCAGAAGAAACGTTGCTAGAACGCTTTGCCGGCAAGAGCCCTTGACCCTATGTGGGAGCCACACATGCCTCCATGTATCTCTGCCAAGAACCTCAGCCCGTCCTCTCGAGGAATGCACTTCAATTTCACACCGTTCAGTCTTCTCCTATAGATGGCATCATCCACGAACTGGAACATGCTGGACCGACATGGTACTTTCTCCGCTTCTTCCTGCTCCCCGGGGAGCTCTCCTGTTTCACTACAAAAAAAGACACATCCGTGACATTTTGGGCCGAACGATTTTTTTTCTGTCATACTCATGACACTTCTATGACAATAATTGTGAAAAAACATGGTATCATCATAGATGTGGTGGGGTCCTACTTCTATGACAAAAAATCATGATAGAAAATGGGCTTTTCATCTTGGGCGGGCCGGAAACGCTACTGCATGACATTCTTTGGGCCGTCCATGACGGAAAAAACCATGGTAGATATCAGGGTGTTCCTGATTACGGTGGGTGGTTGGGGCCGAGTGATGTGAGTTTCTCTCGTACACGCACGCGAGGCGTTGGGCTCTAACTGAACCCGAGCGATTGGACTGCAGGCTACGCATTACTGAACCCGAGCGATCGATCGATGGCTGTTAACTAAACCCGATCGAGCGATTCATTCGCTACTGCTACTAACTGAAGCCGATCAATGCTGCCTCTGGATGAAAAGTGAGCGTTGTTGGGGGGATGGATGAACAGTTCCTGGTGGGGGTGGATGAACAGGACCCCGTGGTGTTGCCTCTGGATGAACAAGGCCCCGATCGATCGAGCCGGTTGGGGCTGGATGAACAGGCCCCCATGGAGGGCTGGATGAACAGGACCACCCCGTGGAGAGGATGATGAATAGTAGATGGTGGAGGGCTGGATGAAAAGTAGGATGTGGAGGGGTGGTTGAACAGGAGCTCGTGGAGAGGGCTGGTTGAACAGTAGCCGGTGGAGTAGCGCACAGTGGAGGCTGGATGAATAGGAGCCCGTGGATGAACAATGGCAGGTGGAGGCTAGAGGAGGTTGACGGTGGCTGAACAGTAGCTCGTGGAAGCTGGAGGGGGTCGATGGTGGAGATGAACAGTATCCCGTGGACTCCTGTTTTGCGGTACGCCACACCCCTCTTGATGAACAGGACCCTCGTTTCCACCGTGGCGCTCCAACACAAGTCCGTTTCCTCCGTCTTGCGGTATGCCACACCCCTCCTGATCAACAGGACCCCTGTTTCGACCGTAGGAGGTCCGCTTCCTCCGTTTTGCGGTACACCAGACCCCTCCCGATGAACAGGACCCCGTTTCGAACATGGCCGGTCGAACACAAGGCCGTTTCCTTTGTTCTGCAGTATGCCAGGCCTTGTTTCCATCGGCTGTTCCGTCCAAGCCCTCCCGATGAACACGACGATGCATTCCGTTCCGACCCAGCCGGTTGGCTCCCCATGAACACGATGACGATGCAGTTTCTCTGTTCCAACCCATGCATGTACACGACCCCTGGTCGTATGTATGCACGAGTAGGCGTTCGAGACCCTGCCCGTATGTATGTTTGTGGCCGTATTTTCTTTCCTGCACACTGGCCGTTGTACGTACGTGTAGATGCTATGTGCGCACATCTACATCGACTAGTATGTACGTACACGTTCGCAACCAGAATGACAATGCTACGTACACTTCGACCCGGTGGGTCCCGACTGTCAGGCACTTCCTTGCGTGCGAAGATGTAGCTGGTGGGTCTAAGCAGTTAGGGGGTGAATCGTGTTTTTTGCCCAGACGCACTTCTTTGCGTGCAAAGACGTAGCTGGTGGGTCCCAACAGTCAGGGGGAAATGTTTTTTTTTGTGAAATACGGTGGCCCGTCCGGTGGGTCCCCGCTGTCAGGTTGAGGAATAATTATTTTGCGCGTAATGAGGAGGCACTTCCTTGTTGTGGCCGTGGACCCAGCTGTTAGCCTCTCCATGTAAGTTGTTCCTTGACACGGTTGACCACGCCACGCCAAGAGCACCAGGGCGGTGGACGACGGCGAGGCCTAGGAAGGGGACGATGCAGAGTCGGGCAAGACACGGCAGTGGAAGCCCGTGCAGAGAGGAGTATGAGGGTTCACTGGTTCAGCTGCGGTGTGAGGCTGCCATCGCTGCAGGGCCTGGCCAGCGGTGGGAATAGTAGGGGGTGGTGAGGCCTCCGCGGCAGCACAGCCGGCCACGGGAGGCAGGAGCATGCGGCAGGATTGGCGCTGCTTTGGGCGGCTGGAGCAAGAAGACCAGAGGTTGAAGAAGCACTATGGCCGTTGGATGGACATCATATGGTCACTGGAGCTAGAATTGTTCATCTTGACTAAGTTGACAAAGCACTCCATCCCCGTCAACTTAGTAGGCCCACAAGTCAGCCTCCCACCAAGGTGGGTCCCGACCAGCATGGGGAGTATTCATTTTTTTGTGCGTAATAAGGAGGCACTTCCGGTGGGTCCGAGCTGATAACGGGGGAACATTTTTTTTGCACAATACGGTGGCACCTCCGGTGGGTCCCAGCAGTCAGGGGGGAAACATTTTTTTCGTGAAATATGGTGGCCCGTCTAGTGGGTCCCTGCTGTCAGGTGGAGGAATCATTATTTTCTGCGTAATAAGGAGGCACTTCCTTGCTGCTGTCGTGGACCCAGCTGTCAGCCTCTCCACATACAGTCCATGTCCGATGGAAGTCGTTCCTTGACCGCCTTGACCACACCGCGCCGAGAGCACCAGGGCCGTGGATGACGGCGAGGCCTAGGAAGGGGACAACGCAGAGCTAGGGAAGACGCGGCAGTGGAAGCTCGCGCGGAGAGGAGTACGAGGGTTCACTGGTTCGGCTGTGGTGTGAGGCTGCCGTTGCCGCGGAATAACAGGGGGTGTGGGTGAGTAGAGGGATGGCCTGGCCAGCAGTGGGAGTAGTAGGGGGCGGTGAGGCCTCCACGGCATCACAGCCGGCCATGGGAGGTAGGAGCACGCGGCATGACCGGCACTACTTTGAGCGGCTGGAGCAAGAAGACCAGAGGTTGAAGAAGCAGTACGGCCATTGGATGGACATCATACGGTCACTGCAACTAGAATCATTCATATTGACTAAGTTGACAAAGACCTTGGTATGCGTCAACTTAGTAGGCCCACAGGTTAGCCTTCGAAACGGTGCACCTAGATGTTAGGGGGAGTAATCAATTTTTGGGCGGCTGAAGCAAGAATATCCGAGATTGAAGAAGAAGCACGACATCCGTTGGATGGACATCCAACGACCACAACTGCCAGAACCGTGTGTTGTTGACAAAGCCTTGCATACGCGTCAACTTAAAAGGCCCACAAGTGTGTGGCAGAGAACATATAGCCCATTTGCGATTTGTAAGAATGTACAACCCATTTTTTAATTCTAATGGAATTTACTACAACCCATTTATAGTTTGTTAAAAGTATAACCCATTTTCTAGCTAGGACAACGATTAATAATTTCAACCAACCGCTCAAAAGAGAATTAAAAAAATTCACACATTTTTATGGGATCCGAAATATTTTTATCTGAAATTTCTAGTTAGATTAAATATAATTTCAAAATAAAGTTGTATCACGTTAAAACCCAACGAAATATTGCACGCGCAACAAGTGAAGAAATTAAAAATTTCAAATTCCAAAAATAATATATTTTTTAAACTAATGATGCGTTTGGTGCATATATTTATAGTTACTGCCCAGTTATTATAATTACATCCCATTTATTATTTCTTAAATTCCATTTTCTTGTTAAGCCTAATGCATACCTTCTAGGAAAGTTTGCAGCCCAGCGGGGCGGAGAATAACAAGTTGACCCGGATATTGTGTACAACTGTTGGCCCAGTTGCATTGCTGATGTTGAAAAAAGGCCTGTGTAGTACAGTACAACCTAACATGGCTACTCAGCCCACATTCAGCGACGCCGGAAAGGCCCAAACAAGGCTTCTATACAACTTTTTGAAGTCACTGAGCTCCATTAATTACTTAAGAAAAAAGTTAGATTACACTGGAACCCAATTAAAAGCTGTCACTAGCAAAGAAATAATTCAATGGGTCCCACTTGTGCGTGTGTGCGTGTGTGTGTGTGCGTGTGTGTGCGTGAGAGAGAGAGAGAGACCCATCGGTCGATGCTCGTAAATACATCTTTCAGCCATATGCATTGTTGATGCTCAGTAAAAACTTATATAGTTGACACAATCATATAGAACATCATAGCACACTGAACTTGCATACAAAAATTTCACGTAGGCGGCACAATCAGAATGGAAGCAGTGGATCGCTACGGGTAGGGCTATGTTGAAACCAACGAACTCATACATAATGGTTCATTCCTTGAATGTTGTGCAAAGAAAACAGACAGACAACACAATAAGTTCTGCTAGCACATTAAGTTGACGTACAAGCCTTTCTAAAAAAACTTCAGGTACAAAATTAGAATAGGTCACAATCAAATGTACTGGCACATCAGTGCTTCACACCCATAGCTCGGATTTAACTAGTATCTGACAAGATTCAGTTGTTACCTCAAATTAGAGCACATCCAGGCAGCCATCACTGCCTCTTCTCCCAAAGAAGCAGTGGCCTCCGCCGCACGATGGAGTAGGCCCTGTGCCATCCATCATTCCGAGCAGCACGGGGAAAGTCTGATGTTGACTCCTGTAATGGACGCCGTCAACGGACCCTGGCAGCAGCAGTGGCGGTAGGACTTCGATTGATGGATTGACCACTTCTTCGACATGGACGAACACTTGATACAGGTACATCCCTAACATGGTCCGCAGAGGCCTTGGTGGCAACGAATAGTACAACCCCGGTTCCTGCACCGGTATCTCAACACCAATCACCTTTGGTATGGTGGACGGCTTCTTCATCCATGCCATAACCGTCAGAGCCCAGCTGTCTGGAGGAACAAACATACTTACGAGCTCACCTCCAAGGTCGTTGATAAGCTCATTCATGGACTCGTTGTTCCAAGCACGTCGAGGCATGCCATGGAAGGTAAGCTTTGTTAAAAACTCAAGCTCAGACGGCACTAAGCCCCATCCTGGGTGCCACCGATCAAAGCTCACTAGCGCGCCATCGCAGAACAAACGCTGGGAAGATTCGAACACACGACCAAAGTCGAAAGTTGTCCGGAACCTGACGATGAAATCAGCCGACGGCGGAAAGACTTCGACGAGCAAGTCACTTATTTGGATGCCGTGCGTAATGCTAAGAGCTTTGACAAGGTCGTCCGGCGAGACAGGAGGCCAGTCGCCATTGATGGTTACCATCAGCACTTTGCCAGCAAACTGGTCGTCAAGCACCACCATGCCACTGTTGAGCGACAGCACGCAGCGACTGAAGGCAGGACAGACCTCAGGATCTCTGGCTCGGAGATCCACGTTGACCGGTGACATGATAGTGGCTTGAGTACAGGGAGTACAGGAGGGGGATTTGGGGAACTGGAGTAGGAATCAAGATTCCGGAGGTGGGGGAGGGGCGGGAGATTGGGGATGAAAAGGTAGGTTGAAATTCAAACATGCGCCAATATGCTCTCGGTGCGCAAGCACATGAAAACACCAGTGGTGCCCACATGTCGGCCTAAGAGTCCTTATTATTTCTTTTTTGGAGAGCCCGGCCTTTTTTTGAGGATCTTTTGAGAGCCCGGCCTGAGAGTCATAATTGACCTGTTTGGCATTGCGTTACTACTCGACCCATATTCAACGACACCTCACTGGCCCAAACAAGTGTACATCATCGAAAAGACACTGAGCTCAAATTATATAACATGAAAAAGGAGATACACGTTGTACACTAGAGAATGGTGATGCCCTCATTTAGCCCACCAGTAGTTAATGACAATAAACAGTTCTAAACAATGATATATACAACATTCAAACACTGACTAGTGACTACTACTGAAATAAACATCAAGACATGATAGTGCATAAGAAGTATTGCTACACCACCAAAACGCACCCATCTGAAGCGCTCAGACTCTCGTGATCCAGGCGAGAATGACATTCTAAACCGAGGCAACTATTACATAGTAAGAGTGACATAGACGAGGATGACCAAATGACAAGGAATATGCATAACAAAAGAAATAACTACCCATCCAGAACAAGAAGCAAAGACAACAAAGTCATTCGAAGAGATGATCCAACACCATCATAATTTGCAGCCCCCCTTCAGCGACCGATGATCCGGAGACACCAGTACTCCACCCTTTCAACGCAACAGCCCGATTACCTATCAACCTGAAGGCTTGAACCACATCACTGCCTGTCATAATTAAGACATCCAAGGATCAAAGTTAATCCGGATGCCTTTGTCATTCTCACCTTCTTTTGGCTACAGATTGTATCGTTGACAATCAGGGGAGTTTGCTCCTGAACTCCTAGGGCTCGTCATGTAGACACAGTTTTCCATAGCAAACAGAGCCTCTCTGCCATCAAGGTCCTTGCCAATGGTGATCTCCTGGTTAATCGTATAATTGAGTCCGAGAAACAGAGTGTGTGAACCAAGGCTGTTTACCCGCCTCCAACTAAAAAATCCTGAAGGCCCCAACAAGCTGGTATCCTGCTCATAGACGTAACAGCCACTGTCCGTATACTCACGTATTTCACGGTGCTTGTCTACAATGGGGTTTCTGCAATATAACTTTTCTGGCTCATGTGTCGGAATGATCATCAGTCTTTATTCGCCGTTTGATTGAGCGAGGAACCAGTTGTGCTTCCCTGTTTTTGGCAAAGGTGGTGTGATTACAAAGGGCAGTAACTATAGCGACACTATATCATATCAAAAAGGACATGCATTATTAATGTAAGATCAACATTATTCAGAGTATGAGTAGGATAATGCAAGAAACAGCATTGATATGTCCTTGCTGGAACTGGGAGGAAAATGCAAGGAAATGTCTACTGGGTTCGAAAATATAGAAGTGCCATGCATGGTTATACTCATGTTATCTTGCAATCGATTCTTCACAAGAAACTACCATGTCATGCATGTTATGGAATCATGTGCTGTCCTCACAAACAAATTCTTCAAGGTAACTAACAGACCATGCATTGTTATATACTCGTGTTCTGTGGGCAAATTTTTTGTGAGGATATTATTCTAGCCATTGATTGCTGAAGGGAAAATATAGGTATGTACACATGGTAAGCATTACAGGATTTCACTACTTCAAAATATAGAGTTCTCCATATGCACATTTACTTCCCTAATGTATGATTAGATGAAACCGACAGTGTGGTGCATGTTTCTACATCATGAAAATGAGGAAACCAACATGGCCATTGATACACACTCATATTTAGTAGTAGTATATAGATTATTGTAAAATAAGGAGAATATCCATATATTCCTAACCGTTTGATTGTTCAGGGGTACAAATTGGATGTAATGACATGATCACAATCGCATGAATTAACTCATTCCAAATATAGCTGATTTCCGGCGTCTCTAATACATTGCCATAGTTCTACTCAAATTTTGCTCAAACAGGGATATGCCAATCATCACAAAAAGTTCAAACAGTGTCATGGCGTCATCATTAACATGAGATGGAAACAACTTACACGCGCCGTCCCAGCAATACATGGTGCCATCTGCTTTGTCGATCGTGTAGATGATGCCATTGTGTTCAATAGCATCACAGAAGTGTGTATCAACTTCGACGATGATCCACTGCAAGATGAGTTGTCTCCAGCTAAAGATGGCACCGGCGTAAAGATAGGCGAGTCCGCGGTCGAACAAGGCAATTAGCTTGAAGTCTGCGTATTTCGCATGTCGTGTGGGCACTTGGAAGATTACAATCTTCTGCAAAATAAGGTCCGTCCAACTAACATGGTAATCTCGATGACTAGGACCGCGATGGTAAAACTCTATATAATCCAACGGAGGAAGGATAATCTCATGGGAGGTCTGGAAGTTCATGAGCACCAACTTTTTACCGTCTTCTCTGAAGGCACCGATCCAGTGGGAGTTCATGCCGACCCAGTACATACCTGCCAAGAAGTTTCGGGCGATGGTGATCGGATCGAAGTCAAGGGAAATGATGTACGGCAACCCACTACATACATGCAAAGAAATTTCGGCTAATGGAGATCAGACTGAAGTCGAGGGATATCATGTATGCCTCATTATCATGGTGAGCTAATCTCGCAAGACCAGATAGCAGCAAGCAGGGTGTCTTGAAAAGCTTTGGCCTTGCTTCGATGGTGGCCATGTGCATGCCCTTCGAGCATGCAGCCAGCCGTAGGGCCCTCGACATATCCATATACGAACAACAGAGGTCGAGTACGTCACTGGGGAGATTGCTCCAATCGTGGCTCATATGGATCCTACGCGGTTCACGTTTGTCCATGGTGGAGTTTGGAAGGTGGGGTTTTGGGGGGCTTGATTTACGGGGGAGAAGGCTGTCGGTGCTAGAGCGGCTAGCGGGGGAATAGTGGTACTGTGGGAGGCGAGCGAGGTGAGGGTATGCGAGGGCACAGTGAGATAATGAAGAGTGACCTCAGGATCTCCAGCAAAATAGAGATGGAGATGGAGTGGTGCTAGGGGAGAGGGAGACAAGGCGAGGCATGCTATACAGCAGCGATGACAGTGACTGCACAGTGCACAAGGTGAGGCTGACTTTGGTAACCCGGACACGCCGCCTGGACTGGTGTCACCTCGGGCGAGGGTCTTGTCACTTCACTGTGAGGACCGGATGAATAATAGTATTTTGACCATGAAGTGTACCAAAGTTGTACTACTACTACTAGTAGGAGTAGTAGGAATATGAGTACATTCCCGTGCTAGCGTGCCTTTGGGTTCACTTCATCCTCCAGCTATCATCCATATTGCGAGCAGAACCAAATTCTCATGCATGCGGAAGCGCGAAGAAGGACTTTTCTTTTTTGAGGATAACCGCATATTCCTTAACCGTAGTAGGAACATGAGTAGTACTCCCTCCGGTCCTCTTTTGTTTGCGCATAACTTTTTTAGTATTTCTCTAATTAGTCTGCGTATATACCCTTTTGCATGCGCCCATTTCCCTCCATGCCCTGCAATCACATCATTAAATACCATACGCATGAGCAGCTGCAGCCAGACTCCAGCCAATAAACTGCAGCATACGAGTGGGCCATTCTATGCGCGTGGGGGAGAGAAAAGAGCCCGTCCAATCCATTGCATGCAGCAGTGAAACCACCGCAGCTCTCCTCATGCATGCACATAATTTATCCCATTTAATTCTCCATCGGGAACTGATTTTCCTCGGCTTTTTCACTACTCCTTGATCTTCATTTGCATCCAAACCACACTGCATTCACATTGTTTTAACCTCTTCACATCCTCCTGGAGTAATTCCGAAGCCCCTATAAATAATCATCATCTTCAGTTAGACTAGCCATGTAATCCTAATTCTCCAAACCATAGCCCTCCGGTCCAGTGGTTCCAAATGGCGAAAGAGATAGAGATGCAGGTTTTTAGCGTCCAACATGTCCTCGTCGAAGGCTCATTGAGCATAGTTGCCACAGTCACTGACCACCCAAGGGTTGTTCGGAAGTGGATCAGCAATGTATCCAACTCCCTCCAAAAGGTCGAGAAGAATGTCAATGTCCCGACGCAGAGTACACTGAGCGTTCCACTGGGAAGATCCAACGCGCCGCTGTCCTTCAGTTGTGCCTCAAAGATGATGTTTTGGTGTACCAGATCATACATTCGCCCTCCATACCAGGTGAGCTTCACGATTTCTTGTATCGGGAGGACATATACTTCTGTGGGGCAGCCATTGCAGGGGACAAAGAGAAGTTGGAGCCGTACAACCTTGATTTGAAAAGCATCGCTGACCTACAAACCAGAATAAAAATTGTTGTAGAAGATTGTGATAAACCGACACCATCCCTATTCGATGTAGCAAATTTTGTGCACGAAACAAACCTTCAGAAGGGTGACGAGACACTGGTATTAAGGTCGTCTGGATGGGAGAATTATCCCTTGACGTACGAGCGGATACAATATGCTGCCCTCGATGCCCGTGTGAGTTTCGAGATAGCTACAAGGTCCAGAGAGCTTGTTGCGAAGCCATCTCCCACAGAAAATGAGAACAAGAGGAAGAAGAAGATGTTGCACCAGTAGTAGGGCATTATGGTTGGATGAACTATTTCCTCTCTTTTAAACAAAATATTCCCTCTCTATGTATATTGATATAGATGGACTATTTCGATGGTGTGCATGTCTTTGGAACAAGTAGTAGCGTGGGTCCGCTTGACTATAATGAACTATTTACCCGCCTAGCTTTCTCTCCTACTCCTTCCAGTGATCGGTATGCAATGCATGTGTCAGTAGACATGACAGCTTGTCCATGGAAGTTCAACTATGGCGACCATCATGTTTCATCCACTACCACTCGCGATTCCCACCATGCCGCTCCAACCCACGGCACCACGTCCCCCGACGTGCGCCTCACCCCTCTCGGCCGCACCGCCCCTCTGCCTTTGTGTGCATGACATGTGGGCCACCTTAAATGCGGCGAGCATCAAGTTTCTACCACAGCCACACGGGATTCCCACGATGCCGCACGAAACCATGACACCACACGTCCCCTGACCTGCGGCTCACCCCTCTCGGCCCCACCGCCCCTCTAAATTTGAATTTGAAACTTATAAAACGAAAAGATTCAAAACAAATGAACTGGGAGAGAGGGAGTATATCGTAGGATGTGTCCCATACGAAACAAGTCCCTTGGTTTGTCACCATGGAACATCAAGATGAATTTGTGTGAGTAGTTTATCTTGTGAGAGAAAAGGATGAACAAAGGAAGGCCCCTAGAAATAGAGATAGACACTACTACTACCAATGTGTTGGCCCGTGCGTTGCAATGGATCCAAAGTAGTAGAATAATAGTTGTTCACGTGCTTGAAATATAAACACTCTAGTTTTGATATACATGTGTGAGTAGACATGATAGCTTGTCCATGGAAGTTGAACCACGACGACCATCACGTTTCTTGTTTCTACCACTGCGACACCCACACGTGATTCCCACGATGCCGCTCCAACCCTACCTGTAAGTACCACGTCCCCTGACGTGGACATGGATCCTCTGACATGGCTATCACTGCCTTTCCCTGCCTTTCCTTAGCTAACCAGTGGGACCCACACTTGCGGGTCCCACATGTCAGTGATAGAATGGTAGGATTGTTCACGTCAGGGGATCCTCATCCCCCCAACGTGCGCCTCATCCCTCTCGGCCCCACCGCTCCCCTGCCTTTGTGTGCATGACATGCGGGCCCGCTGAACTGTGGCGACCATCAACTTTCTACCATAGCCACACCCGATTGGACGCGGTTTGCCTGCTCCGCTGCTGTGCTCCGATTCGTAATACCGCACCATCGAATTTTCATCCAGCGGCTGTGACAAATTTTGTCCCGGGCATCAATCCTCAGCTGGAGTACTTCTGTACTACAGGTAATACCCTCTAGTGTGGCCATCTACGCCTTGTAACGCCCCGACGTCCAGCTGTGGCACCCTCGCCACGGCCACGCCACCACTGGCCGGTTCATCTCGAACGAGTGAGTCGCGAACCACACCACCACCATGAGAATGACATGTGGGCCAGCCGCATTTAAGGTCCGCATGTCATTGACTCATAGGTATGACACTAAGCCACTAAAGTTCAGTCCCGTCGGCCCCGAGAGGGAAATGTAACTCCTGCGGCAGGCCTTGTGGTGCTCCCACGGTACGAGCTCGTGCTGAACACGGAATTTTTTTCTTACTACTACCAACTACTAGTAAGGTAAATGTGCATTGCACGCATGAGATTCTGGTGGTTTTTGCATTATGCTTCTACATGTGTAGTCTTCTAGATTCTACATGTGGCAAAATCTGGTGGAATGTAGATGATATCCAATGGCCAGTAGTGCTCGGATTTACCATCTTTGTATCGTCGGATTGGCTTCATCCAGTGACCAACTTTAAAAGTTATGGTTTTGTTTGCAGCCTAAGGTTGCCACGCCTAAGCTTAGGCGTGCCACAAGTGTGTTTGGTTGCGTCCTCGTCTCAGCACAGTTGTTCCCTCTTCATGCATGCTCAACTCAACACCCCTCTTCATGTATGCTCTCTTCATGCATGCTTCTAGTGTATTTGTGCTAATCTAGTGTGGACTCATGCACCCTCCATACACTCTACCAAACACCCAAAAGTGGGTCGAGAAGGGAACTCTTGGGATCATGCACCCTTCATACACCCTACCAAACACACCAGGCATGTGTTTGGTTATTTGCTACACTTGTGGCTTGCCACACTTTTCTAGCTACACGGTCCACATGTCATAGACTCAACTTCTTGCCAAATCTTGCCACACTTGTGGTGGCCATTTTGTTAGCCACATTTTTTGTGGCAGACACACTTTGCCTAAGCTTAGTTGTGGCAAAGTTAGGCATGAATGAAGTTCAACCATGGAGTCTTCTAGATTCTACATGTGGCAGAATCTGGTGGAATGTAGATGATATCCAACGGCCAGTAGTGCTTGATTTGCCATCTTCGTACTGTCGGATTGGCTTCATCCAACAACCAACTTTCAAAGTTATTCACACACTATATAGGGGGTATAGATATAGATGTGTCGGCCCGTTGCAATGTATCCAAATATATCTATTTAGTGGAGTGCACTCTAAACACATTATCTATTTATTTTTCTCTAACCTTTCGTAGCCATGCAACCAAGCCACATAAGCTTCATGGGTGCCCCCCAGATCATATTATTCATACTCCCTCCGTTCCATAATGTAGTGCCTATAGAGTTTTTAAAAATTCAAACCTCACATACTTTGACCAAGTTTGTGGAGAAAAATATTTACATCTAGAGTGTGAAACATATATCACTAGATTCATCATAAGATGTAGTTTCACATTATATATTTTTGGTATTGTAAATATAAATATTTTTCTCTACAAACTTGGTCAAAGTTTGTAAAATTTGACTTCGCAAAAACCTATAGGCACTACATTATGGAACGGAGGGAGTACTACGTTGACTGAAAAAAGATAAATCACCCAAAACAAGATCTTCTCGTGCACGTACCTACTAGTTGTATAGTGGTAGTACTAGTTGTATAGTACTACAAACTTGGTACTAGTAGGACTAGAGTAGTACAGAATGCTCCTACTCTATCAACAAGCCCCATTTGACACCAAATTTCTTGGCTTCCGTGCTACAGCTAGACCTTCCCCTCATCTCTGTTCTCCAACACGATGGCGGGCGGGGTGCGGTTTCCCAATAGTCGATTTGCTCAATGGCGGTCCCACATGAAAGTGAAAATGCTTGGCAACACGCCTTTCCTAAGTTATATGTCGTGTCGGACGGGCCGTGGAGTACTCCTGATTCCCGGGTGTGTGTGGGGGGGGGGGGGGGCGACGCGAACGCGGCATGCCTTTTCCTTTTACTAGAAATGTGCCTGTGCGTTGTGACGGATCCAAAGTAGTAGAATAGTAGTACTTGTTCACAAACTTGAAAGAAATCACTCTTGTTTTGATATACTCCTAATATATTACTCCCTCCGTTCCTAAATATTTGTCTTTTTAGAGATTTCAGATGGACTATCATATACGGATTAAATAGACATATTTTGGAGATTTCAAATGGACTATCACACACGGATAATATAGACATATTTTGAATTGTAGATTCACTCATTTTGCTCCATATGTAGTCACTTATTGAAATCTCTAGAAAGACAAATATTTAGGAATGGAGGGAGTACTTTTCACTCAAAAAATATTTCTCAGGCTGTTTTGATGAGGTGAGTGACGGATGTGGTTGCTTTCAAGATAATAAGGGGTTTTCTGCAAATTGGAGCAGAGAAGTGGGCTATTGTTGCAAAATTCCACAGCTTACCTCACAGCCGTGAGATGCAGATCTAATGGTTAGAAACGACGGATGGCAGACACACCACCATCACCAACTGAGTCTTTTATAGGAGTATATATTTCTCAGGCTGTTTTGATGAGGTGAGGGAGGGATGTGGTTGCTTTCAACATAATAAGGGGTTTTCTGCAAATTGGAGCTGAGAAGTGGGCTATTGTTGCAAAAATGCCACAACTTACCTCACAGCCATTAGATGCAGATTTAATGGTCAGAAACGACGGATGGCAGACACACCACCATCACCAACTAAGCCTTTTATAGGAGTAGGAGTAGAGAAACATGTATAAATTGTAACATTTTGGTTCTGCTCCTTGGCACGATCGATAGATAGAAATAACGATTGGAAACACTAGGGCGGGTCTATTTCCACCAAATAAGCAGGGTACGTATTAGCTAGGTTGGCGCATCGTTGGTTTGGTCACATGCGGTCCGACATGTTCTAGTGTTTCTAGCAAGATGCCGCGCGTTGCACGAAGTTGATGCAAAAGGTAAGCACAACTTATAAATTGAAAGATTGAGTACTAGTTACAGTGACGCATATAATTAAGCAAAGGGATCGCACATGACTGTATTGACTGGAACGAGAATGCAACATCACAACAAGAATTAAGGCCACGATGATGATGCAATCGTAGTGGTGGTTATAGAAGGCAAGAAGAAAGATGCATCCATCAACGTACGACCTCCTCCTCCTCAACTTAGTGCTTCGGGCCACCGACCGGCGGCTAAGGAGCGACGGCTTTTGTGGCAAGGTCCAGGTGCTTCTCAGCAAAGGCATCCAAGGCTTCCAGCCGGTTGAGGAAGGCCATGTCGTAGCGTCCTCACTGGCCTTGTAGATACCTATGTACACAATTTGCTCGTACACGTGGATGTGTAGGTCGACGAATTCTTGCAGGGCGAGGAGCCTCGTGGCAAGCGCGACCTACAGGTGGGCATTCTTCATGGCGTCGGCGGGCAGTCGCAAGGCCACCAGTGCTTGAAAGAGGTTCTGGCCATGGAGGACGATTAGGGTGGCAGGCAATGAGGAGCCCGGGAGTGCGGGCTAGAGGAGTACGGCGATGTCGTCCGCGAGCTTCTTGAGGACGGTGAACTTGTTTGTGGTGGCGACGATCATCTGGTCCAACTGAGAGACGTAGTTGGCATCGACAGCGGCCATCCACCAGCCGGTCTCCAACACCGTCTGGAGACGATCCTCGACGCCATGCCACAGGCCGACGTCGTGGACCATCTAGCACAGCCACTGGCCACTCGCGCGCATCGCCGCCATGGGTCTGGAGTGAGCTCTTTTGCACTTAGTGTAGGTTCTTAGGCAAATGCTTAGGTGCGTATGATGTGCTAGATGCATTGGAATGGAGGGGCGCCTTTATATGAGGGCAAACTGCATTGCATTCACATCATGCAGCCTCTTTTTCTGGTCCTCCTCCCATTACTTCCCTCATGCATTATTTGAAGGAGGATGCATTGGCCGTTCTACATTTCGAGAACCGCTACTCCCTCCCTCGTCTGCATGAAAGCCGTATGGGGAACTGCGCCGCCCGCTATCAAATCGAATAGTACTGCGCCGCCCGCTGCATGCCCAGCTGAACACGCCTCCTCGCCTCCATCAAACCCCTCCGTTAAACCTGCGTGCAAACCAAGAAACCTACTCTGGCCACACGTCTGTTCATGAGCGGTCCGGAATTAAACGCAACATTGGTCGAGCTCCTCCCGTCCGCCCTTAGTTTAAACGAGGCCAGACGCCGGCCAAGCTCCTACCGTCCGCCCTCTATTTACACGAGGCCAGACAGACAACGGGGAAGAATCGCACCCCTCCGCCACTCCCCAATCTCCTCCTTCACAATTTTCTCCACTCTTCCGATGGCTTCCGAGGAGCCGTTCTCCGGCATATTACCCGGCTGGGTGGCCCGCCAAGCCCTCCAGATACGGGCGAGGCCGCTTGGTGCTTCACCAACTTTGCTTGGCCCGATGGAGCCAGTTGCCGCCCCAAGCAGGCGCGTGATTCAGCAACTCGCCGCTCTAGTTCAGCTGAATGAGGAGTGGCTAGTTGCTCCACGCTGGCACGGCGGCGAGCGCACCGGTACGGGCATCGTCGCTGCCGCATCGTACCGCGCCACCAGTGTCTGCGGTGCCGCGCCTCCCGTGTCTGTGGGCGCGCCTCCCGTGCCTGTGGCGGCACCATGCAGGAAGAGACAGAAGCCGGGTGCGTGGAGAGCGACAAGTCGGTGGCTATCTTCTCCGTGCCCACCGCCATCATTGAGGAGAAGTAGACCATGGGATGCCACCGCCACTTGGGTCCCATGAAGGCCACCGCCGAGGCGACGACTGTGCATTCAGTTGGTTTCCTTGCTTCTTCGTCTCTTCCGAGGACCTTCGTCGACCCCGCAAAGTGTCTGCCGAACATGAGGAAGACAAAGGGATCCGCGGGCGGCCATTTAGATTATGTACACCCTCTCCAGCTGGCGGGAAATTTTTGTTCTAAGAATGGATAAATTGTATATATCTATAACTAAAATAAGTCTAGATACATCCATTTCTAGGACAAGTATTTCCGAACGGAGGGAGTATTAATTAAACCAAGAGAGCCGGATTGGCACCGCTTAGTTCATCTAAATGTAATGAAATCCATCATGTTTATATGAAGATCCGGCTTTTTTATATGAAATCCTTCATGCTTATATGAAATCAGTCTGTGTTTGCACAAATTTCATCTGGTTACAGTTGTGAAAATGTATGCTACTCGTGTTTGATGTCATCCTCCATAGAAGGAAGTGGGAGGAAATTTGCCGGCTGCCGTTGGAGATGCTCTTTTGCTGGAAATAATAGAGTGACATCTAATCCATTTGAGTTAATTGCGTGTATGATTTTTCCTTTATAAAAAGTTAATTGCATGTACAGTGTTCACGTGACTTCCAGGGTGGCTACAGCTTCGTACAGAAAGTTAAAAAGAAACAAGTCCATCCTTAAGCTTGCATTCTAGTACTCTGTGGGTTCCACTGTTAGTACAGTAGCGAAAGAAGTCTATATTAAATAAGTAATATATAATATAAAAATCTAAAGTTGAAGACAGAATTCAAACTCATGTCATCGCGTTGCGAGCATCCGATGCTAACCAGTCCAGCACATTTTTGTTGTAGACCATGCTAGAGATATATCTCCATGTCTACTCTTATACTCCATCCATTCCTAAATATTTGTCTTTTTCAGATTTCAAATGGACTACCACATACGGATGTGTATGTAGACATATTTTAGAGTGTAGATTCACTCATTTTGCTCCATATGTAGTCACTTGTGGAAATATCTAAAAAGACAAATATTTAGGAACGGAGGGAGTAGAAAACAGAGTTGGTGATGATGGTGTGCGTGCCATCCTGCAATATAGGCCGTCGGATTTATATCTAACTGATAGGATGAAAACTATGGCATTTTTGCAAAAATATACCCACACCCCTCTCCACATTCGCAAATATGGCCTTCCCTCATTCATCCTTTTCTCTCACAAGATAAACTACTCATACAAATGCATCTTTATGTTCCGTGCAATGCACATGCATCTAGCTAGTTTCTTTTAAAATAGTTACTGTGATAATTGGGTTGAAGTGATATATTTTATGTCTGCCCCGAATGATTTCAGATTCACTAGTAGTAACAAAGAAAAAGTTGCCTTGTTAATTAACAGAAAACATGGTGAAAACTATCACATGAGGCCGGTAAGAACGAGGCACACTGGGTTCAGTTCATCGTCACTACAGCTGTGCGCGCACGAGAAGTCTACATACTGAGGAGGCACAGAGACACAATTTTCGAGAGAGAAACCAATTGACAGATTA